>NC_137848.1:50041966-50364466 GCF_948465745.1 Chenopodium album
ATTTTTGCTGGACTGAAATTATTTTTACTGAAACAAAATTATATTTGTTGAACTTAAATTATTTTTACTGAACTTAAATTAATTTTACCGAACTGTAATTATTTTTGCTGAACTGAAATTATTTTTACTGATTTTCTATTATAATTCTTCTTTAAGAAAACTGAATTTTACTGAACTGAACTTATTTTTATTGAACTGGAATTATTTTTTCTGAATTGAAATTAATTTTACTGAACTAAACTTATTTTTACTGAATTTGAAATTATTTTTACTTAATATTATTTTTTAAGGTGAAGAGAACAGGGCCTTAAACTAGCTAGCTTAGGATTTGATGACGATACTTTGATGTGTAGGTCTTCCAAAAAAAACATTCGATAAGATCGAAACGATTAATTCATATTTTGTTAGAGATGTGATATCATTAGTATCGGAAAATATATATACTCATAAATAAGAAGATTGTCAACGTTAGTTCTATTAAATAATTAAAACAATCATTACGTAAAGATTGATTAATAACAAAGTAACTACAATACAGTATGCATAAAAAAAAAATAAAAAAAAATAAAAAAAATAAAAAAAAGTAGATTGACCTAGAGTTGATCACATTTAGTGGCTCGAAATTCCATGTAAAGCCCTGATTATATAAATATTTTTTTTTATTAAAAAATCTTGACACAAACCGACCAACTCGTGATCAATTCTAGGTTAACTAAAGGAGAAGGGATGATACCAGGTAGTTTCACCAACGGTTGACCCATATCTTCAAATTTGATCTTCCTTTCGTGAGCTCCCTCTTTCTTGTAACGTTAGTTTGAATGTAAGTTGCAATAAACGAAACCAAGAATTTGACGCAACTTATGTTGCATAGATAAGCATAAAAGAACAATTGACGTATACAATGAAAAGACTTGTGGGTTGGGATTAGTATAATGAATTTCCTAAAAATGAAGGCAACTTGATTCTCTTTATATATTTCTAATGATTTTGTTGAGCTTGTATATATGTATATTCTTACTCTTTCTTATTCTTGGTTTAGAAGGTTTATCAGTTGTGATTTTTGTATTATACTAGGTTAGTCCCATGCGATGCACGGTTTTAGCAATAAAATATTTGATCATATATATTAGAAGACAGGATGTTAAATATTCTAATTAAATTTATAATAAAAATAAAATTCTTAAATAATGCTAGCATTAGTGTTTAGTGGTTAACTAGTTTAACACCCGTGCCATGCACGGTTTTACTAAATTTTATGGTGAATTATATATGTACTAAAAAAAGAATTGCCAAGTATATTTCTAAAGGAAACAAAATAGCTATAATTTTTATATATACTCATGTCAAAGATGTCAAGATTATTGATGCAAAAGACTTAACAAATAATGAAATGAAATAAATTTATGGACTATGAGGTTTTATACTACCCCGTATAAAAAATGAAAACGTCATATTAGTACCCAAATGATACATAATTACATACACACATACATAGATATACCCTTCGTCCCAATTTTGTTAACATACTTTGTTCGACACAATGTTTAATGTTTATGCAAAATTATTTGATTATATATTTATTTCGTGATAATTAATAATTTTTTCTTTTAATTTAGAGTTATTGAGTAGTCAGGGATTTTTACATATATAACATATGAGTAGTATATGTAAATTTTTATTAATATAATAAATTTTGTTTAATTAATTTTTTATAGGTTATTATTAACATTATTATGTTGAAGTAGGGAAGGAAAAATTGTATTTACTACAAATTATATTTTTTTTAAATGATTAGTCAAGATTGTTCATATATTACATTAATGTACTGTAAATTTCTTAGTTGAAATTATTTTTGCACAAAATTTTGACACACGGTATTATTAATAGGAAGAGTAGAAAAGTAAAGAATATACATTTATATATGTTAGCAAAATATTTTCTTCTCTAATTGAAATAGACTTTATTGGCAAAAGTAATAAAGTTGGAGGAAAAAAAAAAAAGAATGATTATATATAGTCATTAGCTAAAAATAATATTCTATTATGTAGTACCTTAAATATGGAAAGAATATCTTATTGTTATTGAGGTTTGACCAAAAGAAAAATCAAAAAAAGAAAGAAAAAAAAAGGCGGAAAAATATTTTATCAGGAGATGACACATGTCATTCCTGATTCGCCTTTAGTATATAGTTATAGATATAAGAGGAAAGGAAGAAAAATGAAAGAGCGTACCACCAATTACGTAGTTATTTTTTTTTTCTCTATAAGAAAATATTGTTGTTAGTCAATTTAGTAAAAATTTAGTTTTTAAAAAAATGTCTAATTAATTTAGCTTTTCCAAACTTTAGGTTTATCTTGAAAAGAAAAAAGAAAAAAAAAGGATGATGTCACTTATAGTTTTGGCGGGAAATATTTTAATAAAAAGCTGACACATAGGCAGTGATGATGTCAGCGATTTCTACTTTAGTTATAGTTATAGATTGCATTCGTGGTCAACGTTACATTCCAAAGTTTTTTGATCTTAAAATAAAGTCAAACTATTGCTTGCTAGAGTTTTCTAAATTTTTTATTTCAATAATAAAATAGGAAATTTTGACTTTTACCACTAAAAAAAGACAAAAAATTGTTTTTTACCACCAAAACTTCTAAAACTTTTATTTTACCACCAAAAAAATTTCTAAAAATTGTTTTTTTACCACCTAACGTTAAGAAAACTGTTAAATCTAACGGTTTTAAAAAATTTCTTCGAATTTCGTGCGCAAAACATGTTCTTCGTAGGTTTAGGGGGGCATTTTGGTTCTTTGGGTCCAATTTGAGGTCAGAATTGACAAAAAATGATCGAAATGCCTTGTTTTGCGTGTTCACGCAAATCGAGGTATTTTTAAACACGCAAAACAAGGCATTTCCGATCATTTTGTGTCAATTTTGACCTCAAATTGTATCCAAAGGCCCAAAAAGCCCCCCAAAACCCCTAAAGAGCATGTGTTTGACACGAAAATCGAAGATTTTAAAAGATTCCGTTAGGTTTTTGACGACAGGTGGTAAAAAAACAATTTTTAATTTTTTATTTGGTGGTAAAATAAAAGTTTTAGAAGTTTTGGTGGTAAAAAATATTTTTTTGATTTTTTTTTTGTGGTAAAAGTCAAAATTTCCAATAAAATAATATGTAATGTAACAATGTGTTCATCTATAACAAAAAAACTAAAATTTGCTTTGTCAAGTCGTTATAATTAAATTGACATGATTATTAATGAAAAATGAATACTAAGTTTTATTTTCAATAATGAAAAATACCATAGTATCTTAACATTGTATTTGTGGTTAAAAATAAAATAAAATAAAATTATGTTCATCTATTCCCAAAAATAAAAATCTAAGTTTCGCATAATTGTCAATCTTCAATTCTTCATCATAATTAGGAAATTTTGACTTTTACCACTTCTACAAAACGACTTATTTGCTTTAACCACCTACATAAAAAAATAAATAAATAAATAAATAAAAAATAATTTTACCACCAACAAAATTTCCAAGAATTGGATTTTACCACCAACTAACGGATTCCGTCCATGAATTCGTTAATAGGCCCACCATTTTGATGTTTCCTCTTCATCTTCCCCGATTTTCCATGTCAACCAACCGAGAACGGAATCAACTTACCCCGGAATTTGGAGGAAAGGGGGTCGAAATTCGGTGTTGGTGGCTGGAGCGTTGTGCGTGCGGTGGCTGTGTTGTGGCGAATTGATGATGGCTAGTGCGGTGGCTGCTGGCGAATTGGTGGTGGGCTGGTAGCGGTCTGACGGTGGGGCTGATAGTCGGTCCGATGATGGGGCTAGTAGAAGATCCGGCGGTGGGCTGGTAGCTTGCCTGGTGGCGGCATCGCCGGTTGATTGTTGGTTTTTGTTTTTTAATTTTTATTATTTTTTAAAAAATTTACCCAATAATATGGTGATACGTGTACATGGTAGGCCCCACTAACGGATTTATGAAGGAAATCCGTTAGTTGGAGGTGATTGGTGGTAAAAGCCAACTTTTATTTTTTTATGTGGTGGTAAAATAAAACTTTTTTTTTTTTATATATATAGGTGGTAAAAGCAAATAAGTCGTTTTTTGGAGGTGGTAAAAGTCATAATTAAATGGACCTGATTAAAATGAAAAATGAACCAATCTTAATTATTATACTTAGAAAAATTTGTCAAATAACACCTTTTATAACCCTTTTGTTGTGAAAAAACACCTTATAATTTTTTTTTTTGTTAAAACACACCTAAAACCAGAATTTTTTTACGAGAACACACGTTAGGGCGGTTTTAGGGGGATTGACTCGGTTTCCCGGCGTTAACCATCACGTGAAGATCACGTGCCGACACCATTCCTTTCTTTTTCCGCCTTTTTTCTCCAATTACTTTCTCTCTCCTCAAAACCACCAAATCACAACCTAGCCAACCCAGCCGCTGACACCGACACCACCGCCTAGCCTACCCAACTGTCGACACCACCACCCACCAACCTAGCTAGCCGCCATCACCAACCACCCAAATCATTCTAAACCCACCACGTACACCATACATCACCCTCCAAAACCACTAGACCCACCATGAAAATTACCCAAAAAACCTCTAAGCATCTCCATAAACACCTCATTAACAACCCAAACATCTTGACAAAAACCCTTAACACCCTAAAACTAACTAATAGAGAGAGAAGAGGGTTGGTAGGGGTTTTTCCCCTTTCATACCTCCAATTGAAAACCCTAAACTAAGGTAAATTAAAAAACGACGAAATAAACAATCAATTTCATTAATTTTAACAACTTACCTGCCTCAAAATTAGGTTAATTAAGGTTCTTTGCAGCAATTTGAGCAAAACAATGGAGTTTACCCCTTCAATTGATAGAATTCAAAGGTTCGTTGCTAGGAAGAATAGAGGATAGAGAAAGTCTAATTAGAGGGGAAAAGGGAAAAAAAGAAAGGAAGGGGTTTTTTCAAGTGGCTGGTGATGGCGTGTAACACCCCCAAATCTCCCTCTACGGAAATACCAGTATAATACGTATAATTATACCATAGAGATAGACTTGGGCGTATTACCGCCGCGTGATTACGCAAGGCTACTCAAACACTTAACTCAATAGCAAAACTTGCAGCGGAAACTCAACTTTCTTTTATTAATACTTATAAAAAATAGTAACATTGTTATGAGTACTCAAAATAAAGATGAGACCAACATTCCTAAACTACGTGAAACCATTCCCGGGACTCCATATGCTCAATTCTTGACTCCACCTGAAATTAGTTAACACTGCTTACCATTACGGTAAACAGGGCGAACCAAAACAAATAAGAAATACGGATTAGCAAATTATGCTAAGTACGATAAGTGCAAGATAATGTAAACTCAATTTATTTGCAACATGCTTTAAAAATCAATTCCAATAATTAATCCAATAAATTCCAAACTCATTATTCCAAAACCGATTCCAATGATTCAATATTCAAAATAATAGTTAATAAAACCAATTCCTTTATTAAGAACCAATTTCTTTTAATCCAATTCCTCACCCAAGTGTGCACACCCCCCAAGCTAGTCTCCTTATATTACAAGGCTATTCTTGAGGAAAGACCCGGTCACACAATGTTCAAGGCCTTATCAATAAACCAAATCCGCATAGTGGGATTACCGATATGCTTATAAAGCATTAATAATAATAATTCAATGGTTCAATAAATCCTTTTAATATCTAATAAATTCTAATATAATTCAAACTCCTTTTTAATAATTCCACATACTTTGAAAATCAAAACCTTTTAAATAGATACTTGAGAATAAAATCTCATATTAATAACTTTTCAAAATCAATAACTCTTCCTTGAAAAACCTTTTATTTAATTCAACAAACCTTTTAAAATCAATTCCTTTATTTAAACACCATAAGTAATTCAAACCATTCAAAACATGATTTAAAAATCAATCATTCAAAATACTTTTATTAAAACAAATTAAATATTAAAATCAATACCTCCAAACATAATTCAAATCAATCACCAATAAAATCATATAAAACGTGTTATTCAAACCAATCACTTCCAAAGGTATCTAGCCACCTAAACGTACCTTGATCCTTGCTAGATAAACCACACAAAAAGAACCTCAAGAACCTTGATTCCGAATATCAATCAACACTTTGCACTTTCAAAGTTCAATCACGAATACACCATGAAGAAGATAAAGGAATAAGATTAAAGAGAATTGAATTTTCGTTGGAAAGAATAGGCATAACTTGCAGAGGCCATAACTCCTTCAATATAACTTCGAATTGGGTTATTCTTGTGCCTAACCTCAAGGATTTTTTGAGAGGAACAATCTTCTGTGAAACATCAATACCCCCAAAAACTGATCAGAAGTGCCCGAAAACTGGATTCAAAAGTATACGAGATAAAATTTGTATGAAAAGAGGAGAAGAAAAGTATGAAAAGGTTAAGGGAAAAGAAGAATATGAGAGAAGAAGAGAATTGAGTTTTGGTGTGAAGAATATGAGAGGTATGAAGGGGTATTTATAGGCTCATGAATGAGGGAATTATGGTAGGAGAATGTAGGAAGAATTATGGTAAAAAGTATTAAGGAAATTACTTGGAGAAGTGAATAAAGAAATATGGAAACTTTTGATATTAAGGTGATTGTGTATAACAAAAATATGGAAGGTATGTTGTCATGAAAAATAATATGGCAAGGAAGATTACTTGGGAAATAATCAAGAGAAATAAAAAGGTAGGAAAATAAGATGTTCAAATCTTTGTGAGATGGAAAAATAAAATTAAGTAAAATAAGAGATTTTGAGGAGATAATTGAAAATACAATTTATCAAAATAAATCACCCAAAAATCCATCATGATGGCCGAAAATTGAGCTTTCTTAAGCTCATATTTTCGGACCTCCCTTTAGATATTTAGGGAATTAATTTTCTAGTTTTAAGGAATTAAAATAATTGTGTAAATAATATTTATTTTATAAAATAATTATTCACTAAATAAAATAACTAAGAAAATCAGATTTTCTATACATAGAAAATCCGAAAATCATAGTCATTAAATTAGGAATTTTTGACCATCTTAAATAAATAATAAAATATAATTTTGTTTAATTAAAATATCCGGAATATATATAAATAATCCGGTTTTTAAATAAAATAAATGGATAATAAATCTTATCCAAAATCCAAAAATAATAATTGAGTTTTAATATACTTTTGGCGCCAAAATTCAAATATCATTTTGACTCCAAAATTCAAATAAAAAAATAAATTACTTAAAATACCCTTTTTAGAAAATACTAATTAATTAATTAATTAGAAAATATGTTTCAAAAATGTGGGGTATTACATGGCGGCTAGGTTGGTGGGTGGTGGTGTCGGCGTTTGGGTTGGCTAGGCGGTGGTGTCGGTGTCGGCGACTTGGTTGGCTAAGTTGTGGTTTGGTGGTTTTGAGGAGAGAGAAAGTAATTGGAGAAAAAAGGGGGAAAAAGAAATGAAGGGTGTCGGCACGTGACCTTCACATGATGGTCAACGCCGGGAAACCAAGTCAATCCCCCTAAAACCGCCCTAAGGTGTGTTCTCGCAAAAAAAAAAAAAAAAAAAAAAAAAAAGAAATTATAAGGTGTTTTTTCACAACAAAAGGGTTATAAAAGATGTTATTTGACAAATTTTCCTTATACTTAACTTTGATCATATCTCAACCCTTTGTGATATATTTGTAGGTCAAACACTTGAAATTAAGGGAAAGATAGGATAATTCTTAGCCCTTTTTTGCCCCCGAGCACCATCACTTGAAGATGGAGATTCGAACTCCAAACTTTTAGTATATGTGGTGAGACCTTTACAAAGTTAAACCTTGTTTTGTTAAATTTTGCTTGCATTTATTTTGTTAGAGACTATGGTCAAAGTGTGCCACATCATTAATTTAACCAATTTTTACATTTTCATGCACATGTGACTTAAAAATTGCAGGGTGTGATTTCGAACCGTATATATATGCACTTTAGGTGCAATTTTCTATAATTTGGACTCCTTACTACTAAATATATATGTGGATCGCGCCTCGTGTTGGTTCTGCATTCCTTGGATATTGTCGGCCCATAGTCGATCCTTGTTACATGTCAAGTTTGCCTAAGCACATGTCATGCATTTTTTTTTTCCCAGTGAAAAAGGACAAAGCCCCAAAGCAAAAACACATGTCATGCATTGTTGTGGTAGCATTTCAAATCATGTTATGACATGTCATGCCATATCACGTTTCTCCAAGAAAAATGACTAAAACCCACCTCAAACCCCTAACATCTATAGTACATTAACATGTATGGCCATGTGCCCTGCCCATGTTATGTCATGCGAGTATGCGACTGAAGCCACAAAGTAGAAACACATGTCATGCATTGCTGTGCTAGCATTTCAAATTATATTTAGACATATCGTACTATATCATCTCTTCCAAGAAAGAGTGACTCAAACCCACCTCATACCCTTAACATATACATGTAAATTAACATGTAGTGTCATATACTCATGTACCCATGTTATGTCATGTCATACAACTGTGTTCATATCATGTTACGATTATTTTTTTTTTATGATGATGCTAGTCATACCATCCAATGGGCCGACACAGCCCAACACTATCTTTACTTATCCGTAGGCCCTAGGAATGATACTCCGCAAGAACTAATTAGTAATAAGTCTAATTACAGTCTTACAAAGAGAATATTACACCTCAGTCTAGAACATTACCAAGGAAATCATAAACCGAGAAAATCTCGGAAAACAAATGAAAACAGGGCACACTTCTTACCAAGCTATAAAAAGCAGAGCAAATACAAACATTACAACCCATTGTAACAACAATGGCTTCAACGGTCCAATCACTCCAATAATCAAACTTTCTTTCTAGACTCCTCTTTCACTTTCTCTCTCTTCCCATTTTGTCCATTTCTTCCTTTTTTGATTAATTTAACATTTTCATAATCATCGTCTCACCGCCTCTCTGTTTTTTTAACCTAAAAGATTGGAAAAAGTTTCAATCTTTATTCATAAAATGATTAAAAAACATTCTGGGTTCTTAATATTAAATTCTGGGTTTTAATTGCTGAAATTTACAGTAATTGTTATGGCGGGAAAAGATAGAGATGATACCCAATTTGATTGGGAAGATGAACATGATTTAGAAGATAACAGGGTTAATAGTTGTAGCAGTGATGATAATGAAGATGATGATAATGATGATGATTATGATAGCAATGTTGGTGATGATGAAGGCGAAACTTTTACCTCTCAAACTTGGCCTCAGAGTTTCAGGTAATTTTTTTTTGGTAATTTTTTATATTTTTCTGCATTTTTTTATACTGTAATTGAATAGTTGAGCTTATGATGGTTTAGAATAATTGTTTGATTATTTGAGATTCTCTCACTTTTAGCAATTCTAAAAAGTGTGCATACTTTTGAGTAATTAATTTGGAAATTTTGTGATATTTTTGTATTCTATGTATTTTCAGCTAATTATTAAGGAATTTGAATGCACAATGAAATAAAAACAATCTAATTGTGTATAGATGAGTGGGGGCTTATCTCCATTAATTGTCGGGGGAATTAATTATGTTTTGCCCAATTCAATTTTAGTGGCAAAAAAATTGGTTTGAACTTGTGGGGTTTTATTGGGGTGTTGGGCTTAATTTGTAAAATTTGTTTTATATGAACTATATGAGTAATAATTGTAGGTTTTGAAAGATTACATAGGAAGTGGAATTTTGGGTGTTTGGGTTAAGAAAAATTTAATCTTGTCAGAATTAACAGTAGAAGTAGCTAAATCCAACAGAAGAGATTAAACAAATGTAGGCTTTTAAAGAATTGATGTATAAGTTTGCTTCTTTGGTTTGTTTGAGTAGGAGTGATAGGATATGATATGTACTTGTACTTCGTACTATCTCCGTTCCTTTTTGTTGATTACCCTTTCTACTTTTGTATGTGCCTTAATCTTGGTTTCACTTTTGCTTTTTGATTGTACTTTGATGGTTTTAAGAAAAAAAAAAAAAAAACTACCTAATGATGAGATAGGTCAATTTGATTTGTAACACTTGGTCACTATAGTTACTAGAGTTGAATTGTTGTCAACTTGCTATAATTATTATAATGTGATGGGAAAAGCTTTACATCTTCATAACTGCCTTTTGTCTTTTCATGTTTTCGATAGAGAGACAACAGATTCGTATACTCTAGCTGCGTCTCCAGGGTTTGGACTGCTTGGTCGAACTCCTAGCTTGATTAGCTTTCGCAGCAGAAGTAACATAGATGTTGATGGAAATAAGACTCCCTTGCTTTCTGAACATGGGAGCAGATACCAGAAAGAAGACTATGACAGGTTATCGAAAGTTTCATCAAGGATATCTGCATTAGGATCCTTGCATGAACATCTTGCTGGAGAGCTACCAATTGGTCAAGGATGCACTTTCACTCAAACTGTATTCAATGGTGAGGATAGCTTGTTAAGCTCCCTTAAGATTGTGTTTAAATATCCATAGAGCCTACTAACCCAACAGTGTAAATGTTTAAACTATTACATTGCACGATATAATTACTATTGCAACTGAAATGTTTAAACTATTACAAGTTTTCATACCATGATCTTTAATTGAATGAAATTCTCAGATTTCAACAATAACTTTCCATTTTTTTAACAATCAAGCTTTTTTCAATGTGTGTTTTCTTGCAGGGATAAATGTTATGGCTGGAGTTGGGCTTCTATCTACTCCTTATACGATAGAAGAAGCTGGTTGGCTGAGCCTGTTATTCTTATTCCTCTTTGCTATGGTATGTTGTTATACAGCCTCACTTATGAGATATTGCTTCGAAAGTAAGGCAGGGATTATAACTTATCCAGACATTGGTGAAGCTGCATTTGGAAAATATGGACGTCTATTCCTATCAGTGAGTTCCTTGATTGTTTAATGTGAAATTAAATTCCTCTATGAGTCTATAATACTGTATTGATATTTGCTGGAAATTACTGTCGAGAGCATGACTATGCTAGCATACCCAACTGTTTTAGAATATGCTATTAGCTTCTGTGTTTTCTATCTTTGAGAAAGAAATATGTAACCTGACCTATTTTTATCTTTTTCATTCCCTCTGCAGATTGCCTTGTATGTGGAGCTATATGTAAGTGAAAGTTGAGATTCTTATTACATAGAACTACTGTTTTCCTTCAAAATTTTCTTAATGTTTGTATGTTTTGTGCAGTCATATTGTGTAGAATTCATTATATTGGAGGGGGACAATCTTACCAGGCTATTTCCTGGGACGTCGTTAAGTTGGGGTGGCTTTTACCTTGATTCAACACATGTGTTCGCACTGCTCACTGCCCTTATTGTTCTACCAACAGTGTGGCTGAAAAATTTACGCTTAATTTCTTACCTTTCAGGTAAGTTATCAATTTCTTCATGTCTATAATACAATTTTTACATGTATTTTTACTTGGAATAACCCATATGGTATGCGGAATTTTTTCCTGTGCAGCTGGTGGAGTTATTGCAACAGTGATGATTGTTTTTTGTGTTCTGTATCTTGGAACGGTGGATGGGCTTGGCTTTCATCACACAGGAAAACTTGTAAATTGGAGTGGCATGCCCTTTGCTATTGGTGTGTATGGATTCTGCTACTCAGGTCATTCAGTTTTCCCCAATATCTATCAATCAATGGCTGACAAGAAACAATTTACAGCAGCATTGATAACCAGGTATGGAAACCTGTAGACTCAGCAATACTTGGAGCTTTGTGGTTCTTGTTTGTCTCTCGTTATTAATGTGAACTCCTATCTGCTGCGCAGTTTTGCTCTGTGTGTTTTGATATATGGAAGCGTTGCTGTCATGGGATTTCTTATGTTTGGCGAGGGCACACTATCACAAATCACTCTAAACATGCCAAAGGATTTGGTTGTTTCTAATGTTGCACTCTGGACAACTGTATGTATTTCATTTTTTTAATAAATTTTATTTCCCAACATTCAAGTATATTGGAAGGAACACTTACAATTTTCTGTTTTCTTCTGTGCAGGTGATCAACCCATTTACAAAATATCCTTTTCTTTTTCTTTTTTTCATTAGAAGTCATTTCTTTGTTTTGATGTCAAACACAGATATATATGATACATGCTGTCCTCTAGGACTTGTTTTGTGATCCTTGACATTGTATACGTATGCATTATTGTTGAACCCACTAGCTCGAGGAATAGAGGAGCTGTTGCCAGCCCATATTGCTAACAGCAACTGGTGTTTCTTTGTGCTCCGGACAAGTCTTGTTGTTTCCACACTTGCTGTAGCTTTCTCAGTTCCATTTTTCGGTATGTACTTTACACTGGTATTCAACTGCTAAAATTTTCAAATCCAGAACATGGTATAGTTTTGGTTTGAAGAATATAAATGAAGAAGAAACAGATTATTTTAAGCTGGAGTTAGATATGCAAGAAGTAATCTTAGGGCCTGTTCTGATTGACTGAACTGAACTGAGCTAAATATTTTACGAGAAAAGGAAATTAAAAACTGAACTAAACTAAACTAAAAATAAACTGAAGAGAACAAGCCCTTAGTTTTTGTGGATCATGTCTTAATTCTTAGAAGATCATAGAAGAAAAAGGAGTGAAATAGGCTTGACACGTGTTCGGTTAGATATAACTCATATAAGACTGGTTACATACTCGCACTCTGCAGCTTTGATGTGGCCTTGCATCTTCTTTCAGTTTTATCCTAATAAACTGACAACCTCTCTTTTGGTTGTGGATTTCAACAGCTTAATTCTTGTAGCCTTTTCCTTTATTCTGATTAGCTTGACTTAATTTTCCAATATGCTCCCTTCCTCCCTCCAGCATTAAAAGTCTCATACTACTTCGTATCATATATGCTATTTCAGGATATTTGGTAAAAGTTATCACTTTTTTCTAGTTTACTAATGAGTAATGCTTTAATTTCCAATATGCCACTACTTTAAGCAAGCAATGGGGAAGAATAAAAAAAGCACAATTGGACTTTTGTAAAATTAATCATAAGGATTGGGACAAGGTGACAACTAAATTTACACGGAAGGTTTTGGAGATTTAGTTGCTCTAGTTTGTTATGGACGTCTGGTTAATATTTGATAACTCTATGTGCCAATGTTCTTGGTATCTTTTGTTAGTGTCTTTGGTATCTTTGCAATGAAGTTTCCTGATATAAAATTTGGCCAGTATACATTAATTTTCTTGTCTTATGGCTGCAGGTCTTCTGATGGCTTTAATCGGTTCGCTTTTGAGTATTCTTGTGGTAAGCATGCTCATATGTAGAGTACACACCATACTGCATCACATTTCAGTTTAATTTGGATATTGCCTTGGGTGTTCTTCCCCTAGTTTACTTCTCATGCCACGATGGATTCTGATTAGCATGCTATGAACGGATGAACCTATGCTTATGTATATTGTTCGTGTGTCCTTTTGTGATGCAGGCTATGATCTTTCCAGCTCTATGCTTTTTAAAAATTATGGATAAGAAGGCGACAAAGATGCAGGTTTGTCAACATAATCTGTTTTGCTTATTTTTGGAAATTGTGGAGTGTGATATTATCATTAGATATCATGAATTCATGAGACTTACATTAGTCATGGTTCGAAAAGAGATGGAGAGTCGTTTTTTCATTAACCTTACATCATACGGGGCAAAAGAGTTCAGGAAATTGACTAAAACTAGACAATCATGCTTGTTCAGACTTCCATACGCATCAGAGAATCCTATGTCTTCCGTTGTTGCAGGGG
Source organism: Chenopodium album (assembly GCF_948465745.1). Classification (NCBI taxonomy): domain Eukaryota; kingdom Viridiplantae; phylum Streptophyta; class Magnoliopsida; order Caryophyllales; family Amaranthaceae; genus Chenopodium; species Chenopodium album. The sequence continues at coordinate 50,055,786 of NC_137848.1, forward strand.
AATTCAGCAACCACTCTTCTTCACAATGGTGGGCACAGGATTCCTTGTTGCAAAACAAGCCAACAACAGCTAGTTGCTTTCTTAGTGATTGCGCTTAAAATGTACCTTTTGTTCCTTCCACCGGAAAATCATGTTGAGGTAGAATTTACAAGGAGATGACAGTTCAGTAAAAAGAAAAAAAAAACGATATAACTTTTTAATTTGTTGAGGTTAAAAAAGCGCGTCTAAGGACCTTTTATCACAATATTCACAAATGATGATGAATGTTAGCTTACAGGCAGCTTATTTACCTGAATTTTTTTTGTTTTCAAGTCTGGTTTTAGTTTCTCATTTTACTCATCCTTGTTTCCTTTCTTTACTTTTAGGTGATAATAAGCACTGCTATTGTCGTGTTGGGTGTTGTCAGTGGAGCCTTGGGGACGTATTCTTCAGTGAAAAAGATAATCGGGAGTTACTGATGCATTGATATTACATGACTACTGACTCCAGTTTTGGCTTGCCAGAGGGCTTTGCTCTAAAATTCTTTAAAAATCTTTAGCTGCTTGCAAAAGATATATGTATCCGTACATAAACTCAGAAAATCTTCAATAGTCTTATACTGATTGGGTGTAAGGCTGCATATAGTGGATCCTCCTCGAACCCTGCCTTAGTGAATTACAACTAGGCGTGGGGGTGGTGGACTGGTGATGGTTGTGGTTGTGGTTGTTGTGGTTGTGGTTGTTGTTAACTTGTGTCGTAAACTTTTAGATAACTAGAAAGTACAATACTTTTACACAATACTAGCCACATCTCTTGGTGGCATAAAATTGAGTTTTCAGGCACATTCATATGCTTACAATATCTAGTATGTCAAGTGAAAACCAGATTTCGCTTGAGAACAGGATAATTTAATATAGGCTTACCATTTTTTGGTGTATGGCTCAATTGTTATTTTATTAACCAATTTGGCCTACTAAACATTTGGCACAAAAAGCCCATAAGATAATGGAGCAATGACATACTCCATCTTTAAGTAAATTTGTTACTCCCTTCCCTTGTTCCCCCGTTCTTTTTATTTATTCCTAAAAAAGAGGTGGAGTTTACTTTTAAAATATTTGGCTGAGAAGAGTTGATGAGAGAGGAAAGTTGTGAGATGTGATCTAATTTTCTAGAACCAAAAAAAGTATAGGGTAAAGTCAAAAGAACGAACTACACGGAAAAATGAGGCAAATATTTAGGGACGATGGGAGTGTTATGTATCTTTAAACCTTTATTTGACAATTTCGATGGCTTAGTGTATGATATTTCAAGGTAGAGAAGTAAGATGATGTCTAAATGTAGAGAGATGAGTGTTTAGTTTGTTATTAATTGTTATATTGTACTTGTAATCAAAATTCTTTGGAGGTTACGGCTTAATATTGACTTTATTATCACTGTGATAGAAAATGAAAATATTTCTCTTCTACTTACAAAATCAATAAAAGATGAATAAATGATTTCATGTACAAAAAGTTTTACATGCAACCGGTGTGCAGTAAAAATACTGTACAACGGAATTTCTCACGTGTGAACAGTGCTCTGATTTTTTTTTTCTCTTTCTTTTCCTTTTTCCAAAATAACAAACATCGAATTCTTCCTTCAAAACTCCTTCACCAAGCAACCATGGAGGAGAGAGAAAACTCCAATTTTCGAGATTCTTCACGCAGCAATACAAACTCCAATTTTTGATCAACAATGCCGGAAACCTCCAGATTGTCCAATTACGAAAACCTAATGCGAGAATTTCTGCAATTACAAAGAGAAAATCAACCACCATTAACGCAACATCCAGAGAAAACATGGAGTTTCGACCTCAATCAAACATTCAGAGAAGGTGAAGCAGAGAATTTCGTAGATAATCTCGATCAATTTAATGATGATAACATTCAAAACTCAAAAATTCCAGAAACACAAATACAAGGTAATAATCTAAACAATTACAAACCTATTGTTTGTTTTTGCTTAAATTTTTTATTTGATTTTCAATAATTAATGCAGATATTGAGAAAATCAAGTTATTCCGAACACATTAGATGAAAATGGACAACCAGTAGATGAAGATGAAGGTAACATTCTACCAAAGTTACTTTAATTAAGGCAAAAGTTACATATATTATGGCAAAAGTTACATTGACTATATGTTTATTTAGTAAATCATTGATGCATGTCTCATGATACAAAAGTTACCAATATCATTACAAAAGTTACCTTTATTAATACAGAATTTACTTGTATTATATACCCCTGTACTAAATAACTTATTCTTTATGCTTGTGCTTAAGTGCATAACCTATATTTATAACACTTTGCTCCCATGTTCTCATGCCTCTAGGTACTTGTTTGTGATTTTGTTCATGCTGTAATTGTGATTTTGGTTACAATTATTCCTAGAAAATGCTAAATATCTCTTATTCTACTAATGCACAGACACAAATCCAAAACCAATAGATACCACTGGTTTAGATATGGAAGGATCATTAGTTGGAGTGGAAAGAGACACTTATAAAGAAATTTATGACTTGTACAATCTACATGCTTCTACAGTGGGATTTTCAATAAGAAAGCATACAACAAGGTATCGCACACACAGAAGTATAGTCATAGAGAAATATTATGTGTGTTCTGCGGAAGGAAAAAGACATACTGTTGCAACGAAGACAAATATGGTTCTAATGGTTGATGAAGATAACAAGGATTTCAAACAAAGAAAACCAAGACAAGTCTCCATTACAAGAACTAACTCAAGGCAAGCCTAAGAGCAAAAATAAATGATGATGGAAAATTTAAGGTGGTGTCACATGTATTACAGCATAACCATGAACTAACAAGAAAGCAGTGGCATTATTTGCATCGATATGAGAGAGAAGTAACAAAAGAAAAGGCAGAAGCAATTAAAACAATGAAATCTGCTGGACTTTCAACAATGGACACATATAATAACATGTGTACAGAAGCTAATGGAGAAGAAAACTTGGGGCATAGTGTTGTAGATCACCTCAATTTCTGCTCAAGACTAAGAATGGAACAAATAGAGGCTGGAGATGCTCAGACATTAGTGAACATTCTGATCGAAGAACAAAAAGAAGATCCTAACTTCTTTTTTAGAGTGAAATTCGACAATGAAGGTAGAATTTCCAACATTTTTTGGAGAGATGCAATGATGTTAGAGGATTACAAAATATATAGAGATGTTCTTGTATTTGATACAACACACAGAACAAATCGGTATAACCTTATATGTGCTCCTTTTGTTGGAATAAATAACCATTGGAAAAATTGTATGTTTGCATGTGCATTCATAGGTAATGAAAAAACAGAGTCGTTTGTGTGGTTGCTTGAAACCTTTAAAAATTCTATGGAGAATAAAATTCCAACCTCCATATTCACTGACCAAGACTAGGCTATGGCTAATGCAATTGAGCAGGTACTACTTTTTCTATTTGAATATCATATTCACTGATTCCAGTCTCATTTTGAGTCATTTTTGTGTTCATAACTTTTATGAATATAAGTATCACTTATGTGAGTGTAAATGTTACTTTTGTGAGTAAAAATGTCACTATTGTGAGAATAAGTGTTCAAATTTAATGACATATCACATTCTGAATGCAGGTATTCCCAGACACAAGGCATAGGCTATGTATATGGCACTTAGAACAAAATGCAATAACACGATTTGGAGCCCTTAAAAAGGATAATGAGTTCAAAAAAAATTCAACAAATGCTTGAAGGGATGTGTGACAAAAACAGAATTTGAAGAAAGATGGAAAGAAATGATACAGAAATTTGATTTGGTTAATCATGCATGGTACCAAAGGGTGTACGATCTAAAGGAAAAGTGGTGTCCAGCACTCAGTAAAGATTTCTTCTCGGCAGGAATTCTTTCATCACAAAGAAGTGAAAGTACGAACCATGCAGTAGGATTCAGAGATAATAAATCAACAACACTGACAGAATTCTATGGCATCTTTGTAACAACCATAAAAAGATGGAGAAGTGAAGAGAAATTTAATGAGTTTACCTGCAGCAAACCAATAGCCTTTACTTCATTGCCACTATCCGGAATGCTAAAGTGTGCTGCACAGGTACTTCTATATTCCTTTATTACATATATCTAAGACCTGAAAACAAACAACATAAGCACATATAGAAATGATACATGCAAAGGAACATGACTGGTAGTAAGTTATTGTTCTAATGTACAGGTTTTCACATTGTCTCTGTTTAGAGACTTCGTAGAGGAATTTGGCTACTCAATGGCAACCACAGTACAAAAGCTAGGGAGAACTGAAGAAAACATTATTCTTTATGAAGTATCTCTAGAAGAAAATCCATGGTCTTCCCAAAAGGTAAGTTACATACATGAGAGCCAAACTATATGGTGCACTTGCAAGAATTTCGAAGCATCTGGTTGGCTATGCTATCACTGCCTCAGAATTTTACATCTACATTCTATTACCAGAATTCCAGAGAAGTACATTACCAAAAGATGGACAAAGCTTGCAATGTCTGAAGTATGGAATAGAATGGAAAAAAGGATCCAACACTCCCAATTACACCATGGAGACAGACAATGATGAGAAAATATTATAACTTAATCTTAAGGAATCAAGAAAATGAAAATGCAAGAGCATTCATGGAGGAAAACTTCAAAAGCTGTATGAAAATGGTGGAAGACTTACTTGCGGCTGATGCTTTTACAAAGGAGGTTGCTGCAAGTGATGACAATTCTAATATGGCAGAGAGTGCTCAGAGTAACAATAATACTGCTTCTTCATCAACAAGTACAACCATACCCACTATATTAGACCCTAAGAGAGCTGTAACAAAGGGAAAAAGCAAGAGAGCAAAAGGAGCACTTGAAAAAGGGAAGAAATTAAAGAAAAAAGCATTACCAGATCCAAATTCAGAGTTTGGATCGAAGACACCTACTGTGCGACTTTTTTGAACTTGTAGTGAGTTTGGATGAAACACAATTGCAAACTTTCCTAAACTTGTAGTAGTTTATTTTTGTTTAATGCTACTATTGACTTTCATATTGAATTTTGAATTGTGATATGGAATTGCTCATGAATTATGAACATTTATATAATGTTACACTGATACTCAAAAAAGTAATGCATATACTCGCAAAAGTGATGCATATACTCGCAAAAGTGATGAATTTACTCACAAAAATGACACTAAGACTTACAAAAGTGATGCATTTACACAGAAAAGTAACACTAATACTCGCAAAAGTAACAATAATACTCACAAAAGTGATGCATCTGCTCACAAAAGTGATACTTTTTACTCACAAAAGTACTGCATATACTCACAAAAGAAATATTTCACTCACAAAAGTGATATTTATATTCACAAAAGTGACAATAATAATCACAAAAGTGTCCGTTTTTAAAATGAATAAAATGGTAATATATGATAAACTTTAAATTCTCATTTAAATCAACAATATTTCTGTTTGATGATATATGATACATTTATAAAATTATAATCAGAAATATAAATAAATAAAAACAAGAACAATAGATTACCAATATATATATATATATATATATATATATATATATATATATATATATATATATATATATATATATATATATATATATATATATATATAAAATAAAATTTGTACAAACATTTTGAAAATATTAACACTAGTTTCAACTTCCAAAAGTAGTAAACTAATGACAACTTCCAAAAGTAGTTAACTAATAACAACTTCCAAAATTAGTTAAAATTTAGAAGGAGTGTACTTCTGTGTAGCCTTTGTAGTCCGTTTTGCTTTCGGAGCAGTGTCAACAGCGGGAGTAGTTTCAGATTTCTTCTTTTTCTTCTCCGCTGCTGCAGCGTTCCTCCTTTCTTCAATTTTAGTAACATAAGCAGGATCAGTCTTCTTCTCATTAAATTTTTCAACTTCTGCTAAGACATCAGATCTTGATTCGTTCATGTCACACAACACGAGTTTCGCACAAATCTTAGCACGTAAAAATTTCCTCCCAGCAACCTCACAACAAGAAAATAAAAGGCACATTAATACGTATAAAACATTAGCATAAACAATATCAAATGAATTGTTTCAGATCAGTTTCAAGATCACTCACTGTTCTAAGTTCATCTACAGAACACGATGTATCACCACAGTCATTATTATCAAGCTTACTCTTCCGCCACACTAAATCGACAATTTTGAACTTGTAAAAAGGGACTTTTTCACTCTTTGGATGATTTCTTTGTGCAAGAAAATCAACAAATTCAGAACACTGAAAAAAAAAGAATATTAAAAAAAAAACAGATTAAAATAGAAACATACTTTAAAACAGACAATAACATACCAGATAAAAAGTCAAATTTTGAAAATATGTAATCGTCTCATCACTCCAAATGATATTATCAACATAATGAACCAATTCATTATCATGATCAATCACAAACAACACATAATGATCATTAACAAGAATAGGAAAATAAACCTGAAAAAATAGAACAAAAGTAAGCATAAAGCACAGTCATCAAACAGTTAATATATGCTTCGGGGTTTTTTGTGATCTCATAGGATACTGGTCGCGCTCTTCTGGCAACGAGACTGAGACACCTGCAAAACAACGAATATTCCTTTACCGGAATATTCGCCTCCGACGATCAAGTTAGAGATCGGGAAACAGAAAGTTTAGAGAGAGAAAGTAGAGAGAAGTTGGAGCTCTTTAATGCTCTTTTTAAGGTTATGTCATCATCCACCCCTCCCATCATAAATGATTGGGGTATTTATAGGGGTGGGAGTATGTGCCCCTTTAGGGTTCGTACCCTAAAATTCCGTGACATGATTGGCTGCGCAATCAGAGAGTGCCACGTGTCACATGGGGGCGCCGCTTTGCGGCTTTCAATAACTTTCCTCGGGATTTGGACCCTGATGTGATAAGGGCCCTTTCTCTTGCTGATTTCAAGTGCTCTTTAGGGCATCTGACACGCGTTTCTTCCCATAGGGACACGTGTTGCCCTTTGACTAGGCCACGTGTCACTACGGGATTGGACCACGTTTTTGGGATTATTTTTACCCTAAACATTTGCCCCTTAGAGGGGGTGGCTTGCACTCTTACAGGCCGCCTCCTCTGATCCTCTACTCGTCTTAATGCGTCCGAGTATGCGGAGATTTGAGCTTGTATGTAGGGGCGGATAGATCATGTCCGCCAATTGAAGGGGCGGACGCTTTTTAGACCAAAAGTCGTGTCTTGTCCGCATGGAATTTTTTCCAGACTGATAAGGTCTGGAAATTAGGCGGCCGGATCTTGCCACCTGGCTTTTGGAAGAAGGTGCGGACGCTAGGTCTTTTGAGATGGAAATTTTCGTTCCATCGATTCGGCTGTCTATTTGGACGCGCTGTTAGTCATCCGTCTCTTTTTTCATCCAAATTGACGGATCCCTCATACCGACTTTTTGAATTCTAGGTTAGTTTTTTCAAAAAATAACCGTTCAAACTCTTGAGCGGGAAAGATGATTTTACCATTTTGCCCCCATAAATTTGGTCTATAAATATGAGGGGTTTGACTTCATTTTGGCACTTTACAATCTTGAGAATTCTAGAGAGAAGTCAGAGCATTTCTAGAGAGAGAAAGTGATTTCCCCTGAATCTTCAAGAGCTCCAACGCGTAGTTTGAGTTTTCCGGACATTTTTTGAGTTTTCCGGTCAATCTTCAAGACCTTCAAGAACTTGTCAAGTTTTCAACACGTACAGAGGTAGGTCGCCTGCTTTCTTTCACTTTTTACTTGTATTATTTTCTTGCTTTTCATTTTTTAAATCTGGCTCAACACTCGGCTTCGTCCGTTTCTCCTCATGAGGCCGGTCGTTCGCCTGGGACTGAGGAGTCTAAAGTGGACGGAGACGAGTTGTCTCCTTCAGGGAGTGGGTCCATTTCTAGTGCGTACCTACTCACCTCCACCTATTCTTCTCTGTCCCTGCAGTCGGACATGGCAAGGACAAGGCAAGCATATGATCTTCATGCGGCCAGAAATCCAGACGGTAGTCTGGTGAACCCTAGAACTCCATATGACCCAAACATAGACTTAGAAACTCCTTCCACTACTCCTACGACCGCTTCCAAAGGTACTCATTGCTCGGACGTGGAAGTAACTTCATCTTTTGAGGAGCGCCAACGTGCTCAGGGCGTCTTCTCTGCTGCTGGAGTGTTTGGGCCAACCCCTGAACCTAGGTCCTCACAACAAGCCAGCTCGGCCAAACAATCGACCGGGTTGTGATCTCGTGAGAGGCTTCCTTCCTCTTCTAGGGCGGCCATTTCTGGTCCGTCCTCTTCAATTCCTTTACCACCCCATCTCCAACATAGCAGGTCGGACAGGCCAAGAGTTGGGATCTCTATCAACGAACCGTCCGACCTGCCCCCTCGCAGTGGCCCTACTTCGGAAACCAGGGTGGCCACTACTAAAGACAAAGGTAAAAGTCCCTTAGTTTCTGAAGAGCCTCCTTCAGCTAGGGGCGACCATGTCTCTAGAAGCCGTAACTCGGCCGAGGCAGCTGACTTGGACAGAGTGATGTCCTCCGAATTTGGCACTGCCCCTCACCAAGAGGGTGAGAAGGTAGAAGATGAGGCCGAGGCCGAAGGTGAGACGGCCGAAGGGGAGGAGGCGGCCGAAGATGCGGTCGCCAATGTAGACAACTTCAAAGATCCGTACGCCTGTATAGTGGGTAGCACAAAATTGGGCTACCTCAATGATGGATTCGAGAAGTACAAGGCGTTTCTCCAGCTGGGAGAAGGATTTGAAATTAAAGCCCCAAGAAGGTCTCTTTCAGTGGCCGCCTGGGAGGATGAGCGGCCGTGCCACAGATCATTCAGCGTCTACCGAGCTGCTTTGAACGTTGGACTTCGTTTCCCCTTTCACCCCTTCATTCGTACAGTACTGGACGAGTACGATAATGCCCTCTTTCAGCTGGTGCCAAACAGCTGATTGAACATATTTGGGTACTTGGTGACGTGCATCCGTAAGGGCTTCAAGCTGGATTTCCCGGTTTTCTGCGAGATGCACGCAATGATCCGCCTCGAGAAGCACACGGACGGATGGTTCATACTTAGCACCACAAAGGATTATATGGTGGTGATGGACCGTGTGTCGAAGTGGCGTGATTGGAAGAATCGGTTCTACCGCATCAAAACCAAGGATACAGAGTTCAATTTGCAGATGAATCGGTTTAATGCCAAGCCGATCCAACTCGGCCGAGGGGACCATAGACCATACAAACCACCCGTCCACCCAGACCAGGCTCACCAACTTGAATATTTTAAAGTCAAGAAGGTTAGACGGGATGGAAAGTTGGTGGCCGTGCCCTAGAACTGGATCCCCTTGGCCATATGGCTCAGGGACCCAATTTTTATGTCCGCATGCGGCCTGTACACAAACATTCCCCAAGGTGGGACTTTAGCTCTCTCTCGCGTCCGAACGCATTTCATGTTGGAAATTATTCTAACTGTTGGTTAAATTTTGTTTTTGCAGAGGAAGCGTACACCATGCTGGACAAGGAGCAGAAGGGGGAGATTGACATGGCCGAGATTAACTTGGCCAGATACAAGGCTCGTCAGAAGATGTACGAGCAAACCAAGGAGGTATAAAACCTTTCAAGGTCTAGCGTTCGTGTTGCTAGGTTGGAAGAAGGCTTCTTCCTGAGCCTGCACGGACGCTGTTCCGAAATTTATTATTATTTTTTTTTTTTGTGTCCGAGTTGGTATGTTGGAAGCAGGGTCCCAGCTGTATCTACACGAACGTTAATAAAGTTTTATTGAGTTAAAATTTTGCTTGCTCTTTGCAGCTGTCAACTCCGACCCCAAGGGCTAAACGAAAGCAGCCGTCCTCGGCTACTAAAAATGACAAGGACGAGGGTGCGTCCAAGCAAAGGAAGACGATCACCACTAAGACCACTTCCACCACCGCGGCAAAGACTACGTCGCGAACTACCTCTAAGCAGTCCAAAGGAGAGCAACCCCGGCTGTGTGATAGCGGGGTCTCCAAGTCCGTGGATCTGGCCGCCAAGCCGGTCCATGATGAGTCCGTGAAAACGGACGATAGGGGTAAGTCGACCCCGGAAAAACCGACCGGGCCAAACGTGACTCCGCCCGTCCAAAGAGTCCAAGAATCTGATTGGCTTGAAGCCTCTCAGTCGGCCGGTGACCAACTTGGCCGCTCAGGTGAGGAGGGCGACGAGCCTGCACCGCCTCCTCCATTCACCTTCTACCATATTTCTCCTCCGAGCTTCTCAGACGGTTAGATTTAACAACTTTGCACACTTTCCTTTTAAGTCTACTTGCTTTAGCTAAACTCTATTACGCCTGTGTACAGATATTACGGAGGAGTTGAACATAAAGGTGCCCAGCCAGTCCCTTACTCGGGCGGACAGAAAGGCCATGAGGGAAGCCATGGCCAGGGCCGTCCCAACTGAGCAGCGAGACAAGCTGCGGGGGATTCATGAGGGCTTCCTCGGCCCTATGATTAACTGTTGTGCTGAGGTAGCTTTTCCCAACTCCCATACTTAGAATATTTTTCATCTTTCTTTTGCTAATTTGTCTTGTCTTGTACGCAGCTCTTCCTGCGGCTGACCGCCTTCCTTGAGTGGAAGGATAAAGAAAATGAAAAGCTGAAAAGAGCCCGGGAGAAGGTCCAAAAGGCCCAGGATGCCGTTACTAGGACGGCCGCTATCCAAAGGGTTCACTTGGAGACCCAGATCAACGCGCTGTCCGACAAGGCAGCGCGGCAAGCTGAAGATTTGGTGAAACTGGGCAAGGCTCTTGAACAAGAGTCCGTGGCCAGGGACGCCATGAGACAAAAGAGAGATCAGGTTGTCCTGGACGGCCAGCGCTGGAAGGAAGGGTTCGAGGCCTCTGAAAAGCTTAAGAGTGATGTGGCCTTAGCCCAAAAGAACTTGTAGGAGGCCTTGGACGAGGCGGATGCTCTCCGGGCCGAGATGGAAACTTTAAAGAAGTCCGTTGAGGACTTAACCCAACAGCTGAAGGCACCTCGGCCCCCTAGCGCAGACGAGGTGGTCCGCATTGAGCAGAGTGCTGAGGACAGGCTGAAGAGCCACTTCTTCGAGGAGTTTGAGCTCATGGTGGACGAGGGTGAGGCAGCCTTTTATCAGGAACGCTTCACTAAAAGCCTCAACTTCGTCTGCCTCAGGGAAGAGGCTAAGAAGGCCGGGCAGCCTTCTCCTGAGCTGGACATCACGCCAACTACCTCAGAAGATGAGGAGAATGAAGAGGTGGCGGACGGAGCTGAAGACGAGGAGGAAAGCAAAGAAACGCCTGCTGATGATGCGTCCCTTCCTGCCTCCGAAGAGCCCGCCCAAGGCCAAGACCCAGCTACCTAGAGCCCAGGCCGCCCCATGATTTCAGCTTTTCGTTTTTCTGCCCTTGTTAAACAATTTTTTATTTTATTTAAATGACGCCTTTTTCGAGCGGTTTTTGTAAGATATTTTGCCGCCCTTTGAGCGGTTTTTTAATTAATGGTGCCGCCTTTTAAGCGGTGTTTATATCTGTTTCATACTTAGCAAATTCTTGCAATTTTTCATATTTTATTGCTTTTGTACGAGCCTAGGGGTATGCCCCTTTATTCGGCGTTCGCCTAGTCCATACCCTGATTGGTTTGATTGACTTGGTAGTATTTATGCCTTAAAGGGTATGACTACTAGCAAGTTAATCAAATCATAGTAATGATTGCCCTTGGACTAGGTGATACGCCGAATCAACAGATTATTCGGCCGTTTAATTGGCTTTATGTGAGTCGTCCGTTGAAACTATCGCTCGGACATACTCAAGAAATTTCAAGTATTATCTCAACTTAAAATTTCTAAGTTTGGCTGGGGTAGGATGCCTAGGTGTGCCCTTGCCCTATTAAAGGGGGTAATTGCGTTGGGCTAATTTGGGATACCTTGCCTTTACCGTCCGTCCAAATGAGGGATGGACGTATATCTGTGACTTAAAGTCAGTCAATTTCTCTTTTTTTTTGGATTGCCTTAGTGATCGGGTTGCTATGTTTTAAGCAATCTCGTAACCTTTCTCACTTCAGCAATCTTGTTTAGCCTTTATAGGCCGGGTTGCTCTGTTACAAGCAACCTAGTTACAGGTTTCACTCGGCATTTCAGCTTAAAACATGAAATTGCAAATAAGCACAAGTAGAATAGCAAAATAAGATAACAATGTTTGACTTTTCATTAATTTGTCAAAATTACATTGCTCGGTCGATAGACCTAGCTGTATATACAGCTTTTTGGCTAAATACTGAGAAAAGACTTAAACATAATATTTTTTCAGATTATCAATGTTCCACGTTCGTGGGATCTGGCGGCCATATATGGCTTCAAGACGGTACGTGCCATCTCTAACTTCTTCCCTGATTCGATACGACCCTTCCCAGTTTGGGGTCAATTTGCCATCCTCATGGGCTCGGCCAACAACTTCCATTTTTCTAAGCACAAGATCCCTTATCTTCAGCGGACGCTTAGACACTCGGCGATTATATGCCCTTGTCATCCTTACACGGTAAATTTTGTGTCTGAGCGCCGCATTGCCCTTGGCCTCTGGAAGAAAGTCCAGGGCGGTCTTCATGGCCTCCCAATTGGCCGACTCATCATATAACATTACCCTCAGAGTGGGCTCGTACATCTCAATTGGGAGAACTGCTTCCGCCCCATAGACCAAAAAGAATGGAGTCTCTCCTGTGGAACTTTTTGCTGTTGTCCGTATGGACCATAATACATTGACCAACTCATCGGCCCATAGGCCGCCCGCTTTTTCAAGCTTGCGCTTGATTCCATTTGAGATCAACTTGTTGTAGGCCTCAACTTGGCCGTTAGCTTGGGGTCGGCCGACTGAAGCAAAACAATGAGTTATGCCCTGGTCTCCTAACCATTCCTTGAGCTGGCGCGTTTCGAACTGAGGTCCATTGTCGAATACCATTGACTGAGGTACTCCATAACGAGTAATTATACTCTTCCATATGAAGCCTGACACATCCGTCCACTTAATGCCCCGGACGGCCTCGGCTTCGACCCATTTGGTAAAATAGTCCACGGCCACCAGCACATAATGTCTTTGGCCGGACGCTAGAGTGTACGGCCCTAGAATGTCCATACCCCATTTTGTAAAGGGGAGGGGACTGCTTATGGCCGACAAGCTGTTAGCCGGCCGATGGATTAAGGTCACGAACTTCTGGCACTTGTCACACTTTCTCACCATTTGCATGGCATCTGACTTCAAGCTTGGCCAGTAGTACCCCAAATGGGTGGCTTTTTCAGCCAAGGCTCGTCCTTCAATATGGGAACCACAATGCCCTTGATGGAGGTCATCCAACACATCATGCCCCCTCTCTGGGGTAATACACTTAAGATAGGGCTTCACAAAAGCCTTCTTGAATAACTCCCCGTTCTTCATCTCGAACCAGGCCGCTCTTCTCTTTATCAGCCAACTCTCTTTAGGATCGTCCGGAAGAATCCCACTCCTCAAGTAGGAAATAATTCCGTCCATCCAGGTTGAACTTCTATCTATGATCTGAACAAGCTCGGCATCAATACTCCTTTTCTCTTTTACTTCCCAAAATACTGATCTAGGAGTGTCACATGATGCCGAGGAAACTAACTTGGAGAGCGCGTCCGCTTGATGATTTTCTGAACGAGGAACCTGCCGTAAAGAAAAATATTCTAGGCCCTTGGCCTCTTCCTTAACCATCTGCATGTATTTCATCTTGGCCGGCTCCCTTGCTTTGAAGCCACCATTAACTTGGCTGACTATTAGCAGAGAGTCCGAGCAAACTTCAACTTTGGTTGCCCCGGCCGCCTTACACATTCTTAGGCCGGCCAACAAGGCTTCATACTCAGCTTCATTGTTTGAAGCTTGGAACTGAAATCTCATTGCATATTCAAACTTATCTCCTTCAAGAGACTGACATATGATACCAGCGCCACACCCGGTAGCTGTTGCACTACCATCCACGAACACTTTCCAGATCTGGTCTCCGGCCTACTGAAGATCAGGCTGAGTCATCTCAGCCAAAAAATCCGCAAAGGCTTGCCCCTTGATTGCTTTTCTTGGCTCGAACATGATGTCAAAGCCCCTCAGTTCCAAGGCCCACTTGAGCATATGGCCACTGGCCTCTAAGGTTGTAAATGGCTTCTTCAGAGGTTGGTCTGTGTAGACCACAATTGAATGTGCCAAGAAGTACGGCCGCAGCTTCTTTGGTGCCATATACAATGCTAGGCTAAATTTTTCAACAGGGGGTACTTAAGCTCGGCGTTGTGAAGTACATGACTGATAAAATAGACTGGGATCTGGTGGCCGTCCCTTTCAGTAAGCAGGACGGCACTTATAGAGTGTTCGGAGATGGCGAGATAAATGAATAACTTCTCATTCTTGAGTGGACTAACGAGCCGAGGCAATGTATGCAAATGGCTTTTTAGCTGTACGAACGCTTCCTCGGCCTCTTCTGTCCACTCGAACATGGCTTTATTCTTGATGGTTTGAAAGAAATAACGGCACTTATCCCCTGACCTTGACAGAAATCTACCAAGTGCTGCTAAACAGTCGGTTAGCCTTTCACCTCTTTGATTGTTCTTGGTGACTTCATGTCCAAGACGGCTTGAATTTTTTCAGGGTTGGCCTCAATTCCACGTTGATCAATCAAAAATCCGAGAAATTTACAGGACTCAACACCAAAGACACATTTCTTTGGATTTAACATCATCTTATGCCGCCTGAGTTCAGTAAAAGTTTCTCGTAGATCCTTCAAATGGTCGGCCGGCTCTTTCGACTTGACAATCATGTCATCGATGTACACCTCCATATTCCGGCCGAGCTGGTCTCTAAAGACTGTATTAACAAGTCGCTGAAAGGTGGCAGGGGCATTCTTGAGGCTGAATGGCATAACTTTGTAACAGTACAACCCCTGCTCAGTCACGAACGCTGTTTTCTCTTGATCTTCTTCCCATAGGGGAATTTGATGGAATCCGGTGTATGCGTTCATGAAACTCATTAGGGCATGCCCGGCCGTTGAATCAACCAGGCGGTCGATTTTGGGCAAGGGAAAACTATCCTTAGGGCATGCCTTGTTTAGATCTGTGTAATCCACACACATTCTCCAAGTCCCATTTGGCTTCTTCACGAGAACTACATTAGCTACCCAGTCTGGGTAATAACATTGCTGAATGAAACCGGCGTCCAGCAGCTTCTTCACCTCAGCCGCGGCCACCTGATTCCTTTCCTCTCCATGATTTCTTTTCTTCTGACGGACAGGCTTTATCAATGGATTTACGACCAGCTTATGCACGGCCAGGTCAGGACTTATTCCTGGCATCTCACCAACTTCGAATGCAAATACATCTTTGAATTCTCTCAGCAGCTGAACTAACTCATCCCCAAGCATACCCAAAGCTATAGTGCCTACACTAACTGTCCGACCTGGTTGATCGGGGTCAAGCACTATATCTTGGTGGCTGCCGGTCGGCTGGGGCCTTAACTCTTCTTGTCGGCCGACAGTCATTAGCTACTAGGCTTGCTCTATCTTGGCCGCCTTGCGCTTCTGGCCGACCTGGTATGCTGGGAGTGAGGTTCCTTCTTCTTTTGGCTCGGATGATTTTAATCAGCGTGTGGTAGGCTTAACGACCAACTAATTACATTCCTTAGCCATTTTCTGACTTCCTTGGATCGTTCCAATTTTACCGTCCGTCCTCTCGAACTTTAGCAACATTAGATGAGGTACAATGATTGCCTTAGCTGCGTTCGGCGTGGGACGGCCGAGTATGACGTTATATCCAGTCAACTCTTTTACCACCAGGAAGCGGACAACCATATCTCTTCCTTCCCCTTTTTTCCCAAAGCGGACGGGTAGGTCTATCCGCCCAACTGGGTGGATAACATTTCCCCCAAATCCTACCAACGGGTGAGTGATGTCTTGAAGAGCATCCTCTGGGAAGCTTAGATTCTTCAGGGCGGCCAGGCTGATGATGTCGGCCGAGCTACCCGTATCAATCAATATTCGTCCGACCTTCAATTTGGCTATCTTCATAATGAATACCATAGGATCATTGTGCAGGGCTTTGACCTCCCCCCGGTCAGCCTCACTGATGGTTACTTCAGGGAAGGGTTCGGCCTTTACTACATCCGTTTGCATTACCTTTCCCAAGTTCCAGGCGTCCTGCTTGATCCCTTTCATGGTGGGGCCGCCTGAGGCGAAACCTCCTGATATCACAGCCACAAAGCCTGAATCAGTGTTATTCCCATCATCTTCCTTGTCTTTTTTCTTATCATTTTTCTGTTTCTTCTCGGACGTGTTGTCTGTTCGTGTGTATGTGAACTTGGACTTCATCACATAAGAGTTTAGCATGCCCTTCTCGGCCAGCTTGTCCAACAACCTCTTCAGGTTGATGCAATCGTTCGTGTCATGTCCCACGTCCTTGTGGTAATGACAGTACTTGTTTTTGTTCCTGTAATGAGTCGGGCCTCTTAGCGGCTGGGGCTTTTCAAACTCGAACTTATCTTTGATTTCCATCAGGATGGAATAACAGTCCTTGTTGAACTTATACTGGGGCTCGTACGTCTTGACTTTCTTTGACCCAGCATGCTGGCCGTCGGCCACCCAAACTTCTTTCCTCTTGTTTCCTTCTTTCTTTCGGCCGACCGAGTCTTGCTGAGAAGGTTGCTTCTTCTCAGCCCCCTTGGTTGGCACTTCTGATTTTGTGAGCGAACAAAAGTCCGCTGCCTCAATGTAAGCTTTGGCTTCCCGCAAAACACCTGCGTATGACCGAATCTTTTTTCTTACCAAATCAAACTTAAAACCATTATGCCTTAATCCCCGGAGAAACTCAGAGTATGCCATTTCGTCCGGAAGATTATGGATTTGGGCCTTTTCTTGGTTAAATCTTTGGACGTACGAGCGTAGTCCTTCATTTTTTCCTTGCACAATTGTTGCCAAGTTGAGACTTGTTTTTCTTGGTGGGATGTTGTAGGAAAAATTCCCAACAAACAGTAAACTGAGGGTGGTAAAACAATTAATGCACCCGGCCGGAAGGCTATTGAACCAATCCTGCGCCACTCCTTTTAAGGTGGCCGAGAAGCATTTGCACCATGTAGCATCATCTACACTTTGCAAGTACATCAGGTTCCTGTACGAGGTGATGTGTTCCTCTAGGTTGCCTGTGCCATCATAGGCTCCCACGAGCACACTCTTCACCTTCGGCGGCTAAGGGGCAGTTAAAATATCTTGCGAAAACGGAGGCAGCTTATCTCCAAGAGTCAGCAACCGCATCTGCCAATCAATTAGCTGAGGCTTCACAGGCTGTCCGGCCAGATAAGGAGTTTGACCGAACGTATGACCGAACGGCCCATATTATTTGAAGACTTGGGGACTCGGCTGTAGAATGCCGTTAAGACCCTAAGGAGGCGTATACTGGGGCGGTTGCACTGGAATGGGGGTTTGAGTCCGCACAGCTTGACTCTTGCTGGAGATGGCCGAATTGCTATGCTGGGAAAAAGAATGATTGGAGAAATTATCCGGCATTGTTGGAGTTGAGGCCATGTCCGAGTAAGCGGCACGTTCCCGCTATTTATGCCGGAGATAATCCCTTGCATTCTTCCACCGTCTAGATGGCTCAGGCTCTTCTCTTCGAGGCTGCCTGCTCCTCTCCCCAGCCGACTGGGTTTTCAACAACAGATCAGAGAAATTTGTCCGTGGCACCCTTGGAGACCTTCTAGTCGACCGGCGAAATGGGGTGTTCCCAGCGTCTATTGCATTAGTCGCTTTGTTTGGAGCTCTCTCCCCCTCCTTCCTGGGCGGCTGCCTAGAGGTAGAGGCTCTATTGCTCTCAAACTCCTTTCGGAGCTTGTTGAGCGCGACCTTTAGAGAGGCTGCGGTTACAGGAGGGTCATCGGCCTCTTGAAATGAGGCGGTCAAAGGGTCACTGGAATGAATTGTAGGGACTATATCCTCTACATGACCGTCCTCGCCTGGACAAGGACCGATATTAGGTGTCTGACCATCTATTACCATAACGGACGAGTATCCCCACAGACGGCGCCAAATGTTTCGGGGTTTTTTGTGATCTCCTAGGATACTGGTCGCGCTCTTCTGGTAACGAGACTGAGACACCTGCAAAACAACGAATATTCCTTTACCGGAATATTCGCCTCCGACGATCAAGTTAGAGATCGGGAAACAGAAAGTTTAGAGAGAGAAAGTAGAGAGAAGTTGGAGCTCTTTAATGCTCTTTTTAAGGTTATGTCATCATCCACCCCTCCCATCATAAATGATTGGGGTATTTATAGGGGTGGGAGTATGTGCCCCTTTAGGGTTCGTACCCTAAAATTCCGTGACATGATTGGCTGCGCAATCAGAGAGTGCCACGTGTTACATGGGGCGCCGCTTTGCGGCTTTCAATAACTTTCCTCGGGATTTGGGCCCTGATGTGATAAGGGCCCTTTCTCTTGCTGATTTCAAGTGCTCTTTAGGGCATCTGACACGCATCATCTCCCCATAGGGACACGTGTTGCCCTTTGACTGGGCCACGTGTCACTACGGGATTGGACCACGTTTTTGGGGTTATTTTTACCCTAAACAATATATATAAAACATTAAGATATATACCAAGTCTGCACCAATAATATCACAACCAGAACTTTCATGTGTAACCCATTCATCCCAAATTCCGTGCAAATCCGACACAGCAGAACTATCTTCACTCCCCTCTTATACATGTAACAAAGTAAACTAAAAGGAAAAAATAGATAAATGAAAAGAGTAAGAAAACAAATAACTCAAAACAAGAAAGTTGCTTACACTTTGCCTCGCACCAAAAAAGAATCTTTGAGGACCACAAGAATCATAAAAACACGATTCATTTAGATAAATGCAGTAGCAATCAACTACTGACCAACGAACCAAATTAGGATACACCAAAGACACCATATCCTCTCTTGGAATGAGAAAATGCAATCCAAAAGTAACAAGATTCTCACTGCAAGGTCAAACAATATTATTAATATCAAAACAAAAAGAAAAAGAAAAAAAAAAGTTTCAAAAAATATGACAATTAAAAAGAACTTACTTATCATTAAATAAGTGATCCGTCAGACAATAATCAAGAGCTTCTAAATATAATCGAGGTAATTTTTCACTAAAAGCACGAGAATTACTTTTCATAAATGGCGTAACAAACACTACACTCTGACCACCAATTGCACCACAGTCCAAAGAACACAAACTTTTATTCGTTCTCATGCTGCCAACTGGACCATCTCCACCACCACCACCATCTCCATCACCACCACCATCTCCACCACCTCCACCACCATCTCCACCACCTCGACCAACTTCATCTCCTATGGTAGACTTTAATGAATTACTTGCATCAACTTTAAAATACTCATTCACTGACTTCATTTTTATACACTCATCAATTAAGCCATCAAGAAGCTTATGATAATACGGGTTAGACAAAAGTTGTTGTGTTTGAGACAACTCAATAGAATCAGCATCCAAAGAAACAGAATGTTCAACCAAACGACTATTCACCAACTGTTGCAAAGTACCAAAACAATTGGAATTCACATATGAAAACATCTCCATGTTCCTTTTCATAAAAAGAAACGCCTCATGAAAATCCTACACATTAACAAACAATTATATAAGAATAGAACAAATGTTTTACTAAAGTAAAAAAAAAAAAAAAAAAACATATATCAGTTGCAGCACTTTTGATCTCAGAATCAGTTAATACTCCTTCAGGCAAATCAAAAGTCACACATCTACTACCATCATCAAACCTCCTTGCATTATCGTAATCAGTATGAACTGCACCAACTTCACCCTTACTTAAGTAGTTAACATTTGAATCAACACACTTAGCAGAAACTGGATAAGTCAATTCATTCAAAACCCCCTGGCCAAATCCACCAGCCTTCAACTCCAAGGACACCCTGTTTCTCACTTTTTTATCTGTCCAGTGTTGGATAAGAGGAACAGTGGAGTTCTCTACTACAACTTGGAAATTCAAACGATGAAAATACATAATCTTAAGCAACAACAAACATCCACTAACACTATCTTTAGCCTCAGAATTTTTGTAACTAACAACATAATTCATCAACTTTTTCAAAACAAATGAACACCAATCAAGATTTTTAATCTGATCAACACCATCCACAACATTAACTAACCTAAAATTAACAGTCCTATTAGCGGTAGGAACAAGCATACTACTAGGAGCATGCATAACAAATAACCTCTTAAATTCATCACCTCCATCCACCAAGTCCTTCATCCTAGTTTCTAATTTACCCAAAGGTATCGACTTCTTAACACCAACATCAAAAGCAGCTCTCCATTTATCCTTCAACTAGGGGTGTCTATTCGGTTTTCGGTTTGGATTTAGGCCAAATCCAATCCGATCCGAAATAAAATTCGGTTTTTGATTTTTAAATCCAGTTCGATCCGAATTTCTCACGAATCCAATCCGAAATAAAATTCGGTTATTTGGATCCGATCCGAAAATCCGAATTAAAATACATTGTAATTTTTTTAGGGATTTAAGTGATTATAAAAATAAAAATGCAATTATGAAAAGCCTAGTTTTAAATACATAGTTCCTCATGATTAATACAAATATTAAAAACATAATTTTTCATAGTTTATATTAATGTAATTATCAAAAAAAATTTACATGATTAATATAATGTATCCTTATTTGTAAAAGTGTGGTTTTATATTTCGGTTAATTCGGTTTTTTGGATCCGAATAAGGTCAATCCGATCCGATCCGAAAATCCGAATTTTCAAAAAATTTCAATCCGATCCGATCCGATTTAAAGTTTGGATTGGATTGAATTTCGGTTTTTATCCGAATAATGGACACCCCTACCTTCAACGCACTATCATCTTGAGATTGACCTTTGTAACTACCCTTCATTTCAGGAACCTCATGACCTTCTACCTTAGGCAAACCAAAAACATCACACACATCATCCTTAGTCACAGCAAACTCGTTACCATCAGCAACACAAAACATACAAGTATATCCATTAAAACTCTCAACAAGCCAAGGAAGTATACCTCCAACCATACTCTTCACACGTAAAGACAACAAACCACCAAATTCAACCTCTTCTACATGTTTTATTTGAGTTGGAGAAATCTTACTTACAACCTTAACTAATGAAGAAGGTCTACAACGACAGGTAAATTTCCTATCAGAAAAAACAAAAAAAAAAAAGATGCTTACCATTCAAACATGATAATAACATACTTATATACCGAAATTTAAATTATCATATAAAATTAAACATGAATTATGAACATTTATACAAATTTTTATACTTATTCTCACAAAAGTGACAATCATACTCACAAAAAATGATATTGATACTCATTAAAGGGATATAATACTCACAAAAGTGATTACTAACAAAAGTTTCAAAAATGATAATTGCACTCACAAAAGTGACACTAATACGAACAAAAGTAATACCGATATTTGCAAAAGTGATATAATAGTGACAAGTGATTACTATCAAAACTTTCATAAAATGATACTTGCACTCACAAAAGTGACATTTATACATACAAAAGTGAAAGATATACTCACAAAAGTAACACTTAATATATTGACACAAAAATCACATAAAAATATAATTAATCAAAGTTACCTATACTCTTACAAAAGTCACAATTCCATTCACAAAAGTATAGCAAATATACAATATTCTAAAACATAAAATTTTACTCATCATCAGAAGAACTATCATCATCCTCATTTACATGCCTCTTCCTTTTATTTCCCTTGGATGTATTTCCTTCACCTTTCAACTTCTTTTTTCCTCCTGCATCCATTTTATCTACTGTTTTCTCAGCTCTACTATAACGAAAACCTTTGATAGATCCTACCAATTAATAATAAAAAAAAAAAACATGACAACAGAAAATTTGACAAATTTTGACAAAATTAAGAACACAAAAACCTAATCTAAGTAAAAGCAACTGATTAAAACGCACAATTAAAAAACATAGCACAAATTGAACAAGTAAAAACAAATTTGCGAAAAAGAGTACGAACACTAACCTAGAGCAGAAACATCAACATCATCATCACCAGAAACCAAACTCTTTTTCTTCACCATTGCAGAAACTACAAAAAATCTGAAACGATGAAAAACCTAAAAATCGAAACACTAAAAATTATATAAAATGAAATAAAATTGAGTAAACAAACCTGAAATTAGCAACAATCAACTTCAAAGTCGAGAAATTAAAGATCGAAGAGAGAAAAATTCAAGTAGCAAACTGAGAAAATGCAAATCGCCAAAAGAGGAGAGAGAAAAAACAAGAGAAGAAGAGAAGTAGAGGAGAGAGAAAAAGATCGAAGAAGAAAGAGAAGCAGAATGAAGAGGAAAGAGAAAATAAGAAAGTTTTTTTTTTCTTTTTTCTTTTACACGTGTGAGCAAAAATTGGGCCACCAAATTTGGACTTCTTTCTTCCGATTTTCACTTAAATAGTGAAAATCCGATTTAATAAAAAGTTTGTATTTCATGTATGAGTTTGCTTTTAAAGTTTACTTACACATGTTATGATCCTACTTTATTCCATTTCACCTCACATAAATGCATATAAAATAAACTGAAAGTGGAAAGTTAAATGAATAAATCATGTCATATCAAATTTGTGTTCTTGTTAGATAATAACAAAATCTTAAAAGTAACTTAATCCATTAATTAAATGAGTCAAAATGCTTGACATTAACCTAATATAATTAGGTTTTTTTTTTTTTTTTTTTTTTTTTTTTTTTTTTTTTTTTACCCCAACCTAATATAACTAGTTAATTATTAGACATGTAGACTTTCTTACATATTTGAAATGTAATTTGATTGTTAATCAACATCCCATCATCATCTTTGTTTGAGATGTAAAAAATTGACTTGATTAAGCCTGATCCAAAATGATCAGCTATAGATTTCAGCTTGTTTTGACAAAAAAACTTGACCTACCTAGACCCAACCAAATCTGATTAGTGACCCAAATTGGCACTTCTAAGTTATGTTCTTATGTTCCATATATCGCCATTGTATCAATGTATGTTTAATTCATCATTAACCTGCTTTCATATTAAACTTGTGATGATTAATTCATTGTGCTAAAACATACGGCGTAAAAATTTATATTTTTTTTATACTCGATATATGTTAAGAATTCATCAACTCATTATATTTTCTATACTCGTGATAATTTAATTCATAGTGCTAAAACATAAATTTAATAGATTTGATGTTCATCTTATGTCGTATCGTGTCATGTGACGATGTTATTGTATGGTTTAGAATCCACCACCTTTTTTTTTTCCTACCCAAGTTTGTTCTTAATTTATGGTTCTTGGGGTTGTGGGCGACAGAAATTAGAACCTACCTCCCCTTTTCTTCCCTCTTTTTCCACAATGTAATCTGATTGTTAACCGACATCACATCATCATCCCAACCCTCCTTTTTCAATTTCCCCTTCTTACTATTTCCTCTCTCTTTCTGCGGAATAACCGCGAAAGAGAACAAACCATTAACTGTTTGTATTATCCCTCCCTTTTCTTGTTTCAGAATTATGAGGAACAATGCTTTTTTTGCATTCAGAATCATAATCTAGGCAAATTAATTCATGGGTATTTCTGGGGTTTTCTTGAAATTGATTGATTCGTTGATTAGTTGATTGATTGCAGGAATTTTTGTTGTTTTTATTTTAAATTACTTGGTTTTAGAATAGGATGAGATTCATAAAAGATGGGGTCTGTTGGATGTTGTGAAAAACAAGGAAAAATGTCTGAATTGGTAGCACGCACTGGTCGACAACAGCAACGCTATGAAGATGGCTGTCGTCTTGTTGCTGGGTATTTTCTTTTTTCATGCAATTTTTATGCTTTTAGTGTAGCTTATGCAGAATAATTATATAAATGTTTCCATTTTTGTGTATTATTATTGTCAATCTATAGTCAGTTTTATATATTCTGTGTGGATGTCGGCTGGCTTAGTTGTTTCAATATTGGGGATGCTAATCTTGACTTGAAATCGAATCCCGTCTATATTGCTATCATTCCGCTTTGGGTCTTTCTGTACATAGGAAAATGAATTTTGTTATTTTATTTTATTGGTCAAGTATTTTTTGGGTCAACTGGCTGATAATTGTTTCAATGCTTTTGATTTGTTTAATGATTATTGCTGAATGGTATTTAATCTTTTTTATTATAAAATGAAAAGGGGATGTGGGAATTTGGGGTTGTTAGAATGTTAGTATGCAACTGTCATTGCTAGAATTGGTCAAGCTATATGGTTATTGGTATATTAGTATATAACAACTTGTATGGAATAGTGCTTAGAATTTCTTTTTTTCTGTAATTAAATTGAATTATTTGGGAAGATGTTCAAGTCTTTGATTTTGGGACTTATAATTCCAGAGGTTGATCGTGTTTTTAAGCGCAATGATTGCATTTGAAACTGCTTGAAGTTTGTCTTGCAGCCATATTGAAAGTTGATGTTTAATGAGGGCTGAACACTCAGTTGGGTTTTTTTTGCTGCCTTGACCCTAATTAAGGTGTTTGTGTTTGGTTCTCTGTAATGTTTTGAGAAAAGAGTAGTGAAATTGTCAAATTCGTGGAATGATTCTAAGAAAATTTCTTAACAACATCTCCCGAGTATGAACCCATTGTGTTTCAGGTTTGGAGAGGTTTTTATATTCACATCTTTACCCCATACTATTTAAAAGTAGTCGAAAGGTTACCTCAAGGTTTTTTTCCTTGAGATCTTTTGAAAAACTAAATAGATTTCTATTTATTGGTAGTAGTTGTAGACTAGTAGCCCAAGCTTCCATTTCTAAAAGAGGGACTAGCTAGCTGTCACACAAATTAACCTTATTTTTCGTTTTTGAGGACTGGCAATATGAGAAGTGAGAGAGGAAAAGAGAAGAGGGGGGGGGGGGGGGGCATAAATAAGGGCTGCCGATAATTCTCTTTCAATTGGTAAGCACATTCAAAAGGTGGGGCCTTTTTTTGAGAGGGGGAGGGGGGGAGGAGTTGGGGGGTGCAACATTGACCCTTGAGCACGTCATGCTTTTAGTTTGAGCATATCAAAAGTTTATGTTTAATAAGGTTTGAGACTTTGATTTGCTGGACCCTAATTAAGGTGTTTGTGTTTGGTTGCTCTAAATGTTTTGAGCAAAGAGTAGTGCAAATGCCAAATGCTTATGCTGTTTGCTAACGCATAACGATTTCAAGAATCTCAACATCTCTCGAGTATGAACTCATTGTGTGTCGGGTTTGGAGAGGTTTTTTATATTCACATCTTTACCATACTAGTTGGAAGTAGTGGAAAGATCACTTCAAGAATTTTTATATATAAGAGCACTTTTGAAAAACAAAATAGATTTTTCTTTATTGGTACTAGTCGTAGCACAAGGATCCATCTCTAAAAGAATGAGTAATTGTCACACAAATTAACCTTTCTTTTTCAATTTTTAGGATTGGAAACATGAGAAGAGAGAAGAGGGGTTGTTTAGAAATAAGGGCTACAAATGATTCACTTGTGATTGATAACAACATACAAAAGGTGGAGCTTAAGTAATTGATCTAAACACCCCCCACACCCCCACACCCACACACACACACACACACACACACACACGAACAAACAAACAAAGAGATCTTAAGTTCACCTTTTTACATTTTACAAAGAGATCTTAAGTTCACCTTTTTACAAAGAGATCTTTAGTTCACCTTATGTAATCTTATATTTAGGACATGCTGAAATTTAGTATTACCTTTTTACATGTTCTCAATAGTCAGGAGAATTGCACAATTTAACTATAAATTTATTTGCAGGTGTATCCCTTTTAGATATAGAAATTCTGAAGAAAGTGATGGAACAGATTCTGAGAAGATTGTGGAAGTGCTTATGATCAACTCAACTAGTGGACCAGGTCTTCTGTTTCCTAAGGTGATTTTGTTGACACTTTCTTGGTTTAGCTTGAATTTTGGGGGATCTAGAGATGGAAACACTAATGCATGATTTGCATCTAGTCATAAAGATGGGTGTTTCCTTTGATTCAATGATTCCATTTCTCATTAGTTGTGAATCTGTCATTACAGCCGCCATGTAAACTTTTAACAATGATATTGAGCCACTTGATGAGAAAACAAGTTATGCAACAATGATTTTGCTACTTAGTATGTAGCTAGATGACCAACTTTGTCTCTGTTATGTGACCGTATCATTTATATCTTTCCCAAAGCAACTCTGTTCAAGAATGTCCTACTATTAGACTAACCCTTCACTTCTAATGTCTTAATGAAATGACTTCAGGTTATAGGTTCATTATGGTGGAATAGCTAAGCATTTATTATGGTGGAATAGCTAAGCATTTAAGGAAAGACTTGCACAAATACATTTCTATAAGAGCCCCCATGGGCACTTTGCTAGATAACTGGTATATCTAAGCCTCCACACCAACATAGAAAGCTAATTAACCTTCATTGAAAGTAGTTACAGGAGCTTCTGAAGTGCATTATGCTGAAAAGAAGATGTGAAAATTGATGTGAATAGGAATTTTCATGTATACACTAGAGTGTTGGCCATGAGTGATTAACATTTATCCATCTTGGCACAGTCTCTACTTACTGTCTTACTCTTTATTACTTGATGCGTAAGAGTATGTACTTTGGTCTCTCTTTCTCTTTCCCAACCCAAAAAACCCCGAGAATGGTCACTGTCTCTCCATGGAGATCCACCAAAGTGCAGCACTTAAAATATTGGAGAGTCATGGACACACGTCATACAACGAAGGGGTAGAACTAGCTCTCCTTGAAATTAGGTGGCTCCTGGCTAAGCAAAGTCTCTCTCCATGGGTAGGTGCTTTAGAATCAAGATACAACCTAGTGTTCCATTGTTGGGGTAGAGCTAGTTGTTTAATTTTTTATTTTTTGAAGATACCCTTAGAAAGCTCCTCCAAGTCACCCATTGAACACTCTTATGGGAGATTTGGTGGCATAGGTGAATTTATCTACTTCGAAGCACTTCATTCTTTGAATTACCTATGAATATCAGTGTCATGGACTGGAAGCTTGAAGATGAAAAATAAGAGAAAAAGATGATGATTCTTAGTTTTAAACTTGAAAATAGATGTAACTAAAGGTTGGTTAATAACGTAATATTAAGAAGAGAATTTAGGAAAAAATTGAGTCATTTTTTGAGTGATACAATCTCAGTTTCAAACTAAGCAACTATAACCAAAGTAAACTCTCTATTCATATTCTCTCCTTGGTCAAAGATACTAGGGTGGCCTACGCGCGAAGGAGTTAGCTCTTGTGGAGAAGTTGTATTGGCGTGTATTTACACCTTTGGTTTGGGTGGTATACCTGCTAGTTTTAATACGTACTATTTGGTTTGTGTGCCTATGTGGTGACTTTGTAGAAGTATAAAAAAGCCACCAAAATCTTTTATGACAATTATTATTTGAAACCCTCAAAAGTTTGACAGTATTATTTCAAAATTATTATTAAATAATATTTAATTGATTTGCATCCCTTCATATCTTAAACTATTGTTAGTTTAGAATTCTTAATTGATTTGCATGATTCAATAATACCTAGCGTGTTTTTCTTCAAATGAATTTTTTTTGAGCTTTGTTTATATGGAGTAATAATATGTGAAATGTTAGATTTAGCTAAAAAATTAATAATCTAAGTTTTTTTTATTGTTCTACGACCATCTAATATCTATATCTAATACTAAATCAATAACCACTTAGTTATTTTTTTCCTCGTAAATTCTTTCCATAATTAAAAATCCGTACCAGTCTAGTTAGTTTTTTTTTTTTTTTTTCCCCTTATTTTAGGATTTTAAATTCTTTACACCTCTTGATAACATCTGCTTAAATATCACTATTTAATATGAATCCCATTCAAACTCCATAATGTTATTTATGTGCCATCAAACAACGTACAATTCCAAAGCTAATAAACCTTAACAATGGTGTTGCAATTAAAGCACGACAAGATTGTAAATAAGAAGAGCAACCACGTAAAAATAAACAGTCTCTTGGTAACTACATTTTTTTTTCTTTTTAAATAATAATAATAACATATGAAGTATAATTTTTATATTTAAAAAAAGTTAAAAAAAACTTTGAATTAATTGATGATTAATGGAAAAAAAAACAATAAATATATTAATGAGAGCAAACATATTAATGAGGGTAAAAAAGTAAATACACATTTTTATACACATTTTTGTACATATTTTTTAGGGTATAGTTAGTAGCACACTATTCTTAAGAGTTACCTTCTACTTTTTATAAGGTAGGGATGTTCTGATTTTTTTCCCCCTCAACTCTACTTATTTCCTAAGTTATCTATAGTCCACAACTTATAATGTCATTTTATTACAACCAGCTTGTCTTTGGGTATCTGTTGGACGACTGAAATGTATTTTGAGCTGATTTGATTTTGTGCTTGTTATCGCGAGTGGCCATGAAAAGTTTTGAACTAGGGCATGACATGGTTCCTTTATCCTATGGATTTTTGAAAGGCTCTTAATATGATGAACATAATGGGCATGGAAAGTGTGTGTTAAGGGCATGACATAGTGGCTTCCATTTTGAGATGATCTTCCTTGAATGTTTCTTGCAATGTTTATCATCATAATCCTTGGCATTTAAGAGAGTAATAGAGTATGACTATTGATCCATGCATGGTATTTAAAAATACAGTCTTCTCCTTCATAGTTGCTCAACACTAATTCACTGGTATTGGAGATCTCTGTGTATCACAGCAGCTTGTCATTTCTCAGTGGTCAGAGTAATTCATATCTCTTTAAAGTAGAAGTTCTGATAATTTGTTTAATTATTACTCTTACATTTATTTTGTATTCCCTATATTCTCCAAGTTAGGAATAACCTTTTTGGCTGGGAGCTCAAAAGGAAGAGTCTTGGCAAAGGATATGGAATGAATATGATGAGAACAATGTATTATATGGACCAATAAACCACTAAAATGCTAGGGTATATATAGTATTAGCTTAAGTCGGCAAATTTGTAACTTTTCATTTGTGGGGATTTCCATGTATTAGTTATCTAGTTTTCTGCAGGGGTTTTGTTTGCTTATTTAGGTTTATATGCCCTTTTATGTGCTAAATAAGTGCTGAGTTTCCTGCTTCTAAATTTTAGATGGTGTCTAAGTAATGTGCTCATGTGTTCTCTCTATTTTTTCTGGTTTTAAATCTGATACTTTGCTGCAAATAGCAAATAATACCAATGCTTAGTGTACATTGTCTGCACGCATTAATGTCCTTGGGTCTCCGTAATTTTATGTGTGTGAATGGCACCTTCTAGTTTAATTTTACATTATGTTTTGATTGATAATTGAGTGTTAATTAGCACTCTTTCGAAAGTCATTGTGGCTCATAGGGTATGAATATGCATGCCTTATGATCAAACTCCCCTTTTCTGTTCCAGTCTTCCTGGTGATCACTGAATTACTTGGGAAGTGAGAATGCCATAGGAGGGGTAACCAAGATTAGACCTATTACTTAGGTCCATCATTTGTCTGTCTTATGCACAATTGATGAAGAAAGATAATGGGATTCTGGGGGGCTTTGGGAATTGAACCTTTGGTTCAGTGTTATTTTATCCAATTTAAAAGGTATGGATTGCAGATTCTATTGGTCTTTCTAGGATCATTAGTCAAAGTTGTGCATTGGCAAACATGGAAAGTGACATCTATGCAGCACTCTTTTTTTTTAAAAACGTATCATAGAGGTTCTTAGTTGCCAAATATATCGATTCTTTTTTATGAATGTGGTTGATGGTGACTTGGAAGTGACCCTCTTCTGGTGAATTTGAGGTCTGTTTCAGGTTTTGCTGAGTGTAAGATTTGGTTGCTAACGTTCAAAATATTGCACTTAAATTTTAAAGAGCATTTTTCTAATTATACCTTTGCTTACTTTTTTATTCCTTTGTCAAAATCTAGGGTGGTTGGGAGAATGATGAAACTGTAGAGGAGGCAGCAAGGCGTGAAGCAATAGAAGAGGCTGGTGTCAAAGGCGATATATTGGTTAGGACTTCTAATTTTGTTTAAAATATTCTGGTATTCTTGCAGATAATTTGAATTTTTTGCATTTTTCATATCTGAAAAGTTAGAATGTTCTGGTAGTCTTGCAGATAATTTGAATTGTTTGCAGTAGAAGAGGCTGGTGTCCTATGCTTTTGCTTTTTTAAAAAAACTTGGGTGTATTTTTCACCTGAAATTCTTGCTTTTGAAATCAATGACTTATCATTTGGGAATTTTACGGCTTTGGGTTTGTTGTTGTTTGTAATGAAGCAATATTATATTGGCTCCAAACAAATGATGTTCATACTTCATATTAATGTTGTAATATATAGCTATTTTGGCTCCAAACAACTCTAGGATTCCTTTATACTGTCTTATTTTTAATATTCTCTTATTGGTGCTAGTTGATAAATCTCAGCTATCTTTGGTCCTCACTATTAATCTTAGTGCCAATAGTATTGTTCATAGAGCTGAATCAGCTAACAACTGGCCATTCTTGAACTTTGAATTGTGAAGGACAACTAAATATCTCAGTGAACTATACTCTTTATCTTTGACAATAAGGATGTTAGATGATCCTTTACAGTCTAGGCTTTTGCCTTTCTGTATCACACAATGTTTTATCGCACCATGTTTTATCATACAAAGACCGCCAGGCAACTACATAGCCATATAGGTAAGCCATCATATGTCTAGGCTTTTTGTATGGGGTATAGTGTTGTATTACTTTGCTATATATAGATAATTTTAAACAGGCTTTTGAAGGTGTCGTGTTATACATCAGAAATAAATACACTAATAAAACCAAAAAAAGAAGAAGAATAAGAAGAAACCAGATGCAAAAGTTTCTAGACAGATAGTTTCTACCTCTAAACCATTTTTTTTTTCCCTTGAAAATTTATGCTTGTGGGTCACTATGGCATTTTAACTCTAAGACTACCATTTTACTGACTTCTGCGATGTCCAAAGATTTATGCTCTTTTAGAAGAGTCTCTATTAGATATCATCACACCTCTGCAGCTTTTACCTTTGGTTTTGGCCATCTTTGTAGCCTTTGTGGCTAAGATTGACCCCCTTTCCCAAGGAATAAGGCTGTTAAGAGCATGTCAAATTTCATGAAAAATGTTCATGTGTTGCTTTTTTTAATTTTTTTTTTTACTCAAGTTTATACATGCAGATCAAAAGTAAATAAATTTTGTTGGACTTTCTTGTTCTTTAAAAGGCTTCTCTCATTTCCCAGGATTGTTTGGGTTACTATGACTTTAAGAGCAAAACCCTGCAAGATGATTTCAGCCCGGAAGGTTTATGCAAGGCTGCTATGTTTGCATTGCTTGTGAAGGAGGAGCTGGAGTACTGGCCAGAACAGAGTACACGGCAGAGGAGTTGGTTAACCATACCTGAAGCTCTAGATTGTTGCCGGCACCCATGGATGCGACAGGCCCTTGAAGAAGGTTTCATGAAGTGGCATGCAAGTAGAACAAGCAGCGAGTAAGAAAATGATGTATTGCCGCACAGAAACTGAGGGATTTGGTTCAAGGGAGACAACTATGTAGCCAAGACAGCTTCTGCCTTCTTGTTTCCTCGTCTGGGTGTTGAGTTGCGAAAGATGGTAATTGGTGTGCGTCTTTTAGGGTTTTGACATGGTTGTTTAGATTTCATCTCAGAATTTCTTTAGGCGTTTTTGTTTCCGAGAAGAGGTTGTTTTTCATCTTCTTTTTTCATTTTTGGCTCAACTGACCTCTGACTTGTTTAAAGTTACAGGGAAAAGGCATGCATTTGAGCTCTCCCAACTGTTTTTAGAACTGTCTTCTGATTTCCATAAGAAACTGTACATTGTGAAAATTACTATGGAGATTATACACAACTAATTGTTCTCCTTTTTTTGTTACTTGTTTGTTTATCACATTGATAATGACTTGATTATGCTTTGCAAATGATTTTTCCTCCATCTTTTATTAATCTTTCTACTTATTGTAGCAACAACGTTAAAGGAGACTATTGGTAGAAAAGAGTGGGTATCTAATGCGAAGTACTATACTTTGATAACAGATTTTTTGGAAAGTCTAGCTTTTTGAAAATTGATTATCACAAGCTTTATTTGAAGATGGCGTTGGGCCGCGTTGGGTCGTATCTTGTATCAGATCCACGTGCTTTGGAGTTAGTTAGACCTAGCCTATGGCTCGGTCGACAAGTTTCGTGCCGTGTCGTGGTGGGCCAAAGTTTTTAAAAGGTTGATCCGTGCACAGCCCAAGCCACCTGCCATTATGCCGAGCGTGCGTGCCTAAGCAAAATTGCATTATTTTTAGCATGTTTTGTCATGTCGGACCCGCTTGTGTCGTGCCTTTTTGTGCTTCTCCCAAATAAGGACAGCTCAGGCCCGGTCCACGGCTCACACGCATAATGTCTACCGTGCTTTTTCATGCTTAGCCCGGCCTATTACCATCTTTAGCCTTATTATGTGGGTATATAATGTGAAGCACTACTATTTTTGCAAATAAAGAATAGTTTTTTTTTTTAGATTTTGATTTTTTGAAATTAAATAAGAAATTGAAAAAAAGAACCTAAATTATAATTTTCAAAAATAAAAAGAAAAAAAAAATTCAAAAATTACAAAGAAGAATTTTAATTAAAATATACTTTGAAAAGTTGAAGGTTACATGACATAGGGCATATTCTGATTTACTGAAAACAACTTAACCAAATTGATTGAGATTGAATTGAATTGAATAGAGCTGAAATGAATTGTTTATTAGAGAAAGAATTTAGCAACTGAACTGAACAGGCCTATAGTTCATTTAATTAAATCATGCCATATATATATATATATATATATATATATATCTTTTTTGGATTAATCATTTCATTTTTCACCCTAGTCAATACCCAAGGTGTGTTCAATTCACCTGATTTTCACTAATTTTAACTTATCTGAACTTATTAGATCTTATTAAAACTTATTTTAGTTGTAATTTGTACTTAGATAACCCTTATCAGAACTTATTAAATCTGAACTGAACTTATCTGAATTTAACTGAGCTTATTAAATTTAAAATAGGTGAAAATAAGATGAACAGAACAACCTCTAAATATAAAATTAATTCTATTTACAAAATACTTTATGGTTCGTATATCAGAGAAGTACTTCCTCTGTAATGTTTAGTTGCAAGACTGCAACGTTTTTTTTTATATGCATAATGTTAAAGGTCTAACATGTGAACTCGACCCAAATTACTAAGATACTTGTATATATTACAATCTAGCCACAAAGTGTAATCTACGGCACTTAAAGATGGACTATATGGAAATATGAACTTATTCAAAAAAATAAAAATAAAAGAAGTACTATATGGAAGTAGAGTTACTTGATTTTATTGTAAAATCCAACCACAAAGTATAATAAATTAATTATGTCGATTTGCAAGTGGTACTACTGCTACATACATGTGGGGCCATTGCACGTTATTATTATAGTACTTATAAATATTCCAAAAAATTCATCAAATGTAACGTCACAAACCCTCCATTCCACACGTAAGAATAAAAACGTAACCATCATATTCCTTGAATTTGTGTATGTAAGGTCTCCTAAGTTCCTAGACATTAGATTTTTATCACCCCTAACTTACAAATAATTGAGCGTGGGTAACAATCACCTAGTATGGATGATAAAGCTTCGACGGGTGATATTATTTTCATGATAAAAACAATAATGGACTCGTACTCGATACGCTAAGTTCTGAAAGATGACATGCTTTTAATAAAACTATGTCGTGTAAAACAAATTTTTGTAAAAACTCTGTTTTAAAGGAAATTATTTTTTGTCTCGGCTATGATAGCCATTGCCTATTAGATTGGACTCGGAGGTCTTGGTTAGGAGGTGTGGTTATACTAAGTTAGAGCTTGTTTCTTTACCCTCCTATAGGGCATGCCTCTACTCCTAGAGTTCATTAAGAATAATTGAAATTAATTGTCAATATTAATTTATAATTTTAAAAAGTTCCATTGAATATTGTATAACAAATTCTAATCAATCAAGCAAAACTCACAACGATAATTAACAAGAAACCCTGTATTATGCAGCGCCTTACCGTCAAAGGTCCCAATAATATAAAAATTGTACTCCATAATGAAAAGAAAGAAGTGGGGGATACACAATCAATGCCCTTGAATGTGGGTTACCTAACCCAAGTAGACAACAATAATATGTGCCCAAAGGAAAAAAAAAAAGAAAAAAAAGTACTAAAATCCAAGGAAAGAGCTTTTAACTATATTGAGAGGGACAAGATTAAGTGATGTAGTGCCAAGCTTAAAGGACCTACCCTACTTTCCCAACTAGCTCACTTTTAGTACATCAACTTGAAGCCAATTGAGCTTTATTTGCTCACTAGTTAATTGTACGGATCTTGTTTAAAAATAAGCAAGTTGAAATCGAAGCTAAGGGTGCAAATAATTAATACTCATGAAAATGGCATTGAATTTGTATTTAATTTTGATGATAGGATAACTATAACTTTGGCTGTCAAGTTTCATCAGCATTTATAATACTGAGTAGTAATAATGGGAACTTAAATAATGGTATCGAGTTATTTGATACTCGTACGAAATATACATTTTCAATTTTATTCTAAAGTTTTGTTCTCTTCATCTAAAATAAGGTGTTATGATCGGCCGGTTTAATTTTAAAAATATGATCAATTGATCTAGCTTAGTGCAATTAGTTTAACTTATGTCCTAATTTGATTGAACTTTTGTTCATATTTGTACGAAGATATATAAGAGAAAATCCCAAGTAGCCGCTTGTCATATTCATCGTAATATATACTTCTTTTTTTTTTTACATAATGTACATATGAGTAAATTTTATTAAATATCTAAACATTTGTCAATAAACACTCAAATATAAATATTTTGAAAATGTGTGTTAAAAGAATATAACAGAATTTTATATGATTATTATTTTTTTAATATATATAAAATTGTTTTTTGACTCCAAACAAATAGAGTACAAAATTAAAAAACGAGGGGAGTACTAACATATTACCCAGTCCTAACTAGAGATTTACGGATAGAAGAATATCGCAAGGATCGGGGTGACATGGAAGTTCAATTCTATCTAAATTGAGATAAGACAAGAGAAATGTAATCTAGAAGACCTACCTTTCACAATATTATCGTTACATTAGCTAGCTATTTTTTTTGTTTGGAGTCTATTTTTATGACAATCTAGCTAGCTAGATGATGATCAATCTTAATCTCAAGCTCGAGCTAGTTGAGAGTAGTTTGAGACAACATTCATGCATCTAAACAATCCCAATGAAAAAGCTGCTACTCATATTATTGTACTAAAATACAAATAAATAATAGAGTATGTAGAAAGGAAACTTTTTGTACGAACACTTTGCTACAATCAACAAGAAACAAAAGAAATAAATATGAATTATATACTTTCTCTATTTTTCAATTACATCATTTTGATTATTATCTAATTACTAATTTGATTATTACCTTTTATTACAATTCGTATGTCATTATTTTAACTATTGTTAAATTATTTCTATATAATGTTATAAAGAGTATATTTCCTCAAAAAAAAAAAAAAAATGTTATAATGAGTATATTCAAAATGTCAATTTTAATTTTCTATTAGATAACTAAAGTATTGTTTAACTAATGAAGTAATGAGTAATGATCAAAGTTGTGCGTTGTTAATATAAAAGTTTAATTGTACTGATGTTATTTAATCGATATACTACCTCCGTTCCTGAAAGTTCGACTCACTTACTATTCATGTGGTCAAAATAAAATAACTTTGACCACATGTTATGATTTATATAATACAAATAAATTAACATGAGGGGTCTTATTAGATTCCCCTTATTATAAAATTTTCAAATATCAACTTTTTATAATTTTCACTTATACATAGCCAAAGATATTCATGATCAAAGATGTTCATTAGAGACCGCGCAAATGCAAAGTGGGTTGAACTTTTATGAACGGAGGGAGTATATAATTAAGTGAGATCATATCACTATTCAGTTTAAGTTCAGTTCAGTTCGACTTAGTTCCAATCAATTAAGTTCAATTCAGTTCAGTTCAGTTCAGCTACTAGTTTCCTTCTCTCATAAAATATTCATTTCAACTTTATTCAGTTCAGTTCAGTTCAGCTCCAATCAGTTCAACTCGGTTTAGTAAATATGAACATGCGCTAACTTCTTTTTGAAATAAAATTGATTCATAAATAAAGTTATACGACATCTACAAAGAGATTTAGATCTAATAAATACATAATAATAATTGAATCAAATAAAAACACTCCGTAAGCAAAGCTACGATCATTGTTGCAAATCGTACATTCTTCATACCCTCTTTTATATCGCTGTGATTTACAGCCTTCATTGGTGAGGGGGTCTCGATCTGTTGCAGCTGTGCAGAAAATTTCCGTCTGATTCGCTAAATTGTAATCGAAATATTAACCTCTTTTTTGATCCCGCACAAAATTTTACCCATGAAACAACTCTATAGCAATCTATGAAATAAAAAAGCAAATCCTCCCTTAAAAGAGAGAAGAAAAACCCGATCTTTCGAAGGAGCCAAATCCTCCTAAGAAGAAGAAAAACTCTGTTTTTCGAGGAAGAAATATCCCTCCTAGAAGAAGAATAGTTATTATAAACCTAAAACAATAGAAAAAGCACACAAAAACAAACGATTGGGGCTTTCCACCAATAAAAATCGATGGAAGCCCCTCCTGAACAGACCCTAACTTGTGCAGATCATATATATTAAAATAACCTTTTATTACATAATTATAACTCGCTCATTCGCATACATGCCAGCTTTAAGAATAATTAATTAGAATAAATTATAGCCTGGAGCGAACAGTTTGAGCATAATCTATAATTTATAATCTCTAAGAACATATGTCAATTGAACCCACTTAAGTATGTGCTTATTAATTAGGTCATAATGAAAATGTGTACAGTATTTAGGGAAACAAAAGAAAAATAAGTAGCGTAGTGTAGGCGTTGAAATTGATCCCACCATTTGTCCATATACCAAACAAATGATTTAAACTCATCTTTAGGGTTACATCTTTTCGACTCTTTGCCGGCTGGTACACAAGTATAGATCGACAACTCTCTATAAT
Source organism: Chenopodium album (assembly GCF_948465745.1). Classification (NCBI taxonomy): domain Eukaryota; kingdom Viridiplantae; phylum Streptophyta; class Magnoliopsida; order Caryophyllales; family Amaranthaceae; genus Chenopodium; species Chenopodium album. The sequence continues at coordinate 50,093,065 of NC_137848.1, forward strand.
TATGGACATTCTAAGGATTCATTTCGTTCTTCATGGGTTAGGTTCGATTATTAGAACGAACACTAGTCGAGATTCGTTATGACAATGTATCTACTTCGTGTCTAATCTAACTTAATTCTTATTCAGCATGATCGTGATAATAAATTAAACATATGGATCGGAATATATTAAAATAAAAAATCAAATTATTATGAAACGTGCTAGACACCGTGATTTTTTGTTTTGAGGAAATTTTGTACCTACTCAATTAACTAAAAGAAAACTCGGGTTATAAATTAAAGATTAGGGCTATATATATCTACTTGGTTTTCCTTGTTATATTTTTTATTTTTTTTTATCGCAGTTAATTTCATACATAAATTTCTTTCGAACAATATATAAGCTCACAAAATAAAATTCAAGACAACATTTTAGGGTATTTTCATAGTTTTGAAGAAGACACAAGCTAACACTCAAATACTCGACCTATATTTAAGGCTTAGTGGTCTATTTGATATATCCTTTTGAACAACATACATTGTCTATGAGTTCTAAACTAATGATTACTTCATAGTAATTAATTAATTAATCCTAAAATTTCACAATATAAATTCATAGTATAAGAAAAGAAAATAAGATCAATAATTGTACGAACAAAAATCATGTCTTAGAGATCGTGAAAAGACAAAGAGTTGTTAGTAAGAACTAGCACGACTTCAAAGATGTTGAGCTGATGTAATAAAGGCATAATAATGGCGTGAACTTAGTGATCAAAATGAAATTTCAAATACATTACACCATGAAAAATATGTGTGAACTAAACTTAGTGATACATACGTACTCCATTGATATTTTGATGAACTATGCATGATATTTCTTGCACGTGCGTTGAATATTGAGACTTCTAAAGCAGATTAATTTGACTTCTTTTTGTAGATTACTTTTTAAATACTTGTTTAACTCTTTTGGACTAAATATAAAGACGGTCGTATATTAATTACCATGAGCATAAGAAAACTCCGTGATTCTTCACAGTTGTCCAATTGTCAATTCAACTGATGATGAGGGACATACATGATATGATTTCATATTTCAAAAATAGCTTTGTTATACTTGGTATATAATAATTGTGTCATTTTTATACGAATAATAAAGTTTAAATGATCGATTTAACAATTAGAACTTAAATAATTGTCAGCCTTATATTTAGTAGAAGTCAATAAAATTTATAGATAATACTCCGTAATTCTTAGAGCATCTCATTAATCATTTCTCTACCCAAAGTATGAACGAACATTACTAGCTAAGATTAGGAATTCTAATACGGAGTAATTGGCAACTCAAATGAGAATTATAATGAAAATTTTAATACAATCAAAACGACACCTAGAAAATTGCCTTTAAATTCCCTTATTTTATGAATATAAAATTCATCAATACTTCCTCATGCCAAATAAAACCATCAAGGGTTGTCATAAATGAAATTAAAACATACAATAATGTTAAATTGTTTATACTTGCCATCAAAAAAATAAAATTTGTTTATACATTCAAGTTTTATAAATCTTAGGCAACACATCATTAATTTTTAAGTGATTATTGTAAATTTGTAAAATTAAGATGACAATTATTCTCCATTGTAATTTCTAATTAAATTGCAATAATCCACATAAAATAAATAATAATTTCGTAGATTGATTATAATATTTTAATACGGAGTAACAATTAAACAAACAAATTAAGATAACCTAAACTAAAAGGCTTAGTTAGCTAGTTAATTAGACAATCAAATACAACAATTGAACCATGGTTTTTTTCATTTATATAAGATTTTGGGTAAAAAAATTTCCAATACATCACTTACTATACTACAAATCTACAAATTTCTTAGAAACTAACATCAATTATTGCTTCGAAAAAACCTTTCACCCATCAGCGCGTGCACTTACCAAATTTACAACTCTGAAAACCATGCATCCAATCCATATTATCAAGAATGAATCTAACAAGTCCACAATTCTCCCTCCAATATCCAAGCAATAATGAAGCAATGATAGATTATTGACCATCATCACCCATAAAAGCTCGAAGATCCGATCCTCCATAACAACCATACAGTTCAACATCATCAACATTGAAGTGATTCCCAAAGTAATCAAAGCTCATAAGATGATGATCGGACGGTCCGAAACAAGCAGAGAAATTATTAACAACCTCATCCTCTTGATGATCATCTTGTTGATTACAATTGACCTCATTACTTTGATCATCCGTACTATTATTACCACCATCAGTAGAATCATCATTAGTAGCCGGACCCACCACTTCACTTTCATGGTCTATAGGCCATTCCACCACAGCGTCGCGGCCGGTGAGCCCTTGTACAAGGGCTCGAAACTCGGCTGCCGCAACTTGAAACTTCATAGGGTTAGAAATATGAACCACTTTGAGTGGCCTATTGTTGTTGTTGTTGTTGTTGTTCAACATCATAAGGTTGTTGTTGTTGTTGTTGTTGTTGTTGATGATGTTGTTCTTGTTTCTAGATTTTGTTGATGATTTTTTGGTGGGTTTATTTTTTAGCACAACATGTTTGTTGCTAAGTTTGTGGGGTGGTTTGGAGAGGTGAAAACTAGGGTTTTGGCTAACATCAGACATTTTTTTTTTTTTGAGGAAATAAAAAATAAAAAATTTTGGGAGAGATTTGAAGAATGAGGAGATTATTATATATAATAATAAAAAAAAAATGTGGTAGGAAAAAAAGAGATGATATTTATAGGGTGTCGGTGGGGTTGTAATAATAACAAGGCTTTTTGGATTGGATGAGGAAATTAAAGATAAGAAAGGATATAAAGACAAGTAGAAAAAATAAATGAAGGAATTGAAGTGGCCTTACGAGAGTGAGATATATTGAGCCCCATCCATCATCACTCTCTCTGTTCTACTCTTAACTCTATCTTTCAAACAACTTACGTCCACTCACTATACCTAGCGCGTAGTGATACTCTATGTTTAACCTTATGTATAAATCAATACGGTGTGACCATATTAATTTATAAGAGTAATTTGTATTCATTCGTATGTGCAATATTATTTATTCATAATTGTGATCTCATTGTATCCTTAAAAGTAACCCCCGTTAGGGATGTTCATAATTCGAATTAAAATTGAGATCCAATCCAAACCGAATTATTAATTAATTCGGATCGAATTCAAACTTTAAATCAGATCGGATTGAGATTTTTAAAAATTCGGATTTTTGAATTGGATTGGATTGACCCTAATCGAATCCAAACAAAATCGAAAACTGAATTTTTAGAATTAAGCACGTATAATATGGAAGTTGTTGTTGTCTTAAGTCTTAAACGGATGAAAGTTGCTGCTTGTTATCGATATATAGTGCATGAGTAATTGTTGTAATGAATTAATGGTGTTGCCTTTTAATTGTACTAATTATTTTAAACAATTTATTTTGACTTGGTGTTAAACAATTTATGTTAATCATAACTATTTTCAAGATTTGTATTAATCTTAAGGTTTGGATAAAATGTTATCTTTATGATTGCATTTTCATTTTTATATTATCGTACTAGCTAGTCGATCTATTAGACGGTATAAATTAACGTATTTTAATTAGGATTTTCTGATCGGATCCAAATAACCGAACTTTAAATTGGATTGGATCGAATTGGATTAGGAGAGTAATTTGGATCGGATCCGGTTGAAAAATTGATGAATTCCGATTTATATTTTGAATTGAATCAGATTTGGCCTAAATCCAAACCGAAAAATGAACGGACACCCCTAACCCACGTACACTACACGAGTAATATCAATTAATAAAAAAATTAAAGTAAAAAGTAACTCCGTTTGTTTATTATATTCGAGTAATCTTTTGTTTTATGTCCTTTGATTACTAATTAAAATAAAATTTCATCTTTTTCACCAAATACCACTGAGTTTTCACTTAATTCACCGTATACCGTCGAAAACTTTCGAATTCACCATATACCATTCAGTTTTAGAAAAATTTCACAACATGCCATAATTGATTAACGAACGTTAACACCGTAAGTCATTAAGGCTAATAATGCCACGTGGCAACATTTAACTAGTTCCCTTTTTAAATAATTATTTAATTTATAAATAATTATTTAATTAATTATCATAAAATTAAAAAAAAAAAAAAACAACCACCCAAAGGCGTGACAGCCAACCACCACCCTTTCCCTGCCCAACAACCCCCGCCAGCACGGAATCCGACCAGAATCCCGGCGCCGGCGCGAAAACCAACCAGAACCCCTGCGTCGACGTGGAATCCGACCAGAACCCTCGTCGGCGCTCTTCCCTTCCCTTGAACCAGTGTTCCTGAACCCTAAAAACCTTTATCTCCCTTGAAAAACCCTCCCCTAACCATCGGCCGGCGCCCAAACCCCCTTTCCCCCGTGTCGGCGAACCCAAATTCCCCTCCCTCTGTTGCCTCCTCGATCCCTGTTTAGTTGAAAATAACCACCCCAAAATCGAAACCCTAGATTTTGGTTTTAAGGTTTTGAGGTGGTGATTCAGGGGGCAAGGAAGGTGGAGATGGCAGGGGTAGGGGCAGATTAGGTTTGCCAGCGTTTGGAAAGGGGTTTGGACGACCGGCGGTCGGGAGGGAGGCTTTTCGAATGAGGGAGGGGGATTTTGATTAAGATGATACATGGTGGTTTAGGGGAAGAGGAAGACGTCGACGGGAGGTTCGAGGTTATGGTGGCGCCAGCGCGGGATTTAGGGCGGGAAGTGCCGACGTGGGGAGGCTGGGGGTTGGGGGCATGGTGGGTGGCTGGGTTGCGATGTGATGGTTGTTTTTTTTTTATAAATAATTAATTTTTTTAAAAAAAAAAATAATTTAAACAATCATCAATCATATGTTGCCACGTGGCATAATTAACCTTAATGACTAACGGAGTTAACATCCTCATTTGGGTTTTTGGTGGCAGTTTTCTTAAATTCAGTGGTATATGGTGAATTTGAAAGTTTTTCATGGTATATAGTGAATTAAGTGAAAACTCGGTGATATATGGTGAAAAAGCCGATAAAACTTCACTTACTTATAAAGTAACCCTATTATTCCATTGGAGTAACTCCACACCCAACAAGTAACATCATTTGCTCATTGCAATACTAACCTTTGTCACCATTTATGTAGGGCACTTAAAGAAACAAATTAATCAAAAGGAAAGGAGTTTTACGAGTATTATGCAAACTTTTAGATATTGTATGTAATCAATGTATTTTGTAATAACAGGTGCATTTTTAAAAGTAAAATAAATTCATTGATAGAAGAGGCATACGGTGTCTTCAATAAATATCAAAACTAGTAAATACAAACAATATACAAGTATTAGATTAGATAATATTCTAATTAAGCAAAACCACGATCATATCATTGTGGATGATATCTTACATTTATGATTACCCTCTTTCATATACATACTATTTGATACGGCTTTCCATGAAAGAGTCTTTAATTTCAATCCATTGTTATTTCGAAATATGAATAAGGACAAAAGAATATCACCTTCGATATTTAGAAAAATGTCACCATAAATCACTTGAAAATAAATAATTAATTATATATCACTTTTCTAAATTTAATTATTTTATGTGACCTTGGTAGGCTAGATTCACTATTATTATATACAAGTATCACTTTTCAAAGTTTAATTCGTTTACAAGTTGACACTTTGATCCTACATTATTGGTTTTGATTTGATTGCACGCCTGTGTAATTGTGTGTTGATAGTTATTACACTTGTAGTAGTTATCGTAGACAATTTCTTGCATACATTGTTACAAATAGTGTGTGTTTAATTTGTTACTACTACATTCAATTCATCTCCCCCCCCCCCCCCCCCCCCCCCATATTGTTGCGTGTTAATTTGTTTTTTTTCCCCTTGCATGTTAATTTGTTTTGTGATTTTCAATACAAACATGTCTTTGGGTATATTATTGAAAATAATTCGCATTAAAATTATACTTGTATATTGAAACAAAACTAATTTTATCCTATATATATATAAGTATGTTCATTCGTTTCTTAAATATATTGATGAATAATAATGGTTAAATTTGTGTAATCACTTTTAAATATTAATAATTAACCTAATATTGACTCCTTACCCTTCCTTTAGTTCTTGAAACAGGAGTGTACGTAAGAGTGTTGTCACCATTCACCAATATTGTTTAATTTTAAGTAGTGCTAGCTAATTAATGATGATGAATGAACATATATAGTACGAGTACTCCGTAGAAGTCTTAATTAAATATTGACTTTGTAGGTTGGTAAAATTAAATATAATTGGCAAAATGGTTCAAAAAATATACAGTATATAATTAGCAAAAGTCATAATTCAATAAACAGGAGTCAACGCAATCTTTGGTGTGGATTACTGCAGGACATGCATTATCTGTTATCATCAATAATATTAAACCTTTGGCCTTTAATGATTTTCTAATGTGTACGAATAGCTAGGAGAAAAATACAATTGGATGTAAATAATTATATCTCTTACAAGAAATACTTATCTCAATTAAATACAGTATGTTCATAGGCATCACAAAGACACAAATTCATGAATAAATTGGATTTTAATGAGCTCATTATAAGACAGAATAAAGTTACCCCTTAAAGAATACCCTTATATACAATAAAATTAAAGTTACCGAGTACTATATTTTACATAAATAATCCTACACTTAAAAAACACTCATAAAGTATTAAAGTAATCATCATATTAGCATTTGTAACATGTATCCGTTAGAGAATACACATTAAAATACAATCATACTCAACACAAACTAAAAAAGTTAATTTAAAAAAAAAAACATTTATATTGATTAAAATTACCATAAAAATTGTTAAAATTTACCTCAAATCTATTGACCTTCTTTTATTAAAATCAACAAAAATCTAGCCTCCGTTTACAAAATGTATTGTATATAAGCATACGTAGTGTATTTGATTAGAGTTTTGTTGTTTATAAGATGTTTAATGAAATTATGATTAAGTTTTCGTTTGGCATCGCTCTAATTTTTTGTTTTTCAAAATCATATGATATATGTTATATAATAAATAAAAAATTAGTCAAACTTATAAAGATCATGATAAATTTGAAATCTAACAATAGAAAAGTGGGAACACCTTTTTCTTGTTTCTTGTTTTTGGTTTTTTATTTTCAAAAAAATTAAAGGATATAATGGTATCCTCTATTGATTGAATGATATCCTCTATTGGCTATATGGTATCATGGTTGGATCCCTTATTGGTTGGATGATATCATATAGCCAATAGAGGATATGTATAACTTGTTTGAGAATATGTATAATTTGTTTGATGATATGTATAACAATGGCAGAACCTCCATTGAAGATCTCATACTCAAGGTCATGGGTATAACATAACTTGCTCATTTCTCAACCAAAATACATGCATATGTTATCAAAATGCTCACAATTCAACATACAATCATATGGGACGATCAATTTCAACAATTATACATCACATAAGAAAGCCCCTATTCGATTCTTGGGCATTTTTCGAAAAATCCGAGAATCTCAAGCAATTAAACTTTCTCTCTCTTCTGCCATGGAGAGTTAAGTATAAATTTGGGGACTAACCTTTTCATTTTTTCACCTTTTGAGACCTCCCACTTTTTTTTCACCGTTTGGGACCTCATGGGTAGAATTTGGCCAAAAAGTGAATCCCTTGGGTTAAATAAGTGAGTCCCTTGGGTTAAAAAAGCTAGTCCCTTAAAAAGTGACAAAAGAAATAAAATCCCCTTAAATAAGTTAGTCCCCTATTTAATGCTTCTGAGAATGATTGGATGGGGACGTGTAATTGACGGACACGTGTGCACGAGGAAGGCAAAACTTCTGTTGCAAGGTTTGTAAATGAGTGGTTCAAAATTAAAACCGTTCGTTTTCTTTTATTAAAAAAAAAAACCCCAAACACGGCGTTTGGAATCTTGTGGGTATTTACTCATTTTAGGCGCCATTTTTCTCATTTACTCCCCTGCTAAAGCTCTACAAATTCCCTCTTCTTCTGAATATTATCGTCTTTGGTGGCTCCCAAATCTGGTAATTCTCGAAGCATTTCGCAAGGATAGTGAGGTAAACATCCTAAACTACTACTGTGCATGTTTTTTTGGTGAAAATGTATGTGTTTTTTTATCTGGGTTGAAATAGGGTTTAGGGTTTTGAAATTTTTTTTTCTGATTGCTTCAATTATGCAAATTTGTGTTGAATTTAGATGTTGGATGTGTTCGTAGTTGTGTACATTTAGTTTATGTGTTTGGTGATCGTTTGATTAAGGCGTCATTAGTCGATATTATGAGTTGTGGTTAGGGTTTAGTTGAAAACAAAGTTTTAGTACTGTTAGATCTTTAAAAAATTGTTGTGTTTGGTGATTGTAGGAGTTAAATGGACGAACTTGAGTATGCTCACCCTTTGCTACACCTCTATGTCCTTCGTTTTCATGTATTCACAAGGCTCGACCCAATTTCAACGGCCGCGGTCTCGAACACATGTAGGAGGTGGAGGGAGATGATACGGTATGGCATGGAGGAGGCAAACCCTGTACTTGGGATGAAGTAGATAATGGTGCTCCTTGTATTCCCCAAACTAACTTGGGATGGAGCAGATAATGGTGCTCCTTGTATTCCCCAAACTAACTTGGGGAGAGCAACTTGAGGCTGGGAGGGTTTGTATGGACTGGCACAGTATGGTCCATAAGCGTAGGATTGTGGCTTACCGTCATTTTAACAACTTCAACTCCCACAGGGGCTGGGAAGCTGATGAACTCGTTGACAATGGACAAAAGGGAAAGCTGGATGGAGAGGCTGCACAAGAAAAGGGACTTCATTGCCAAAAAAAAGATCAATATATGTCCTAGAATCCAAACAAGGTTAGAGAAATCAAAAATAAATGCTAAGGGGTGGTCTGCATTTTGGGATGACCACTATTGCTATGGAGTGAAGAAGGAGCTACACAAACTAGATATGTTGTATGCTTACTAGACAAGACATGTAGCTGCAATGCATGACAAATAAGTGGTGTGCCATGCCATCATGTTGTGGCAGCTATATAGAGGGCAGTTGAGCATCCTGAGCACTATGTCTCTGAGTGGTTCAGTAAAGAAACCTATCTAAAGGCATATGAGTATCCTTTAGAGCCTTTGAATGGTGCTCAACAGTGGCCTGAATCACCTTATACACAAATGAAAAAGGTTCAGCACAGGCCAACTACTAAAAGGAAGCCATCACTTGGTGAGGTTGAAGGTATTAAGTTGTCCAACAAGGGGGAAGCTCACAAGTGCAGCAACTGCAGGGAGCCAGGGCATAACAGAACCAAATGCCCACTTCCACTCAAACAGCCTGCCCATCCAAAGTCTGCCAAGAATGCATCACAGACAGGAGAGTCATTAGCTGCAGGGGCAAAGAAGAGAACACAGACCACAGCAGCCTGATCAGGCCATTCCAAGCACCCAGCAAAGTCAGGTGAACCTGCCTATGCATCAGAGGGGTGTAGGTGTCTATACTTACCCAAATGGGTACATCAAACCTGTAATGGTAAGCAAAAACATCCTATTTGTACTCACTGTAAATTCAAACAACAAGAAACTTGTGAATTATTATGCTTTTATTGATAATTTTTACAGCTAATTCATACATCATACACAAGTCAACCACAATCCAACCTCGGATCAACTACTACAATAGTTCGGATGTACTAACAGGGTATTTATCTTCATAAACCCTAATTCACTTGTACATATACATTACAACAATCACCATAAGTAGAGTTAAGATTACAATCCAATAAAATGAAACCTGATTCTTCCTGATTTCTTCCATTTCATGCAGCCTGTCATTGCTTTGTATCAGTTTGATCATTTCATTTTTCACCTCCCATTCATAATCATCATCAATCCATTACCAAAAATCACATCCATTAGGTTTCATGTAATTTTGGCATGTATGAAATCTCCTAAAAGGATTTCTGGTTGTTCTTGAAATTCTCCGAGCAATCCTTCTGGAACATCTGCAGAAATTTGTGACACTAGCCATTGCTATTTTCTTGCAGAGATTGGAGAAGAGATTTGAAGGACTGAAGGCTAGTTGCTGCTGCTGTTATGGATTTTAATTTTTTTGAATTTAAACGGCTAGTTGAATGCTGCAGCTTTAATTTAGAAATTAATTTTCTGTTGAATATTTGGATAATATACTCATGTTTTGGATATGCATGCTTAAATTAATGAAGGAACTCACTTATTTCGTACAAATTCCAATAAGGGGACTAATTTTTTTGGATAAAAACTGAAATTGGGGACTGACTTTTGCTCAGGTGAGTTTAAGTTGAGTTAAATGGCCGGAAACTAACTTGAGGCCCCAAAAGGTGAAAAAAAAAGTGAGAGGTACCAAAAGGTGAAAAAAAAAAAGGTTAGTCCCCAAATTTATACTTAACTCCGCCATGGATGACCTCGCTCCTCTCCTTCACCGTAAGCACCACCAACTTCTTATCGGGTGGAAACTTGTTATTTATCGTCGCAAGAAGATGACGATGATACTTCTCGACTGACGATATATTGGGTACGGCTTCGCCCCCAATACTTTGTGAGTTTCAATACTCCTATTTATTCTTTGTATTGTACTCATAATTATTTATGTTCAGTTGTAAGCTCATTTGCATTAATTGAATCATTGTGATTAATAAATTATATGAATCGTCATAATTTTAGTTAATCGGAGCTAGTAATGCACAAAGCCTCTTATATGATGAAATTCATGAAGCAGAATGAACTTATTTATGTGGGCTTAGAAAATTAAATGAAAGTAGGCTTGATTATGATGGATGTAGATTATCAAATCTTATCCCAAAAATCTATAATAAGTGTGTACTTTTGAGTTTTGACATGTAGGAATTTAATTCAAATTAAAATAAAATTAGGTAATTGATGATGGTTCCTTTCAAAGAAAAAAAAAGTAATTGATGATGGTAAACTTCCTCAAAATAAATGAAAATTTTGTTTCGCCTTTTCTTTCATTTTTTAGTAATGTTATATATAGCCCTTAGACCTACAAATAAATATTTGATATCTTTTCTAATTTGGTATTAAAGTAGGAATGTAGACAAAATCACGTGCAAATTTGTTTTCTAATTTGGTATTAATTAGTAAGGTTATATTTTATTTGTTTTTTTTTTTTCCATTTTTAGTTTATTATATGTAGCTCTCAGGGCTATCTAAAACATTTTCCTTAATTTTATTGTTTATTTTTTTCAAGTATTTGTATCATTTACCATTTTTTTTTTTTTTGAAAGATACTTTCTTCGTTTTTTTTTTTTTTAATATTCCTATTTATCATACGTTGAGGTTTATTTTTTTTATCTCTAAATAGAGTAACCTTATCAACGAGGGTAATTTTAGATCATTTTAATAGTAACTCTACAATGAACGTACTATATTTATTGTATACTGGACTTATTTAAAAGTTTGTGTAATATTTATAATCACACCTAACTAAAATAAACAGAGCAAAAATAAACCTCAAGAGCACGTAGTCTAACATGTTAGCGATTTTACCTTAGCACGAGACGGAAAAGAAGCATGTGAAGTGGACGCGCAATAGAGTAAGAGTGTACGAGAAAGAAGAAGTGAAACATAAAAAGAGGGGTCATTTTCAACTACTTTGATCAATATTCCAATACACTTGCCCCGTCACATATCAAAGCTACTATACTGCCCACTTGATTATCTTCTCCACCCTAAATTTAATTTAAATATTAAAATAAACATACCAGTAATAAATGCCACTTGTAATCCTCAGATTTGTAATGAGATACTTGATGACGTAATATGGCAAGTACCAAGTGACCTCATGCAGCCGCCTCAGCTGGAATTTTGGGTGTCCACAAATACTTCCCTTTAAAATATCTACTGCGTATTATATCCACCACACGTGTCAACACTCAATACTAACGAGTAGTGATAGACCACTATCAGGTATGAGCTCGTTGGGCCCATATCGGGAATAAAAATGTAATTTCGCGTATTACTTACCATGATTGTAAAAAAGTAGTCTCTCTCCGCTTAATAACAGTATACAAATCAAGAATAACAGCATACAAACCAATAATAACAATATACTTCCTCCGTTCTGTTAATATTGCAACAAGGAAGAAATTACGCATCCCAAAGCACATTTTATATGTTAAATATCTATAATTGTGTAAGAGTAAAAATTATAAAAAAATTGATATTGTGAAAGTATTTTATGAGACGAATTTAACAAGATCTCACATGACTATATTTTATTTAACGTATAAATTATATTATATGGTCAAACAAGAGTGATGAATAGTGCAAAAAGTCCATTGTTGCAATATTACTAGAACGGAGGAAGTACAAATTAATAATAACTAAGCACCGACCCCTCTTTCTCTCTCATTCAATTTATATTCACTTTTCTGCTTTCTCTCTCCAGAATCTTCCAGGTTTCTCGATCTTCTACTCTGCCTGTAAAAATTTGAAGAAAAATATTTAAACTTTATACTGAATTTGTGCTATGAACTTTGTTGCTTGCTTTGCTTTTATGTTAAATTTTTTGAGTTGGGTTCCTTGCTTTTTGGTTAATTTTTTTGGGTGTTTGCTGAATTCTACTGATTTTACTCCAATAGTTGATTTTTAGCCGGCAATGAAAGCTATCCATGGAGGTGTAGAAAAGGTTTAAGGGAGGAAGGCCCTATTATTTTGAGCTTCCGGGCAGAGCAGAGCAGGGATCAGCAGAACAGAGCAGGGGTCAGCAGAATAGAGCAAAGCAGAGCAGATTTCAGGATAACAGAGCAAAGCAGAGCAGAGCCGAGCCGAGTCGAGCAGAGCAGATTTCAACATTATTATTAATACTATTATTAATATTATTATTATTATTACTATTATTATTAATACTATTATTAATGTTATTATTATTAATGTTGTTATTATTATTATAACTATTATTATTAATACTATTATTATTATTATTATTATTATTATTATTATTATTATTATTATTATTATTATTATTATTATCTCAAAAACAAAAGTCATACAATCTACAATAAATTAGTGGGAAGCCGAGATACAATCTGGGCCCCCACTCCTCTATCTACAATAAAGTCATACTATTATTAATGTTATTATTATTAATGTTGTTGTTAATATTATTACTATTACTATTACTAAGTGCATATACCATTGATTTAGGTGAGTGAAAACATAAATATTTGTATACCATATTTAACATATGTTAATAGTAGAAAAATAAAAGACAACGGTTTACTTATATTTATTTTCACAAAAATTTTAAAATAAAATGATTTAATGAGTAATAATGATTTTACTTATAAATTTGTCTTAATCATATATTTATACCCTAAATATAATAATGATATACAAAGTACTACTTGAAAACAACCTCTTTTTTTAATTCTTAAATTGTATGGAAAGATTTGAAAAATAATTCAACTCAATGAACTAACAATCAATACCCACATACATATAATGTTTCTACACATTGTGATTCTAATATCAAATGTTTATAAAAGAAATTATTATTAATTGTTATTATTATTATTTATTTTTTTGAAAGAATTGTTATAATTATTAGAAATTATCAATTAATAATATTATTAAATATTAATTCTTAATAGTTTGAATTATTAAATATTAATAACGATAACTATTATTATTAATTATTATTATGATTAATAAATATTAATTATCATTAATATTAATAATTATTATAATTATTTTATTAATAATTATTATATTAATAAATATTATAATTATTCAAAATAATAAATTATTATCATCAATACAATATTAATTATTATTATTATTGAATATTAATTATCATTATTGTTATTATTAATTATTATTTGAAAATAGAGTAGAGTAGAGCAGAGCAAATTTATTTTGAGCAGAGCAGAGCAGATTTGATTTAAGCAGAGCAGCTCTAAAGAATGGGGCCGAAGAAGATGAAGAGGAAAGGGAAAAAAAGGCAAAAAAAAATAATTTTATATTGTGGTATGGACAACTATAGCCCATACCTGGTAGTGGGCTATAGTTACTCCAATACTAACCCCCTAAAAAACAAAAAAAAATAAAAAAAATATTGGATTATATTTGTATGGACAAAGTATTGTAGCATGACTTAAATTTAAAATAGAATTAACCTGATCCGGCTTCATTGAGGCTCTTTTTGGTTATTTGCTAAAAGTTAGTTGAAAATCTTGACATAGGCATATAATTAATTGTATTAACTGGTTTGACAAGCTAGTAATATTAAATAATTTGATTAGTTGGTTATAAGTTGTAAATAGCTGATTGTGTAAAATTATTTGGTAAATAATTGTTTATTGGTAGCTGTTTCAGTGTATTTAATAACCTAGTTGTTTAAAAAAGCTCTTATAATGAGGTTTTTTTTTTTTTTTTTAATGGTCAAACCTCTAATAGTGCTTAATAAGCTAAAAGCTTTCTAAAAAGTTCTTTACGAAACAAAGCCTAAAACCTGACCGCAAACACTTGAATTATACCTCTTATCGCTAATATACTCCCTCTCTCTTTATTTAGTTAACAAACTTTTCTTATAAATTCGTATTTATTTCTTGGAAACAATTTCTTTTTATCCATTAATAGCATGGATCCACTTTTTTTTTTTTTTTTTTTTTTTTTAATTTTTAATTTTATTTATTTATACGGCTTTCCTTTTCATCTTGGGCCCTGTTCTTTTGTGATTGTTATTGTTAATTACGTATCAGAATTGGAACATACCAATTCCCAATTCCGCCTATCATCGCAGGCATAATCTATTAATTATTAATTAATTAGTATTTATTTATTATTTATTAATTTTATTGAATTTTTATTTTATAATTAATTTGATTAATTATTAATTTTAGTATTTATTATTATTATTATTATTATTACCAACTTACAAAGTAGAGCGGAACGGAGCATATTTCAGTAATAAAAAACAAGGCCTTACTACTAACAATTAAAAATGGTACTCCATGTTTTTCTTTAATCAATATACACAATAATAGGAAACTCTTAGCACATAGGCCCAGGGGTGAACCTTTATTGCGGCGGGTTGGGGCCTGCCCCTCCTTAATTTTTCTAAGTTATTGGTTAAAAGTAATATAATATCTAATAGTTACAATTAAAAAATTATGGCACAATGGTTAAATATTGTTATTTTTGAGCAAAAGGTTGGAGGATCAAACCTTGGCCCTACATGCATAATATTACACAAAAATTTCTATTCAAACAACTTGTATTTTGATGGTACATTTACATGCATAATAGTAGTACACAAAATGTACCGCTGTACCATTAAGAGAGTGGAAATGTACCATCGAACCCTAGATTACTCTCCTATGTACATGCTAAATACATAAGCCCTATGCGCCTAGATGCACTCATTTAATATGTGCATGGCATAACATTGCATTTTCATTTTAAAAAAAAAATTAATGTAGCAGACAAAATTTAATAAATAGCCAACTTTTTTTTCAAAAAGAAAAAAAAAATGCATTAATACTGGGTATGGCAACAAATCGGACTTGGAGCAAATTAAATCAGTCTCCGAACCTACTGGAATTCGGAGGTTAAGTCTGACTTCAATATTCCACTCCGATCCGACTTCAATATTTGGCCTTTGACTCTGACTCCGATCCGACCCGACTCCGAGTCTTTTTTTCCAGTTATTCAATATACTTCGAGAAATTGGCTATTTGGGCATTCGCAACCCACACCCATTGTCACCATGACCCACACCTAAATCCACGATCCATCAGAGTTGGAGTCAGATAATCTGTTGGAGTCAGACATTAGTTGGACTCTCCTCTGACTCGAAGTAGGATTATTTTAAAGGAGTCAGGTTCGAATTACTTTTTTCTCGGACTCGAAGCGGATTTTTTCCCTCGGATCGGGGGGAGTAGGGTCGGATCTGGACTGAAATGCCATCCCTAACTAACACTCTACATCTTTAATCAAAACCTTTCTTAGAACCCCAAAAGTGGCTACTGACTTTTAAGATTCAATACAAAAATACTACTCAGTACTACATATCTGCTGAACAAAACAATGATCAACCACAGTCATCATACACTTAGAACAGTAACATTAGCTGAAACATGGACACAAATCAGCATATATACGCATTCATTAGCGCACGCACTCTGATTTGTCCAACCACCGCATCACTCCTGAAGCGAACACCCACATTGGACACAGGACAGTAGGACACACCCCTGAATGCAATCATCTGAGAGCAATTAATCACTTTACCTTGGTCCTTGTATCATAATCCTGCTAAAAAAACCAACAAAATTCAGTACAAATTTTGCACATTGTTGTTATCTGGAGCATGAACTTACAGTAAGTCACGTACCCCATGTAGATTTCACAAAAGAGAACCTAGTGAATCAATTTAACATGACGCATGTTAGATACAATACCATGCAAATATGCTTATACAAACAATATGCTCAGGTTTTGTATAAAGCAACTGCAGAGCACAGAGCAACAAATCAAATTATGTTTCAGTTTATGCAAACATAGCATATAGTAACATCCTTAAAGACAGCCTCGTGAAATCCCTTTGTATCTCCCCTTGAGAATAATCTGAAAAGGCTCAAGCTACCTTAGCCCATAAAGAAGCAAGCAAATAAAGTAACTCTATCCCATAGCATATGGTAACATCCTTAAAGAGACTTTTCCAAAGATAGCTAGCCAATTCACAATGAAGTAAAACATTTGAACAAGCAACTAAGAGTAGGCTCTTAATTTACTTTTTGAGCAGAAGGCCAGGGACTAATATTGGTGGCAACTAATATGGCATGACGAAGAATATCAATCAATCAATCAAAGCCTTAATCCCATAAGTGGGATTAACGATCACAATACAGGACTTAGTTCTGCATAATGCACATCCAGGTGAGCAGCAATAATTACTGTTCTCTCCTTTGATAGACGACAACTACGGTTATATTAAATCTTAGGACTTGGGACTTAACAAGTCAAACTTTCTGCACAGCTACAATGCAGACAAGAATTTCAGTAATTACAGGAATGCAATCGAAAGTTTTTAAATTACAAATACAACATTAAAGTAGTTAAATTGGTCAAAAGCCAATTATACCTCGTATCTTATAGTAAAAGCAGCAAGTACATATACTAACTGAAAGTGATTGTTATGCTGCCATTTCCTGAGAGAAGGAGTAACTTATAACCTGAAAGCATTATAGCACTTTAAAATAATGAATACTGATATGGTAAAACAAATGCTCATTTCAAAGTTGAAGATGTTATACAGTAATCAAAAGAGCTTCAATAGTAAAGAGCAGGAGGATATCAGGATGTGTATCAAGGAACCTCTTGATTCTCGAACTAAATGGTTTTCTGAAGCCACCCAAAAGACAATGCCATTTCAACCTTACCTTTTGAAGAAACCAACTAGAGAAGGAACAAAAAAAGAAAAAGGAAATAACCAGAATTTTTATACTCCGTAGTTAATATTTAGGGTCTGAGACTTGTACATTTACATTACTAACCGTTAATCAAATTAAAATGATCCATACATCTTAAAAAAGCAGCAAATCAGTATAGTATGAAACATGAGCATACCTAAATGTAAGAAAAATAAATCTCCTTGAGCTTTCACTGGAGTTTATATACATCAGGGAGCTTAGCTTGGCTTCATAACAATCTGCAGTGCATTGGAGAAGACTACAATAGTTCCTTGCGGGTGGTTCTGTATAAATATGACTTCCTTCTTCCCCTTACACCTACTCATTTTCCCGGCGGGGGCTCTAAAGAGCATTGTAGGACACACATCAAATGAAGCCAAATAACCTCACAAACAAATCTACACTTAAATGGCCAGTACTTATTGCCATACAAGCTATTTATATTATCACAGAATTAAGTTGGATATTTGTTCCAAAAAATATTCCAATGATGGAACATTGGGCTAGGATATGGAATGCAATTTATTTCATCCAATTACAGATTAATTGATAAGGCTAATTCTTCTTTCTTTACAAAATAAATAAGGTCCAATTAGAAATCTAAATAATACTATCTTTGCCATCTAACCTGAGCTGAGCGTAAAAGAAACTCAAGCTCATAAATAAATGGTGGCTAATATATGGATGTTTATAGGAGTAGTAGTCTTTTGCTTACAAGGAGACACAGAACCAAGAATGACATGGTCTTAATAAAATTTATGTTACTCGAGTCACCATGTTTCTTTTTGGTGAGGACATGGACAAAAAGGTGACTTGCAATTACTATGCTGATTTGATCCAGGTCAACAATCCTTGAAGTAATCACAGTTCCGAGCTCAACATAGCTAATTCTTGCAATAACGAACCTTTGTCATGAGCATTCTTCCTAGTTAGATTAGCATCAAGAGGTTGAAGAAACCAATGTTCCCTAGACCAGCCCCTGCAAAGGGTCCAAATCACCGGGTTTAATGGGATATATAGCACACACACAAAAAAAGAACAAAGTTAGAAACACAGCCTGAATAAGACTTGACTGGTACAGTGGAACTTTCTCATCTCAGTTCATAGGTTCTAACATGTAATCCCCAAAAAAGATGGTCCTTAGACAAGGAAAGCATTGTGCTCCTCTCAATGCATTCAGGATTGGAATACACCAAGCGCCTTTCTGTGCATGCCAGACAAAGACAATGATTAAACACAACAAGGTTCTAACAATCACCCCCATGGACTAAACCTTACAGTATTCCTCAACACAAATGAAGTAAAAATTCTCAACTCACATAGAAAGGTACATTTTTCTTTAGAAAAATATATGTACAGAATTTCCTCACCTCAATTTAGACTTTTAGAGGATAGTGTACTTACAGGCTTGAAACCCATGTAGCTCTATAATGGCTTTGCTAGAGAATTGAGAGAAATCGCCGGAGAATTGCACCAATAACCAACAATGATTAAACGGATGGAATGTGCCTCCTTTGAGGCTTTGAACTTTCAACAGTAAACCGCTTGTTTGCCCTTGACACAACTTTCACCCGAATATAACAGATAATTACAATCTTAATGTTTTGATCTGCAACTTCAAGACATAAACATGCCATTTCTCGGCCATTAAAGAATTTGTATGTACTTGATTGAAAAGAGCTATAGATACCCAACAATTAGCTCCAAATTGCATAGATACACTATATTTGTATGTACATTCCAAAATGTCAAACATGGAAGAGCCTCTTTACTAAGATACAATTGAATTATGATTTATGATCTAAAATCAGAGGAGTATTGATTAGACTTTGTAGCATAATCTCTATTAGCCATAGTATTATTGATTAGACTTTGTAGCATAATCTCTATTAGCCTCAATTCCTTAAGACACATTTGCATCAAGATTTCAATTTTATTGATGCAAGAACAAAAAATTCATGATTTAATTAAAATGGGTATCAGTCCATTCAAGCAAAAAATTATAATTGAATCAAATTTATAACAAACAAACAAAATAGAGGCAAAAAAGAAGCAAATACAGAAATAAATTGACCAAAGTGAAATTTCTAATGGAGATTAGGATTATAATGTTGACGATACTGATTACATACATAATGAGTGAAGCATGAACACCTTGTTTCTTCAGTGGCAGTGATGAAAATCATCCTTGCTTCATGCATCGCCATTGATAAACAAAGCTTCAAATTCCGTCTTGTTAGGCCCAACTGACTTAAATGTCCTGAAAAAATATTAACCCAAAGTTGAGCCCAATTAAAAACTAAACCCATCTTCAAGCTTTACTTTATTTATTTACGAAATATTCCCTCCGTTTTTTTTTTTTAATTTTTTTTATTTGCATCACTTTGCACAAAGTTTTAAGAGAGTAATATAATATTGTGAGTGAGTGAATAAATTATCATATAACTAATATATAAAGCTAAACTTTTAGCCAGGTCACGAGACAGCAACACTTGGCGTTCCAACTTTTCGCCAAGTGTCGCGCCATGTTGGATAGATTTAAATAGACTTCATAAGTAAAAAAGTTAGTTTAGAATTCTATTTGGATAGAATTTTAGGATAAAATTGTTAGTTTAGAGTTTTATTTTCGATAAAATACCAATATCAGATGTACAAATTGAATTATAATTCTAAAAAATTATCATATAAATTTATATAAATTTATTTTTTAGATCATAATATTTTTTGGAGCGAAGGAAGTAGTTCAAAGCGTAAAACATTCATTATATATACTAATAGGTTAAATTGATATATTTCACAACCTAATACAATTTTATTACTATGTATACTTGTCAATTAGGGTCGAGTCATGGGTTATCTCAGATTGGGTCACTTCAGGTTACGAGTCAAGAAATTTTCAACCATTGCCTAAAGTTTTGAGTTCGGGTCAACCCAACGGGCTTTGAACACTTATATTATTATTATTATTTTTATTTTCTAATATTTTATTTTTTTAATGTATTAAATCGAACATTTTCACCAACATTATTATTAGTTATTACATGCCTATTAAATAACAAATCGTCACAAAAGCACATCAATTCCTAACTAATTTTGTATCAATGATATATTTTAAAATTTGATATATAAATTAAAAATTTATCTTAAAATTCAATAAACAACTCGGCATCGCACAGGGCACAAAACTAGTTATTATAGTAAAAGTATGATGGAGACCATAAAAGATAAAGTATATGAGAGAGGATAAATATTTTTATTATTTTAATGGGGACCATGGAAGAGAGAGAAATGATAAAATAAGTTGAGTGGGGTTTAAAGTAAGAGAGAGAAATGATAAAATATAGTATAAAGTTACCAAAAATAGAAGTGATGCATTTAAAAAAAACACCCCAAAAAGGAAAATGATGCAAATAAAAAAACAGAGGGAGTATTATTTATTTTAAGGTAAGGAGAGGGTATCCTATTAGCTTTTATGGTAACTTTCACATAAAGTTCCTCTCCATTCCGTTCAGGGGAGGAAATAGCGAAGTTGGGGCTGTTTCTTGAAAATGAGGTAGGACTAAGCATGCGTTCCTGTCACTCGTAGAACGCAGCTCGGCAAAGTTGTAAGCTCTAAGAAATCAAATCCAGACTTTCAAAGTGATTCCTTGTTCCAATTCGATTTCGCATGCAGGTTCTTTGGGATTTTTGGAGTGAGTTGATGAGGAGGGAAAAACTAAGAGCTGATCAAAGGTGGCTCAACTCGATTTTGGGCAGGATTCTGGCATTTTTCCGATTTTTCAAAAAATTTGGGCGAATTTGGGAAAACGTTTTTAAGCGAATTTTAGTTGATTTTTTTCCCGACCCGAAAAGCCCACATGGCCGACCATTTGGGGGGGGTGTTTGGGCATGAACTTTTTGGTCCGGCCCGAGGAATGGGCTAGCTTTTGCCTTGGCTCAGCCCGAATACAGCCCAATAATCACCCTTTTTACTTATATTTTCATTACGTAATGTCATTTAAGTCTTTCCTTTTACTTTCTAGGCTCTAGGTAGAATTATTGTGTTACTGTCGTTATAGTGTTCACTAGTAATTCTCTATGTATTCAATATAAAGCTCTTTAAGGAGCGAATGGTTAATGAATCAAAGCTTCTTACCCCGTTGCTATTGCTTTAAGACTTGTGTGTTGTTTTAAGCCTTTATAGATATTGTGTTTGCCTTGTTTTAAAGCATCCCCTACCAAACCAAGAGACCCTCAAAAGACGCCCTCATCTTGTCGGTTCCGCTTGTGTCCCCTTCGAAGTATCGGCCGTCACAAGCCCCGACTCCGCACCCATTGTTGATGAGTGCTTCCTTAAGATACCTTAGGTCCGTGTTGTTGTGTGCTCACGAACCTCATCCATTCTAGGCTTGCGTCCTTGTCGCCAAAAGACAAGAGCGCGCCGCACGATCCGGTGTCAGATCTCTCGGACCGTGACAGTTAGTATCAAAGCCAGGTTGCTCAAGAAATGGTGCACGACGAGACGCCGGAATATACGTGGGAAGAACGACTTGCTTGGCTTGAAGGCAAGTCGGAAGAGTGGGCTATGTTGGGAGAAAGGTTACCCAAGCTCAAAGATATTGTGATAAAGCAAGCCGAGCAAATAGAGAGGCTTGCTTCGACGGTAGATGGGTTGACGGAGCAGCTTAACTTTGTGCAAGGCGTAGCTGATGAGGCACAAGATAAATGTGCAACCTTGATGCATGCCCAAATAGGGTTCGGGGGAGGTGGAGGTGCTAGAATAAAACCTCCCAAACCTCGGACCTTTAGTGGCACGAGAGATTCAAAGGAAGTTGATAACTTCAACTTTGACATGAAGCAATACTTCTGCATATGTCAGTTGGAGGACGGACTAAAAGTAGATACTGCCACGATGTATTTAGTGGACGACGCTAAACTTCGGTGGCGCACTAAGTACGCCGACATCCAAGCTAAGAGGACGTCGGTAGACACTTGGGAGGACCTAAAGAAAGAACTGATGGTTCAATTCTACCCTGAGAACACTGAGTTTGTTGCTCGCACCAAGCTTGCAACCTTGCAACACAAGACCTCCATTCGAGAGAATGTAAAAGAATATTCGGCGTTGTAGGGAATATTTCAAGCACTATGACCCCAAACTTGAACCCCACTGTGATCATACACTAAAGTACGGTGGCGTTCCAAAGGGAAAGAAAAGAGAGCAAAAGAGTCGCCAACAAGTTTTAGGAACTTGTAAACCCAAAAGATAATCCAAAAGAACCGTCAACTACTCCATAAGGTCTTGAACCAAACAGGGTCCGGGGATGAGGGTACGAATCCAATCTACAAAAGAAAGGACCCGCCCTATAAAATAGGCCTCTACTTTGTTCTGCTCGTATTCATATGCGCTTTTCGAATAACATACAAACATCATATTTAACCTACCCTGTTTATCTGTGTTGGTTGAATATTAATGCACGAATAATACTATTATTGGCGATCACTTGAATTAAAATCACATTAGCCTAAACCAAATTAATAAATATCTTATTAAGCGTGATTTCAAGTACAAATTCCCTTTAACAAGCATAAAAAGTGTGATCAAGCAATAACGATAAAATATATCAAGCAACATAATAATAAATCAATAACAATCATAATGATGATAATAACATGATATAATAAAGCTTAAATATAATAGCAAGATCCTAGACATGATACTAACAAGATTAATAACAAATCCTAGCATGTCGCTAAGCAATAAAGATCAAAGCTTTAAACCTAACATGGCACTAACATGATAACATGATATAATAAAGGCACCCTAAACATGATACTAGAAAGCAATAATAACATCCTAACATGATACTAGGAATATTAAACATCCTAACATGATACTAGGAATTATAAGACAGTAGTAAACAAATCTAAACATGCTTTCTACATTGAAAGAGAGTAATAAGATTACATACTTTGAAGCCTCGTACCTCTTTCTAATAACAAAATACACAAGTTAGTAAACTTCAATGAAAATAATAAACAATAATTAAAGAATTAAAGAATTAAATTGAAATCAAATTAAATAAAGTTTTGACTAGTTTTGGACCAAACCCTCAGAAATTATCAACCTTGCACGTCTAGGGCGAAGGCAACTTCGAACTTGGCTAAGAGACTCTAAGTCTTGTGAATGCGGAATATTGTGAAAAAAAACTAGTTTAGAAAGAGAGGGAAAGAATAAGCTATATTGCTTAGAGAGAGAATAGAGAGAATTAAGGAAGAATTGATGGTAATTGATTGAGAGAATTGATTATTCTGAAAACAGGGATTCGGACCCTATTTATAAGGAAAACAGTCCGGAAAAACATAGAATTTGATAAGGAATAAAACTACACGCTGTCGCCAGGAATCGACTCTGTCGCGACGCGACAGGGTCTGTCGCGTGGCGACAGACTTGTCGTTTGGCGACAACCTGTATTAGCGCGTTTTCTTCACGCGGAATCCGATCTTTAATCAACTTGATCTACGGATCCGTATAGAAGATAAAATACGTATTTTTAAGATAATAAAATAATATTTTACTCCAAATAAAAGTCTATTTTAAAATAATTAATTATTAAATCTAATAATATTAGAATCAAAAAGAATCTTCTAGAAACTTCTAGGAAATTATAATTAACCCTAATAATTTTAGGAATAATAATTAACATCGGGCCCTCCTCTAGATCATTGGGCCGTATTTAAATAATTAACCGGGCCCAGTTTAGTATATTGGCCATAACTTCCTCAATATTCATCGGAATTGGGCTTATAATATATCGTTGGAAAGGTCTTTTCGAGCCCCATCCAACTATACTATTATTAGACCCTTATCATGGACCAAAATAAACTGGTTTGTCTATTTTCAAATAAATAGAGTTATTTTCAAAAACAGGGAGAAGAGAATTTTAATTAAAACTAAATCGCAACACTTGACTTTCAACCACTTTCACCTAATTCGATAATGGTTTGACGTGAAAGGCATTCATCACTGGGCTTGCTTTTGGGGAGACACAATTCTGTCGTTTGGCGACAGAATCGGGGTTTTAAAACCCGTCTTCTTCTTCATTTCCGCTGCTGCTCTGCTTCTCATTCTTTCGCAAAAAAATTCGATTCACTCGTTCTTGCTCATTTCTCAACCAAATTCGCTCAAACTTGTTGCAAATCGAAGCTTTTCTCATCTATTTTCCCGATCTATGTAAGTTTTTCTCAAACTCTACTCGGTTTTTGATGAATTGCACGTTCTTGCTCACGAATTTTCGAAAATTTCGAAAGTGTTTTTGCTGAATTTGCTTTGTTCGTTGAATTTTATGCCTTGAATTTGTTTAATTATGCTTGTACATTACCTTGGGAGTATTTTGAGACTTGTTTGACTCAATTTGGTGAAGAAACAAACGATTCACCATTGTTGGACCTCTTAAGGTCGCGAAGAACAATGTGGGTCGTTTTTTGCATTTTTACTGCTTTTGCTTGTACAATTTGTCACAATATTCATCATATGTTTGCAAGAAATTGTTTATTTGCTTAAAAAATGCTTCCATGCTTGATTGAAATTTTGCTCTGTTTTAGTATTATGTACTCTGTTTTGCGAACATAGTATCATGCTGCCTAGGCGAACCTTAGATACTGTAGAGCCTTAAATTTAATTACTTTTATATACTTTAGCATGGCTAGACGACGTGGTTCTGGTTCTCGGTCGAGAGACACGCGTCGAGAGGACGAGCCCACCAGTGAGGGCGAGGACGTGCCTTCTACTTCCAGGCTGGGTCTCATGCCGGATTGGGACGAGCGCACCCTGTTTCACGCGCTGGTTCATCATTTGTCGGAGCGAATCCGACGAGGCCTTGCGAGTGGGAGGACCCGTAGCCACGGCTCGGGTAATTCTACCATCATTTCTTTGTACGACAACTTCATCAGTCGCGACGAGGGGCTTCGTCGTCTTTGGGAGTCATGTGGGTTGACTCCTCTCCTGCAGGCCACCCGGGCCATGTTTTCATACGATGGGGGTAACCTCGTCGTTCGAGCTTTGGTGGAGTTCTTTTGGGACACCACCAACACCTTTCATTTTCCCTGGGGTGAGATGACAGTCACTCCAGCTGACTTCATCCTCATTACGGGGCTAGAGTTCCAGTCTACTCCTCTTCCTTTTGACGCCGGTGTCACCGTCTATTCGCCGGAGGTTCAGGAGTTGTTGGGGCCGATCGTTGTTCGGGCCCAGGCTGAGGCTCAGTCGGGACAGCTGAGTTCCCGATGTATCCGTAGCTGCACGCTGGCTGCAGCTTTTGAGGATGATGCTACCACCCGAGAGCAGCGGGTGCGCATCTTTGTGCTAATTCTGCTACCAGGGACATTTTCCCCTGATCGAGGTAGTAGAGTACTTCTTTACTACCTGTCCGCTGTTTGCGATCTTCACTTGGTCGGGACATATGACTGGGCCAGTATGGCCTACGCGGACTTTCTATTGGGCTTGCAGCGTTCCTGTCGTCACAAGGCCTTGTCTGGAGAGGTAGCCCTTTCCAGCTTTAGGAGGGTCGTAGAGGTACATCTCCTTTCCTTTTTGAGGTTTTAACTCTAGATTTAGAAGCATAATCTTTACTGATTTTTGTCTTTTCATATAGATTTGGTTCTACGAGTACTTTCCTTCTCTTGCGCCTGCGAGGCCTTCTCCTCGCGTGCTCCCCGTTGCTGCCAGTTGGGGAGGCCGTAGAGGTCCACCGGAGGTGCTGCGCCTTCGAGAGATGATCCTCTCGGTAGGTTTCCATAACTCATTTTTGCTTTTGTCATCTTTTAGTATTAGTGCCTTATTTAGTGATTTTTGCAGGAGCCTAGCCCGGTCTATCGACCTTGGGCTACCTTTCCTATTTCTGCGCTGGCGGCGCAGTACACAGCTGAGCGTCGTTACTTTCTGGGGACGTACGACGCGGTGGTCTACCTAGGGGAGAGGGTAGCCATCCAGCACTCCTCAGATACTTTTGTCGTTCCTGCTCCTCCACCCCGGCATATGTTCCACGATGCCTTGCAGCGGGATCGTGCTGGCGGACCTACTCGGGGTACTCCTTGGAGGTCCTACATTCTTCTCGAGCAGAGCTATGAGGAGGACCTGCTACCGTTGCTAGCGCCGGCTCCTGTCCTTTCAGAGGAGGCAGCGGTATGCTTTTATTTTTTTGTTTATCTTTCTTTAGGTAGCCCCCAAGTATTTTTCTAACTTTTATTCTCAACAGGCTGGCCCTATGGAGTTCATTCCTCCGAGGATGTCCATACGCTACCAGGGCATGTATGGGCCGATCGAGGAGCTTATTCCGCCGGCTCCAGAGGGAGAGCAGTTTGTGGAGCGATCTATTCCTCGTCACCAGACTCGAGTAAGTAACTTCTCACATATCATTTTTATGTTTGCTTCATATTTGTTACTAACTTGCTTACTTTGGCAGTTTTCTCGCGAGGTGGTGACAGCTATGGCTAGGTGCATAGATGCCTTTCGCAGCCAGCTTGTGAGGTTGCGGAACCGTGCTACCTGTCGTAGCAACGATGCTGAGGAGGTATTACTTTTGCATTTATCATTTTTGACCTCTTTTTTCATTTGCACTTGCTAGCTTTGATTTACTTTTGCAGGGGCAGCCTATTCCTTCTCCACGCACTCGGTCGAGACCCGACCCTTGGAGAGAGACTACTAGGTCCGACTCGAGACGTCGCCGGACTACTTCCGGTGGTCGGGGTGGTTGTTTTCTAAGGCCGCCGCTGTAGAGAACTCGGCGTCATCACCTGAGGATGCTCCGACCGGGCCGACCGTTCGAGGTGGGATGGGTGGTGGGACGTACGAGTTTGCCTCGTCGTCGCAGCAGCCTTTGCAGCCCCAGCCTCTTTCTGTCGGGTTTCAGGGTGAGGTTAGGTGGCCTGGCCCTGAGTTGCAGTTTGCGCCGCCTGGTGGTTCAGGGGACGATGATGGACATACTCCACGGAGTAGGACATTCTTTGATACATTTGGCGTCCCTCGCGACTTGCGACCTCCGGCACCGTAGTTGTACCTGTGTTTTATTTATTTTGACTTTTGTAGGACTTTGTCTATTTTATTCACATGATTTATGTACTAGACACTTGTATATATATGCACTTATTATTTATTAACATTTTATTTACATGACTTATTTTTATTAGTTTGTATTGTGCATGTGAGTGTGTGAGAAAGTGTAATTTTTGCGCAAAATTTCCGTCATTTTTAATATTAGTGGAGGGTACCGACTCTCTCCCCCAAAAAAAGAAATGAAAAAAAGAAGGAAAAAAGTATAATTACCAGAAATAAGCCTAAAATTAATTAAGCTTAATAAAATAATAATAATAATAATAATAATAATAATAATAATAATAATAATAAGGGTGTATGGATAAGAAAGGAAAATAATAAAAAGTCAAGTCAAAGTCGAATTCAAGCAAGTAAAAACACGGTTTCCCACGCGTAGTAGGTGTCGCTGCGAAGAAATATACTGGCGCCACGTAATTAAACCTGTCGCCACGCGACAGCCTTTGTCGCCACGCGACAGCTTTGTCGCTTGGCGACAGACTCACTTTTATTACAGGTATAATACTATTCTTAATTACAAAGAACTAAAAATATTTCTACACTGTAATACTAATCAAACACTTTTACAAATATGGCTCATGGAGAGGTTAAAACTTATTAATCCTCCTGACGATATACACACATATGTTCTAAATTGCATAGTTCGGCGAAAGAAACGATTTTTGAAGATAGGTCGCCGTGAATGGAGCAAGGTGTTTGCTGCCGGTGATTTTACCATAAGCTGGATCGTCCCTTGGTGGAAGATTGAGGCGATGGTTGGTTGTAATAACCAAGCATACTGTCGTCTCCCGAGCTTGTCAAGATTAACCTTCTATTTTCCTTATAGAGCTATGAGACAATATGGTCTCGCACAAACCATCCCTACAGGAGATCTCCGCCGTCCTTATGAATTTCCTGTATCACAAGATGTTGAGCGCTTTGACAAATATTGGAGTGGTAGGCCCTTATGGGAGGTGGTCACCCACAAGGATCCACCTTGTTTGTCAAACAAAGTGAAACAATGGCTTGATGGAAGATTCCAGAAATCTCAAGTCAAGATTGAGAAGACCGATGTGAAGAATCGTCTAGGTGACAAAAAGGTCCCTGCTAAGGAACGCCTAGGGGAAAGGAGTGAATTCAAAACTCCTATTAAGACAAAGGAAAAAGGAAGGTTGACTCTACGAAAAGGAAAGTTTGGGTAGAGAAGAAACATGGGGTTTTAGCGGAGGGGGAAACTATCTATACTAAAATAGAGTGTAGATCTTCTAATGGATGTCTCCTAGCAAAGGTTATGGATCAAGAGGAAGAGAATGAAGACAAAAATTGGAAGAGAATCAAGAAAGAGAAAAAAGAATAGAGCATTGCTTTTCCTTTGATTTATTAGACAAAGTTAATTTGTTTTAGTTAATTTTTCAGCTTTTATTTCATCCAATAATGTAATTTCTTTTTTAACTAATAAAATTTCAGCTTTTATTTCAATTAACTTTTCAATTAAAGCAATGAAAACAATTACAATATCTATTTTTCGGAGACTTAATTCGAGCACGGAAGTCGAATAAATTTCCAGAATATACGAAACTTGCCCAGACACTCGCAGAAACCTGGCGCTGGTATCTAATTTACTGTCGTTGTCGATTTGGCTCTGTCGCCTGGCGACAGAGGCTATCTTCTGGCGCCAGTCTTGAAATTTTGCAGACATGTATTTTTTACCTCGGGGATACAGAATTTGAAAAAATTAATGTGGTCGCACCCTGTCTGGGTTGCCTACGTATCCTTTGTTTTAGGAATCAGGCCAAACGTAACTCTCTTGAGTATTTTACTCAAGTACTTATGGGTAGTATTTCTTAAGTTGGTCAAGGTTTGTCATGTTCGAAAATTCGTTACCATCCATGTCAGTTAACTTAGCCGCGCCTCCTGACAGGATTGTTTTGACAATATATGGTCCTGACCAATTAGGCCTAAATTTGCCTCTTGGGTCCAAAACATTTTTCCTTAATGCTTTCAATACCAAGTCCCCAACCTTGATATTTCTAGTCTTGACCTTCTTATTGAAATGTCTAGCCATGCGGGTTTGATAACATTGGGTGTGATGTAGAGCCTCTAGTCGTTTTTCATCGAGTAGAATTAGCTCTTCATACCGTGCTCTAGTCCATTCGACTTCATCAAGTTTACTTTCTAACGCAATGCGTAGCGAAGGTATTTCTAATTCTACAGGTTGCACGACATCCATTCCATATACTAAGTTGAATGGTGTATTTCCTGTTGATGTTCGGATTGACGTGCGATAACCCCACAGTGCGAAGTGAAGTTTGTCAGGCCAATCCTTATAATTTTCAGTCATTTTCTCAATGATTGTCTTTAAATTTTTATTAGCGGCCTCAACTGCTCCATTTGCTTGAGGTCTATAAGGAGAAGAATGGTGATGTTGAATACCATACTTTTGTAGCAATTCTTCACATTCGGCTTGAAAGTGAGTTCCATTGTCACTTATCATTTCATGTGGGACTCCGTATCGACAAATTATGTTTCTTTAGATAAAGAGTGCTACATGTTTGGCAGTGAGTTTAGCATATGATTGTGCTTCCACCCACTTTGTGAAGTAATCTATTGCGACTAAGATGTATTCATGACCTCCTGTTCCGGGAGGTGTGATCTTTCTGATTATGTCTATTCCCCATGTAGAGAAAGGCCATGGTGAAGTGTAGGTGTAGAGGAGAGAAGGTGGGATATGTTGCAAATTTGCATAAATTTGACATTTGGGGCATCTCTTTACATGTTGATGACAATCTTTATTCATGGTAGTCCAATAATATCCTTCTCGCATTATCTTTTGGACTAGCATTTTGCCATTAACATGTGTTCCACATATACCTTCGTGGACTACTCTCATAGCTCTTTGAGCATCCTTTTTGCCTACACATAATAGAGCTCGACCTTTAGGTACCCTTTTGTGTAGTTCATTTCCTATGAGTACAAACTGGGAAGCTAAAAGTCTTAGTGCTCTTTTCGCTCTTTTGTCAGCATGAGGAGGATATTCTCCTTTGGTGACATAGTTTAGTATATCTATGAACCATGGTTCTTCTTCATGTTTTTCTTCTTGGATCACTTCATCGTCTTCTATAGCTTGAATATATGCTGGTTTATGCCTTTTTTCTATGGTTAAAGGCATTTGCTCAATTTCCTTAGGAATTCTAACCATTGAGGCTAGTCTTGCCAAGGCATCGACGAATTGGTTTTCCTCTCTAGGTAGGTAAGTGTATTCCACTTTTTCCAACTGATCAGTGAGAGTTTCCAAATATGTTTGGTAGGGAGCTAAGCTTTTACTCCTAACCTTCCATCTCTTTGAGATTTGATTAATGATTAAAGAAGAATCCCCAAATATCCGGAGTTTCTTTACACCTAAGGCTAAAGCAGTTTCGAGGCCTACCACGCATGCTTCATATTCGGCTGCGTTGTTGGTGACGTCGAAATCTAATTTAATGGATATAGGAACATGTTCTTCTTTAGGTGATACTAGTAAGACTCCTACGCCGCATCCCTTTTGGTTTGAGGCTCCATCGAAATATAGAGTCCATGTATCATCCTCTGTCATCATTAAACTTTCATCTGGGAATTCATTCTCTTCCAAGGGTGTCGAATCTTCTATTGGGAAATCTGCTAGAAAATCCTAGACCACTGATCCTTTAATTGCCTTTTGAGGCATAAACCTTATATCGAATTGGGCCAAATTCACTATCCACCTTGAGATACGCCCGTTAAGTGTAGATCTTTCGAATAGGTATTTAAGGGGGTCCATTCATGAGACTACGTAAACGGTATGCACGAGCATGTAATGTCTTAACTTAGTTGTGGCCCACACCAACGCGAGGCATAACTTTTCCAATGGTGTATAGCGTGTCTCATACTCGAGCATTTTCTTACTTAGGTAGTAAATAGCATTTTCTTTACTTTCTACCTCTTGTGCAAGCATGGCTCCCATTGTTTCCTTTGTGACGGTTAAGTATAACCTTAGGGGTATTCCAGGGAGTGCTGGAGCTAATACGAGAGGATTCGAGAGATAGGCTTTGATCTTTTCAAAGGCTTTTTGACACTCATCGTCCCATATAATTGGTACATTCTTCTTAAGCTTCTTGAATATTGGTTCGCATATTGTGGTTAGCTTGGATATGAACCTACTTATGTATTGCAACCGGCCAATGAATCCTCGAATTTGCTTTTCGGTTTTGGGCGGTGGCATGGACATGATTGCTTTGATTTTGGTGGGGTCTATCTCTATTCCTCTAGAGCTTATGAAATATCCCAAGAGTTTTCCTGAGGTAACTCCGAAAGCACATTTGGAGGGGTTCAATCTCATGTTGTATTTTCTTAGCCTTTCAAAGAACTTTTTTTAAGGCTATTGGGTGTCCTTGGCGGTCTTTTGATTTTACGATCATGTCATCCACATAAACCTCCACTTCTTTATGCATCATGTCATGGAGTAGGGCAGTTGCTGCTCGTTGGTAAGTAGCACCCGCGTTTTTCAACCCGAATGGCATTACCGTGTAGCAATAAGTACCCCAAAGTGTTATGAACGTTGTCTTTTCCATGTCTTCTTCGGCCATGAGGATTTGATTGTATCCTGCGTACCCATCCATAAACGAGAGAAGCGCATGATTTGCTGTATTATCTACCAAAATATCGATGTGCGGTAAAGGGAAGTCGTCCTTTGGACTTGCCTTATTTAGATCTCGATAGTCGACACACATTCGAACTCTACCATCTTTTTTCGGAACCGGGACGACATTGGCGACCCATTCGGGGTATTTAGATACCCTGATAAAACCTGCAGTTATTTGTTTTTGCACTTCTTCTTTTATTTTAAGAGCTACGTCGGGTTTCATTCGACGTAACTTTTGTTTTACAGGTTTCATTCCTCGAATTAATGGTATTGTGTGTTGAGCTATCTCTCTATTAATGCCTGGCATATCTTCGTATGACCAAGCGAATACATCAATAAATTCTTTAAGTAGATTAATTAAATCGGTTCTTTCGTCTTTACTTAGTGTTAGTCCGATTTTAACTTCTCTTTTAATGGTTGGATCTTTTGAGATATCAACCGTTTCTCTATCCTCAATTATTGGTGTCTTGTTTTCAAGTGTTTCCATTGCTTTAATTATTTCTTTGTCATTTTCATCATTAGTTAAGCAATGCTCATCATCTTTATATAAAGAAAAACAAGAAGAATACGGGGAAGAAGACATATTATTGAATTCAGAAATCATTACATCAAATAAGGAAATGTCCGTTGGGACTTGATTGTTAACTATTCTAGGAGTAGAAATAGAAGGCGAGGGTGCTACAACTAAAGGTTTGGAAGACTCGATAGGGGAAGACTCTAACTCAGACTCTGACTCAGACGATTCTTCGAACATTGGTCATTGTCCTGTAGTAACTGAAATCTTCCTTCCATTTGTAATGGTTATCTTCACCGTCTTGCGCCATCCACGCTCTTGATCTTCTATTGGAGTGATAAATTCCGAAGGATCAAAGCCTTCACTTTGGAGAACCGTTTGGATGAGTAAAGAATCATCTTCCGCGTATCTTGGCTCATTCCTTTCTCTTCCAAAGAGGAGTCCCATGACATTAAAGTCAAAGCAAGGAGGTGTCTTCTCCTTATAAATTGGAGTTGGGATCTCGTCTAGGAAGCAACAATCCAAAAAGATCTCGAACCCGGGTTGTCTTATGCCATTTACAACGAAAGGTTCAGGAAATTCATGACAAGGATAATCCTCCCCTTCTCTTATAAATTGTCCATTTAAGGTGAGAGGATATTGATCCATGGGTATCTCCCTCTTTTGTGCACGAGCATTCCTTCGTGCTCTTAATTTTTCCTGGGCCCACTTAAGGTCTTCACGAGTTGGTTCAAAACCAAGTCCGAAAGTATCCAATTTAGGGAGGCCAGGTAGTCCCATATGTTTAGCTATTCCTTTCTTCTTTCCTAGAGTCATTCCAGGAAAATGTCCTTGTTTTCTCAAAATAGCATTATTTGTCATATTTGAGTGGAGGTCGTAATGAAGAGGGGTCCTTTCGTCTTCCTCTATTAAGGAGACCTCTTCGCTAAAGCCCCACAAATCTTCATCATTTTCATCATGTTCTACATTAATTAGTGGATTTTCCATCGTTTTGATCCTCATGGATGAAGCATCAATGGTAATTGGAATTCCTCCAACTATGGCCTTTACTTGTTGATGAAGAGATGAAGGGACGGCCTTTAGATCATGAAGCCAAGGGCGTCCCAATAGCAAGTTAAAAGATGCCTTAATATCCACTACTTGGAATATGGTGGCATGTTCAATTGCACCCGCCGTTATATTCATGGTAATTGTCCCTAGTGCTTGACGGCGTGAGTTATCATAAGCTCTTATGCCTTGAGTTGATGGGGATAAATCCTCATCTCTTATTCCTAACATTCTTGCGGTTCTAAGTGGGCATACATTAATGGCTGGACCATTATCCACAAGAGTCATAGGAACGTTCATCCTCTTGCATATCACTGTGAGATTTAGAGCTTTATTGTGTTTGTCACCTTCCGGTGGTAAATCCTCATCCGAAAAGGTGACCAAGTTGATTGGACTTGGGAGATCACTCGTGAGGAAGTTAGCAAGTCCCTCAGGAGTAGTGTCCGAATCTATGCCTACTTTAGCCAAAGCATCCATGACTGCAACCCTATGCTCCCGGGATGTAGCTAAGAGCTTCCATACATTCATTTCAACCTTAGTCTTTTTCAGTTGTTTGACAACATCGTTGTCTTCTATAATAGGCACGGGAATTTGCTGGATAGTAGGTATAGGTTGTGTTGAAATGAGAGGTTGTATTCTCCCGGACCTGGTGAGGACATCTATGGGCGAATCTTCCTCGTCCCAAATGTCACTTACTGGGTATATTGTTGATAGAGGAGTCTCTTCAATATCCTTAAGGTAAACGTCCTCATCATCACTGTGCCATACTCCATTAATTGTAGCATCTTGTGGAAGTTGAACCAGTTTCTTTTCATCAATCAAACGTTGAACCAAGTCTTTGAACTTGAAGCAGTGCTCTATTGTATGTCCCCCTGATTGATGATATGAACAATAGTATTTGTCCATCCTTTTTAATGACTCAAATGGTCTCGGTTCGAGAGGTGAATTTTGCCATTCTCGGAGAGCATTTTGAACATATTAGCGTACGACGTCCCAATTGGAGTATAACTTTTATTATTTTTCCTGGGAGTGTCAATCACTTGGAGAGAAAAAGGTTTCTTTTGCTTGGGTGGAGGTCTACTTTTAAGTAACTCATTTTTCTCTCTTATAACCTCAAAGGTTTGTGATAGCAACTTGTACATTTCTGACAATATTGATGTCAACGCCAAAACTTCTTGCTTAGTTGCAGGTTCTTGGCCATGGAATTCGAGAGCATCTTCGAAGATTTCTTCTTCAATGGTCTCGATAGGCTTTATGAGGCTAGATGGGTCCACTTGATTTTCTTCGTCAGAAATAGCCAAAGAATCCGACAGCGGTGCGGTGTTGATGCTTGGCTTCTTGCTTGCAGGGGGCAATGGGAGCTTGTTACTATCGATCAAGTCTTGAATAGCTTCTTTTAGCCTCCAACAATTTTCCGTAGGATGACCCCTACCTTGGTGATATTTGCAATGTGCATTTGGGTTCCAGCTAGCCGTTCTCCTTTCGACAGGTGGGTCCCCAAATGGTCCAATGGGAGTTATAAGACCTTTTGCATGTAAGCGGTCAAATGCGGTGTCATAACTCATACCAATAGGAGTATAATTCTTCCTAAATGGTTTCTTTTGTCCTTGATTGTTATTCATTTCCAAAACTTCATTTAGATTAAGGGTGCTAACATTGTTTGAGTGGATGGATTTGGATGAAGAAGGATTGTCGTTCTTCTTATTTTTCTAGCCACTATTTGAGTTATTATTAGCAGCTTTTTGTTTAGCGAGGTCATCTTCAATATTAATTCCAATATCATAGACAGCCTTAAAGGTGTTTAGATTGCTTTGGTACCTAAGGTGTTTAGAATATTTTTCTTGGAGATTCTTAATGAACATCCTGACAGATTCTTTCTCACTAGGTACTTCAACCATTTTTGCAGTAGTTTCCCTCCATTTATTAAAGAAAGAGGTGAAACCTTCATTTTCTTTTTGCTTTAGCATTTCTAGCTCTCTATGATCGGTTTCAATTTGTATATTGCATTTATACCTTTCAATGAAAGCACTTACAATAGATTCCCAACTAGAGGTCTTTTCTTTATCAAGTGAAAAGTACCACTGTTGACATACAACTTCTAATGAAAATACAGAGTGAAATGCTTTTCTATCTATCCCCTTAATGTTCATTACAGTTTCAAAAGCTCTTAAATGAAAATAAGGGTTATCCATAGCCTTAAATTTAGGGATGTCATTGGGATTGAACTTCTGTGGGAGAAGGTCCTTATCCACCGAGACCCCTTGGGAGCTAATCTCTTGGAATCTAAAGTCGCTGGACAGCTTGCCCAAGCTTTCTTGGATAAGGTCCATTTGTTTCTGTTTTTCAGGATTACTTATTTGCAACGATAGGTTTTGTAACATCTCAGCCAAGTTGGCTACCTGTCCCTTGACCTCATTAAGTTCTTCTTGACTAGCCATTGTCTTCTTAGCTTTCCTTTTCCTACCGATTGTTTTGTCAAAAAGTAAGACTTGAACAAAAGTGTTGTCCTTGATTAAACGCCCTTCCTTTCTTGTCCACGCGCTGTAGGTTAAACCATATTTGTTTTAATGCTCGACTCTAATTGACTTGACTTTATGGTTTAAAAATAGGCAAAAATGGGGTATATATTAAGTTAATAGGGAAAAATGGGGTATATATTTTAAGGGAAATTTTAATGAAGTTTTAAAATTGGAGGATTAATATCCGACTTACCCCCCTAAAAAAATGACGGAAAACACGCATTCAAGACTCTCTAGACATGGTCATAATGTGACAGACATGTTATATGTGTGCTTTATGTGTGTGTGAGTGGCATGTTTTGACTCTTAGTGTATGACCATTAGACTTTAAGTGCCTAAACTCAATTAAAGACTTAAACATGGTTTGAACCATTAATAAATTGATAAACCGATTAGTAGACTGTGAATTAGACTCGTCGTGATGACTCGAGCAAGAAAACTGAACTGTCGCTAAAACAACAGGACTGTCGCCACTGTTTAGAGCCTGTCGCCAGACGACAAAATTGTCGGCAGGCGACAGACACTAAACTGCAGCGCCACAGTCCAAATTTCTGTGCCATTGCTGGAACATTAATCTGGACTGTTTCCAGTAATTTTACTCTAAATGGAC
This sequence comes from Chenopodium album, assembly GCF_948465745.1. Taxonomy (NCBI): domain Eukaryota; kingdom Viridiplantae; phylum Streptophyta; class Magnoliopsida; order Caryophyllales; family Amaranthaceae; genus Chenopodium; species Chenopodium album. Next base: position 50,130,001 of record NC_137848.1, read on the forward strand.
ATGCCTAAAGTCGTACTAAGTCGAATTGATTAATTTATTAGCCTTTAATTAATTCAAAATTAATTAATTAGACAAAGTCCTTTTAGTCATTAGTCAATTTATTTAGTCTTTAACACAAGTCAAACAAACGGTTAACACACATATAATATATACAAACAAGGGTGCACAAGTAGTTCACATAGTCACAATATGATGAGTTTGCAACCTAACCATGGCTCTAGTTCTCTAAAGTTCGAGGGTATGGGCTAAGTCAAAAAGGTCCATGGTTATGAATCCATATACATTGCACACAAGCCTACCGGGAGGGTTGGAGCGAATGGACAGGATTCCGCGAGTTCGTGATGAAATCGAACTCGCCTCCATGGTTTGGTGGATTCACAAACTTTGCACGTACCCAAATCTGAACTTTGCACATGATAGTGGGATATTCCATTGGGCAGGTGAAGCAGGAACCCCCAGAGGGTTATTTCCATATGTAGAACACATATGGGTTCAGAAAAGTGAGAAAAGGACTCAATCAATAAGCAAAATCAAGCCAACAATGCTAGAAATGGTCAAAGCAAGAAGGCAGACCCCTGGCTTGGAAGAACTTGGCGCCAGACTACAGGGACTGTCGCCGCAAAAAAGCTTCTGTCGCTCGCCAGGCGACAGAAACTTTTTACGGGCGACAAGCCCTGTTTTCTAGACGCTGGTTCCTACATGCCTTGGCAAGTTTCTGTGTTCTTCGAATTTTCCAGATTTCGCATCATCTTTTCGATTCTAGTCATGAAAAATATTTCTCAAATTTCCTACGTGTAAAATTCCTATGGATTGACTCATGGGGTGCTCCCATGAGAACCTTTTAATGCATATGACAATAATGTTAATCAAATCACGCACATGAAATACTTAGAATTTTTCAAGTCTCATCCGCTCATTCTAAATAATTGCCAAAATTAAATAAATTTCAGGAATATAAATAGAAATCCTCCCCAGTGGAGTCGCCAAAAACTGTAGGGAATATTTCAAGCACTATGACCCCAAACTTGAACCCCACTGTGATCATACACTAAAGTACGGTGGCGTTCCAAAGGGAAAGAAAAGAGAGCAAAAGAGTCGCCAACAAGTTTTAGGAACTTGTAAACCCAAAAGACAATCCAAAAGGACCGTCAACTACTCCATAAGGTCTTGAACCAAACAGGGTCCGGGGATGAGGGTACGAATCCAATCTACAAAAGAAAGGACCCGCCCTATAAAATAGGCATCTACTTTGTTCTGCTCGTATTCATATGCGCTTTTCGAATAACATACAAACATCATATTAAACCTACCCTGTTTATCTGTGTTGGTTGAATATTAATGCACGAATAATACTATTATTGGCGATCACTTGAATTAAAATCACATTAGCCTAAACCAAATTAATAAATATCTTATTAAGCGTGATTTCAAGTACAAATTCCCTTTAACAAGCATAAAAAGTGTGATCAAGCAATAACGATAAAATATATCAAGCAACATAATAATAAATCAATAACAATCATAATGATGATAATAACATGATATAATAAAGCTTAAATATAATAGCAAGATCCTAGGCATGATACTAACAAGATTAATAACAAATCCTAGCATGTCACTAAGCAATAAAGATCAAAGCTTTAAACCTAACATGGCACTAACATGATAACATGATATAATAAAGGCACCCTAAACATGATACTAGAAAGCAATAATAACATCCTAACATGATACTAGGAATATTAAACATCCTAACATGATACTAGGAATTATAAGACGGTAATAAACAAATCTAAACATGCTTTCTACATTGAAAGAGAGTAATAAGATTACATACTTTGAAGCCTCGTACCTCTTTCTAATAACAAAATACACAAGTTAGTAAACTTCAATGAAAATAATAAACAATAATTAAAGAATTAAAGAATTAAATTGAAATCAAATTAAATAAAGTTTTGACTAGTTTTGGACCAAACCCTCAGAAATTATCAACCTTGCACGTCTAGGGCGAAGGCAACTTCGAACTTGGCTAAGAGACTCTAAGTCTTGTGAATGCGGAATATTGTGAAAAAAAACTAGTTTAGAAAGAGAGGGAAAGAATAAGCTATATTGCTTAGAGAGAGAATAGAGAGAATTAAGGAAGAATTGATGATAATTGATTGAGAGAATTGATTATTCTGAAAACAAGGATTCGGACCCTATTTATAAGGAAAACAGTCCGGAAAAACATAGAATTTGATAAGGAATAAAACTACATGCTGTCGCCATGAATCGACTCTGTCGCGTGGCGACAGACTTGTCGTTTGGCGACAACCTGTATTAGTGCGTTTTCTTCACGCGGAATCCGATCTTTAATCAACTTGATCTACGGAATCCGTACAGAAGATAAAATACGTATTTTTAAGATAATAAAATAATATTTTACTCCAAATAAAAGTCTATTTTAAAATAATTAATTATTAAATCTAATAATATTAGAATAAAAAAGAATCTTCTAGAAACTTCTAGGAAATTATAATTAACCCTAATAATTTTAGGAATAATAATTAACATTGGGCCCTCCTCTAGATCATTGGGCCGTATTTAAATAATTAACCGGGCCCAGTTTAGTATATTGGCCATAACTTCCTCAATATTCATCGGAATTGGGCTTATAATATATCGTTGGAAAGGTCTTTTCGAACCCCATCCAACTATACTATTATTAGACCCTTATCATGGACCAAAATAAACTGGTTTGGCTATTTTCAAATAAATAGAGTTATTTTCAAAAACAGGGAGAAGAGAATTTTAATTAAAACTAAACCGCAACACTTGACTTTCAACCACTTTCACCTAATTCGATAATGGTTTGACGTGAAAGGCATTCATCACTGGGCTTGGTTTTGAGGAGACACAAATGGGTGTCTACAGGCGTGCATGTTGGAGATTCATGACATGTCGGAGAAAGACCGTCTATTCAACTTCGTGTAAGGTCTAAAAGATTGGGCCCAAAGGGAGATATGGCGCTAGAAAATTGATACCTTGTCAGGTGTTATAGCTGCAGTTGAAAGGTGGATGAATTACTCATCAGAGAGGATGTCTAGCCAGAAGAAGAGAAACATTGGATCAGCTTCAAGTACCCCAAAAAGCACTAGTGGTAATTCTCAGGTTAGCTCGACCAGTGTAGGGAACAGATATAGGAATGGCCCGAATGGGGGAGAGGACTCGCGGAAGAGCAGAGTCGCTGCGTCCACAAATAGAGGTGGGTATTCCAGCTCATCATCATGGAACAAACCCTTCACTTGCATACTCTGTCGTGGACCGCATAAATGGTTTGAGTGCCAGTACAAGTCGAAAATAGACAACCTCCAGAAGAAACTTTCCTCAATGTCCTCAGAACCCACCAAGGGGGATGACAAAGAGGAGGAGGTAGTTAGCGAAGAAGAACCCTCTAAGTTAGGGGCAGTGTACTATTTGTGCAATGGGAAAAGAGACATCAGGAGATAAGAGTCGAGCCACTAGCCTGATGTACATTGATGTCTTGATCAATGGGAAGAAAGCCCAGGCGATGGTTGATACGGAAGCCACTCATAATTTTGTCACAAAGCGTGAGGCGAACAGATTAGGCCTGAAAGTCGTGCATAGTGGAGGTCGAATGAAGACCGTGAACTCTGAAGCACAACCGACTTGCGGTGTGGCAAGGAATGTGAACACTAAGATTGGGGAGTGGAGTGGGAGTCTTCACGGTGGCAACAATGGATGATTTTGAACTGGTCCTTGGGATGGACTTCCTACACACTAGTAAGGCTGTCCCGATGCCCCACCTAGGGTCCTTACTTGTGACAAGTCACCAACCATGCCTCTTAAGGACACACGCTCGAGCTGAACAAGGAAAAAAGCTGAAAGGTCCCCTCCTCTCGGCGATGCAACTCAAAAAGGGGATGAGGAGAAATGAGCTTACGTTCGTCGCTACTCTCTCGATGAAGGATAAGGAGGATGGGGGGGACATCCCTGAGGTCATAAGAGAGTTACTTGGGGAATACGCAGATATCCTTCCCAAGGAGCTCCTAAAATCTCTTCCTCCTCGAAGGGCCATAGATCACAGCATTGAGCTGGTGCCTGGTGCTAGACCATCCGTAAGAAGTCCCTATCGGATGGCCCTTCCGGAGCTCGCAGAGTTGCACAAACAACTGGATGGGTTGTTGGAAGCCGGATTTATCCGACCTTCCAGAGCTCCCTATGGTGCACCGGTCCTTTTCCAGAAGAAGCAGGATGGGAGTTTGAGATTGTGTATCGACTATAAGACCTTGAACAAGCTAACGGTGAGAAACCACTATCCGATTCCCTTGGTGGCAGACTTGTTCGACCAGCTAGGAGATGTTGTATACTTCACTAAGCTTGATCTAAGGTCCGGCTACCATCAGGTTTGAATTGCTCAAGGAGATGAACCAAAGACGGCGTGCGTCACCAGATACGGAGCGTTCGAGTGGTTGGCCACGCCATATGGGCTAACAAATGCTCCTGCAACATTTTGTACCTTGATGAATCAAGTCTTCCACGACTACCTTGACAAGTTTGTGGTTGTTTAATTATACGACATTGTAATCTTCAGCAACACCCTCGAAGATCACTTAGAACACCTGAGGAAGGTGTTCGAAAAATTGAGACAGCATCATTTGTTCGTAAAGCGAGAGAAATATGCTTTTGCGAAGAAAGAAGTAAGCTTCCTTGGACATTTTGTAGGAGGAGGACGCATAATAATGGATCCTAAGAAAATCCAAGCCATTAGTGATTGACAAGCTCCGAAAAACGTCTCGGAGTTAAGATCGTTCTTGGGGTTAGCTAATTACTATCGCCGCTTCATTCAAGGGTACTCAGAGATAACAAGCCCCCTCACGGAGTTGTTGAAGAAAGACAACAAATGGGATTGGTTAGAGAAACAACAAGGGGATTTCCTCAAGCTCAAAGAAGCAGTAACGAAGGAGCCGGTTTTAGCGCTCCCTAACATCAACAAACCGTTTGAAGTGGAGACGGACGCATCCGATTATGCTTTGGGTGGGGTCTTACTCTAAGAAGGACACCCAATCGCTTACGAAAGACGGAAGTTGAGTGATGCAGAAAGGAGATATGCAGCACAAGAAAAAGAGCTTTTAGCAATTGTTTACTGCTTGAAGGGGTGGAAACAGTACTTGTTGGGGGCGAAGTTTATTGTTCGCACCGATAACACATTAGCTAGTTACTTCCTCACCCAACCAAAGTTAACGGGGAAGTAGGATCGTTGGCAGGAGGCACTTGCGGACTTTGATGTGGAGTTCACTTATAGACCAGGAGCAAGCAACAGAGTTGTTGATGCCTTGAGTAGGCGTGCCGATCTTACCGTAATGTACAAGCTAGAACCAATAACCACAAGCAGTATTGTCACATCTGTTAGGGATCAAGTACGAGCTTACCTACCAGATGATCTGATGACAAAAACAATAATGAAGATGATTGAAGAAGGAAAGACCAGACACTTCTGGATGGAGGATAGCCTCATCTTCACCAAAGGTACGAAGCTTTTCATCCCTAAAGTAGGGCGATTAAGGAAAATGTTGTTGAATAAATGCCACGACATGCTATGGGAGGGACATCCAAGGTGGCAAAGAACCCTCAGTTTACTTGCGATGGGGTACTACTGGCCAGGAATGAAGGAGGATGTGATGAGCTACACCTAAACTTGCCTTGTGTGCCAACAGGACAAGGTCGACAGACATAAGCCCGGGGGCGTCCTAGATACACTTCCAGTACCCACTCGACCGTGGGAGAGTGTTTCAATGGACTTCATTAACGGTCTCCCGAAGGTGGATCAGTTCTCCTCTATCATGGTGGTGATAGACAGGTTCTCTAAATATGCCACATTCGTTCCCATGCAAAAGGCTTGTGGAGCAGAAGAAATGGCATCGCTCTTCTTCAAACACATTTTGAAGTATTGGGGATTGCCGAAGAGCATAGTGAGCGACAGGGATACTAGGTTCACGAGCATATTTTGGTCTGAGCTATTCCAGGTGATGGGGTCCGACCTTAACATGTCTTCAAGCCACCATTCACAATCCAATGAACAGACGAAGAGATTCAATGGTCTGCTTGAGGAATACTTACACCACTTCATAAGTGCTAACCAGAAAGATTGGGTGAGACTTTTGGACGTAGCACAACTTTGCTTCAACGCTTAAAGGAGCTCCTCCTCTAACAAAAGGCCCTTTAAGCTGATTATGGGTCAACAACCTCTTCTCCCGTACACGATGGCAGACTGGGAGGGTGGAAGAAGTGCTCAAGCTTGAGATTTTACAAGTAGAAGCAAAACACTGACATTGCTAAAGCCTACCTCGAGCGAGCGTCTCGTAGGATGAAGAAATGGGCTGATTAGAACAGAAGGCCAGTGGATTTTGCAGTTGGGGACATGGTGATGGTGAAGGTCCTAGCAGAACAGCTGAAATTCCTCAGAGGCAGAGATCGTCACTTGATACGAAAATACGAAGGCCCCATCCGCATCACTAAACGGATTGAGAGGAACACGTACAAGGTTGAGCCACCGGCGTGGATGCGGATTCACCCCGTCTTCCACGTTAGTCGTCTCAAACCCTACCATCCAGACCTCGAAGACAGTAACCGTAACGTCAGCTACCGCGCCAACATCAGAACAAGTACAAGAGCCACTCCTGCAACAGAATTGAAGCTGCTAGGATCTTTTAGAGTATGTTTTGTAAGTTGATGAGTACATCGACGGCTTAAGTGGGGGAGGATGTTAGAATCCAACTCCTTTCTTATGTATTCTTCTCCCTTTTTACTTGTATTTTCATTATGTAATGTCTATTAAGTCTTTCCTTTTGCTTTCTAGGCTCTAAGTAGAATTATTGTGTTACTGTCGTTATAGTGTTCACTAGTAATTCTCTATGTATTCAATATAAAGCTCTTTAAGGAGCGAATGGTTAATGAATCAAAGCTCCTTACCTCGTTGCCATTGCTTTAAGACTTGTGTGTTGTTTTAATCCTTTATAGATATTGTTCTTGCCTTGTTTTAAAGCATCCCCCACCCAACCAAGAGACCCTCAAAAGACGCCCTCATCTTGTCGGTTCCGCTTGTGCCCGCTTCGAAATGTCGGCCGTCACAAGCCCCGACTCCGCACCCGTTGTTGACGAGTGCTTCCTTAAGATACCTTGGGTCCGTGTTGCTGTGTGCTCACGAACCTCATCTATTCTAGGCTTGCGTCTTTGTCGCCAAAAGACAAGAGCGCGTCGCACGATCCGATGTCAGATCTCTCAAATCGTGACAATAGGGCTTAATTGTTTTAAGGCCCATCAGATTGCAAAGTTGTGAATATAATTGAAGTTGTAAATAAAAGTCATAAAGTAAATGGCACATTAGATGAGTAGTTGAAGAACAAATGATGTAGATAGAATTTGATCTTAGGTCTTGAGTACCATCCCGCCTCAAGATTATTCACTCAACCTTTATATCTATTGTAATCCCCCGTATTTTAATATATTTATTTATTATTTTTACTAATACTTTTACTTCGATTTTATAAGTATGATTTATTTTGATGTAAAAATAATAAAATTTTCGTTATTAGTAAGTTAAAACTACTAAGTTTTTTATTTAAATTTTAAGTCTTTCTTAACCTAGTGGCCCAAATACTTAATTCCTATTCAAGCCCAAATTACCCAAATCCTTCTCCTAATAAAATTAGGAAAGTAAAACCCAAATAAAACCCTCACACTCTCCTCTCTCTCACGTAAAAAAAAAAAAGCCCTCAACTCTTTTCCTCCTCCCTGTTTCACATACACAACAAGAGAAAAAAAAATTCTTCCCGAGGTGTTCTGCCACCCAGCCCGACGTACGCCGCGACCACCACCTCGCCGACCACCACCCTACTGACCGACGTCTACCTGCTGTCCCCGACCAGTGCAGTCCGCTTCTTCCTCCTTCTCTTTCCCTTTCTTTTTCCTCTTTTATTTTAATTAATTTGATTAAAGTTTTAACCTTTGATTAAATTTTGTTCTTAATTATTATTACTATGGTTTGATTATACATATAAATTACAAAAGGTTATGAATTTATGAGTTTTGATATGTTTAGATTGTCATATAAAATTTCAGATTTTATATTGTGTATAATTAAGGGTTTTTTAGGGCTTGAAAACATGCTAATTAAGTTACCTAATCATATTATGTTTAAATTATATTAAAGTATAATTATTTTGATTATATATAAATTTTCAGATTATAAAAGTTCCAATTTTTATGTATAAATTGTGTTAATTTCATATTTTTATGCTTCTAATCTCATAAAATAATGTTTGTGGGTATTTTATGATTAAAAAGCTTTGAACTTTAAAGTCTAATATCAAGAATAAATTTTCAGATTTTAAAGTTATTATTTTGAAGCCTCTAATTTCGTTAAATTGATGTATTTTTGGGTTTTAAACATACTAACTTACTATATAAGAATTATTTCAAGTATCCTTGTTTATGGGATTATTTTACAACTTTAAACTAAAATTTCAGATTTATTTACTTACTTTAAAGCTGCTGGAATTTCATGTTATACACTATATTTTCATAATTTTAACATATAAACTTATAATTGGGATGTTATATTATTATATTGACTAATGGGAACAATTTAAAAGCTTTATTTTGATGGTTTAAGAGGTTTTAAAGTAGTTTCGTATTGCTATAAATTTATTTTCTTGGGTATTGATTTATTTCTCGGTGTTTGGTTTAGGAGAGGACTTTGTAGAAGGCGACTTCTAGTTTCTAAAATGGCCAACCAAGTTGTTTACACAAGGTACGTACGAGTTACGAAACCTTGCTTTTAGGTGCATGTTTAAGGATTGATCGAGAACTTAGTATCATGTATAGGGATGACTGGGTTAAATTGTCTGGTTATACATTGTGATTTCCGTATGATGTGCACTACTATATATTGCAAGTATTGTCTATGCTCTAATTATGCAAGGTGCGCTTAGAGGCAAAGGTATGTGATTGGTGAAATGATTCATTTATTACTCATTCATGATTATTGAAATAGAATGATTAAGGAAGAATTTAAGTCTTATATGACAAAGTTAAGTTTGTGGGGTGCCTTATGCACTCAAGGTGTTTATACACCGAGGTAGTTAATGGAATCAATAATAAATATTGCTTGTCACGAATAAATCAAGAATTGAAATTGGAAACTTGATTTGCTTGATCAAATTGATATTGGATTTGAATGTATTGTTTTGCATATGAGTCATCACCAAGTCTAAACTTGTAAATCACGTAAAGTGCAAGATGGATGAGCAATAAAACTCTAGATGTGTGCACATCTAGAGTAATGACAATCAGGGGTTGGGGTACACGGGGTATTAGCCGTGCACTTTTCTCGAGGCCGTCTGATCTACGAGTCTCTTATTTCAAATAAGTTTCAAAACTAGGAGTTAGATGAGATCTCATACTAGCTACGGTTACGGAGTCGCGCCCGTGTTCATTGGATGTTTTATTGATGTTTTCGAAAGGAGGCATGGAGTTTTCTTTTATTGATGTTCCAAATGGAGCATGGGTTGGACAACCTTGTCTATTGCTTAATCCAATGAATAATCATGATGAGTTAACTACTTTTAACTAGTGAAGTCTTAGCAAATTGATAGTTGAGTCATGTGTCGAGTCTACAAATTAATGATGTGTGATGATTGATTATTAGTAGCATGCTAGGGATTTCTTATTATGTTTCGCAGCTTGTATGTACTCAACTTTGCTGATTGTGTGCTTTGTGTGTTTTTCTTTGGTCATGGCCTTCGCCTTTCAATGACCCTGTGACGATCCAATTTTTACACTTGTAATATTGGGGAGCAGATTAACCACAGATTCTTACACATGTGCATCCGTATCTAGGTGGTGGGATCTTGAGTGGAGTGTTGGTTGTTTTTTCTATTTTTAATGTTATTTACTTTTGAAGTTATCTAAACTCAATTTTTCTTTCATACTACTTCTATTGATTCGAGTTTTGAATAAGGGCCTTAATGGTTCCAAGTTGTAAGATTTAATTTGGTTTTGGTTATCGGATTTGAAACTTATTTATAACTGTTTTAGTTTTTCCGCTGCTAATTTCTGATATAGTCTTAACGTTTGAACACGTGGCGGTAGCACGCCAGTAATTCTCTTGAATATTGTTCAGGTTACTCACAGGTTTAAAGAGAGAATTATTGGGGTGTTACAAAGTAGTATCTGGGAGCTTAGGTTAGATTTAATTACCACTAAAGCCAATTAGCTTAGTATGTCTTAGGCGCCTAACTAACAGTTGAGGATTTTGAATTCAAAAGCTAAAGTGATTTTTTTTTTTGAAACTTAGTATATTTTGAAACGTTTTATCTAAAATGATTTTGAAGTTGTTTTGTCTACTTGGTGAGATTTGGGTAGACTTAAGAAGGGAATGCATGCATATTTCATCCCATTTAAGTATCACATAAAGTGTTTATTTTTATTTACTTGATGTTGCAATTGGTGTTCTAATTGATTTATTTTTGTGATGTGCTTGTGTTATGCTTTTTGAATGTTCGATGCGTTGGGTTGACGTAGAGATGAGCGACTCAGTAATCACATCTGAAAGCAAGAATGATACTATGAGCGACCCAGTGGTCATGCTTGAGGATGAGAATGATACTCGAAGTGAAGATACTTTGGAAACTATGGAAAGGATTCTTATACCAGCAATACCTCAACCTAATGAGGAAGATTACCAGAGCTTATATGAGTTTAAGACAGCAAAGAATAAAAAGCATAAGATTAAAACCTACAATAGAATTTTCCACGAGTATACTCTTATTGAATTTCCAGATGAGGATGATCTTGAATGGCTACAACCACCACTTGAAGATCCAAATGCTGGGAGGAGAGCTACTAGAAACCCGAATCCGCTTTACAAGACAATAATTATTGAGGACTCAGATGATGAAAATGATCCTGATTTTGATGTTAATACTTATAGTGAGGAGAAAGACGAAAACGGCAATGTGATTCCTTGAGGATTATATTTGTTAGGGTGGAGTTAGTATGAATAAGGCATTGCCATTAATAATGGTTATTAGAACCTCATCATAGTTTGATTTAGATTATTAAATTTTAATAAGTAGCCAGAGCTACAGAGTTATTATTTGGGATTGATACCTTTATTTAGGTTATACTAAGAGTTGTTATCTTATTTTAAGAGCTTCATTTTACTTTTATTCGTGAGTAAGAACAAGTTTAATTTTTTGTGATCATTTAATTTTGGGAAGAATTTCTTCGTCTATGATTAATTTTAGTAAGAGTGGCGCGGGATGGGAAATTATTTTCTTAACTTCATTTAATCCTACGTATGAATCGTGTTATATTGTGTGATTTTGCTTGGGACAAGGGGTGCAATCTCAAGGTACCCTTTTGAACCAATTTATGTGCTAAAATGTAATATTGTGATTGTATGAATATGTGTGAATGGTATTTGAATTTCATTTAAAATGGAGTGCATATTTATTCTCTTTTAGGCGTAGAACTAGAATGGATGAAAATGCTGCCTTAGCTGATGCTATTCGTTTGTTGACTGAAAATCTAAACCAAAAGCGGGGAAACCAAGTTGACCCCCAAGCTGAGATATTTAAGAAGCTGGCCCAAGTTAGGCCACCAGTTTTTAAGGGAGGTGCTGACCCTACTTTCCTAGAAAGCTGGATTCGAGAGTTTGACAAACTGTTTGTGGCACTCAACTGTCTTGAGGGTATGAAAGTGGATCAGGCCGCTATGTATCTTAAGGACAAAGCTGATATCTGGTGGAGGGACAATGCTGTGACTGTTAGAGCCAAACCCAACTTTGGATGGGAAGTATTTAAGACCTCCTTAAGGGACAAGTTTTACCCTCCATTCCTGAAGAAACAGAAGGCTCAGGAGTTTATAAGTCTGGAAATGGGAGAACATGCTCAACACTTGAGAACTACCCTTGAAACTCTTAGGAAGAACAAGTTGTATGCTAAGTTTTCTAAGTGTGACTTCTGGTTGGAGAAAGTTACATTTCTGGGGCATTACATTTCGAAGGAGGGTGTATCTGTGGATCCTGCGAAGATCAAAGCGGTCAGTGAGTGGCCTACACCTAAGAATGTGACTGATGTTCCTAGTTTCTTGGGATTAGCTGGGTATTATAGAAGGTTTGTTAAAGATTTTTCGAGGATAGCCAGACCCATGACTACCCTCATGAAGAAGCAGAGCAAGTTTGAGTGGAACGAGAGTTGTGAATCAGCTTTTCAAACCCTCAAAGAGCGATTGACCACTAACCAGTGTTAGTATTACCCGATGGGAGAGATGGATTCGAAGTATATAGTGATGCCTCGAAGCATGGTTTGGGATGTGTCCTGCAATAGAATGGAAGGGTGATCGCGTATGCATCGAGACAACTGAAGCCACATGAGGTCAATTACCCTACGCACGACTTGGACCTTGCAGCTATTGTGTTTGCCTTGAAGATTTGGAGACACTACCTTTATGACGTCTCTTGTAAAATCTTCACAGACCATAAGAGTCTGAAGTGCATCTTCACCCAAGACCACTTGAAGATGCGGCAACGTCGATGGCTAGTGTTTCTCATAGACTACCATGTCCACATCCAGTATCACGAGGGAAAGGCGAATGTTGTTGCAGATGCCCTTAGCAGAAAGTCAAGTCATAATGTCAATGCTTTGATTGTGGCCAATGAGTTGTGTGAGGATATGAGGAGATTAAACCTTGAGGTTGTTAATCAAGGAGAGTTAGAGGGATTGCTGAGTGCCCTGACAATCCAACCATCCATATTTGAGGAGATTAAAGTGAAGCAGTTGGAAGATGAGTCGTTGCAGAAAATCAGAGATCGAGTAACTAGTGGTGCAGAGACTGAATTCAAGATTCATGAAGATGGGAGTCTGAGATACAAGGACAGATGGTGCATACCATAGAAGTGTGAGGATATAAAAAGAAAAATCATGGAGGAGTGCCATAATGCACCATATTCAGTTCACCCTGGGGGAGATAAGTTGTATAAGGACTTGAAAGAGTTCTATTGGTGGACGAATATGAAGAGAGAGGTTGTTGAGTTTGTATCAAAGTGTCTGACGTGCCAGAAGGTGAAGATAGACCACAAAAGACCCATGGGAAAGGTGCAACCATTGGAAATACTAGGTTGGAAATGGGATTCTATATCCATGGACTTTGTGACAGGCTTACCAAAGACTCGTAGTGGGAATGACACGATTTGGGTGATTGTAGACAGACTTACTAAGTCAGGGATATTCATTCCTATCAAAGAGACCTAGAAAAAGAAGCAGCTAGCAAGTGTATATGTGAAGAATGTAGTTCGTTTGCATGGAGTCCCCAAGGACATAGTGTCGGATAGAGATTTGAGGTTTCTATCAAAGTTTTGGCAAAAAGTGCAAGAAAACCTTGGAACTGCATTGAAGATGAGTACTGCCTTTCATCCTGCAACGGATGGTTAAATCGAGAGAACAAACCAAACCATGGAGGATATGCTGCGAGCCTGTGCTTTAGATTTCCAAGGGAATTGGGAGGATCACCTACCTTTGATCGAATTCTCCTACAATAACAGTTACCATACAAGCATCAAGATGGCACCTTTTGAAGCATTGTATGGAAGGAAGTGCAGAAGCCCAGTGTGCTGGAATGATTACAGTGAACGGGTTACTTTGGGAACAGAGTTTATTAAAGATATGGTGAGCAAGGTGAGACTGATTCAGTCACGAATCAAAGCAGTACAAGATAGACAGAAGAGTTATGCCGACTTGAAGAGAAGGGATGATGAGTTTAGTGTTGGGGACAAGGTCTTTCTAAAGGTTTCTCCAACAAAAGGCATGATGCGATTTGGCAAGAAAGGGAAGCTTAGTGTTAAGTATGTGGGACTGTATGAAATTCTCCAACGTGTGGGGAAAGTGGCTTACAAGTTGGATTTGCCAATGGACTTCGAGAAAATGCATGATGTGTTCCACATTTCCCAATTGAAGAAGTATGTGCCTAGTGAAACCCATGTGTTGCAACCAAAGACTATTCAACTAGATGAGTCTCTAACTTATGAAGAAAGACCAGTCAAGATACTAGATCACAAGGTGCGTAGTACTAGAACCAAAGATGTGAAGATAGTGAAAGTCCTTTGGTCGAACCAAGAGTACGAAGAGGCTACTTGGGAGGCCGAGGAAGAGATGAGAAAAAACTCATTTACGTTGTAATTTGAATTTAGTAACCTCTATCAGAATTTATTTTCTCAAACTGAACTTATTAGATCAATAACTTAATACTAAAAGCGAAAATAGCGATGACAAATGTCATCAACTGATTGAAAATTTTCCTTACATTTTGTGTTTTTTTTTTTTTTGGTAACGTTTGCTGGTAGCGTTTGAGGTAGCGATTAGCATTTTGACCTGTCAAAACACTACTAGAAAAAAAAAAAAAAGTGTTTGGCAAGGTAGCAGTGTGAGTACCAATTAGCGGTAGAGGTAGCATTTAGGTAGCTTTTCTCAAATGTTAAAAATAGTAGCGTTTAAGAGTAGCGGGTAGCAGTTGTTCATTTTTGGTTACCTTTTTTTAATAATTTATATTATTATTAATATATTTTAGTAATGCAACCGTTACTTTTGCCAAATACCCATAGTATCGACCGTTACTTTGTCAGTTAATCGCTACCTTAACAACTACCCATTACCGCTAGCTTTACCAAACAAAGCCATAGCCTATAATATTCTCCTTCCATTTTGACGATTATATATGTTTTTAGTTTTTTACATACACATTTAAATAGAATATTTTTATATGTATATATTTTATATCAAGTAATTTTTGTTATAAAAATGAGCATAAATGGTGTAAAAAAAAAACAAAAAAACAAAAAAAAAGCGAAAATAAGTAGTTTATTAGGATACTATTATTATCCAAAATTTCTATAGTATTCTCATGTTAATATATTATTATTAACATGTTGTTGCTATTATTATTATTATTATTATTATTATTATTATTATTATTATTATTTTCCTCACCTTACTTCTAAATTATAATAAAAAAAACCTACTACTCACTCCTATTTAAAAATTTGATTTTATATAAGTATATGTAGAAAAAAAAATTAACTTATTTTGTTTATAGTTTATAAATGTGATTCTTTTTAATTATATAATTGCTAAATTAATGTTGTACTTGGCTATATAATTTCGTAATAGCACAGAGCTTTAACTAAGTATCAGATGACAATGGATCAGAGGTGGGTCGGGTGATGCTTCATTCGCCTCCATCCACTAATGATCCATTCGTCCACCTAATTTACCTTCATCCACATCCATCATCCATGGATGAATCGGGTGGATCGAGTGATAATTCGGGTGAAATAAAATATATAAATAAAATTTTGCACTTTCATAATTAAGATAAAGATTTGAAAAAGTGATTAATTAATTAAAACTTTGATACATCTTAATGTACTTGCTCCTTTTTACTAACTTAAAAGCATATGTTACTTCCGAAACTTTGCAAATGGATATTATATTATTAAGAAAGATTATATATATATATATATATATATATATATATATATATATATATATATATATATATATATATATATATATATATATATATATATATATATATAGGGTTGTGATCCAATGAGAATGATCTTACAATGAGAAGGAATCTTGAGGGTCCAAATAAAATCCAACGATTCATATTGCACCTATGCGAAATGCATCTTTAGTATTAATATTTGCACATTTAACTCACAAATTATGCATATTCAATTTTCATCTATTTTCCCCACTATTTTTCCTGTTTTACACGATTAATTCTGTCTTCTCCATTGAAGCTTGTTCAAAGTTCTTGCTTTAAATTATTAATCAAAGATGATAAAGTACTAGTGGCCGTGAATGACTTGCAAACAACGAATTCGATGTTAGGTATCTCTAGACTTCAATACTCACAAGCGTTTTATATCAAATTGCATTTCCAAATCATAGCGTCAAATATTTTATGTATACTATTCGCAATGTATAAGGATTTCTTACCCTATGAATGATCCATCTTATAACTTAACAACGATGGATTGTAAAAGTCATCAATCAATCGCCCAAAGTATAAATTTTAAATAGACATACTTAGCTCATTTGGAGAAGATTCAACAATATGCACATTTAATTAAAAAAATATGCAGCTTTAGCACTGATGATTTGCATACTTGACTCAATAACTATGCACATTCAATACGTTATGCATAAATATTCGACCGGCAACTTCTAAGTTTCTGGAAAAATGAAACTCAATACACATTATGCATAAATAATATGCACATTAAAAATCATTAAAAAAAAAAAAAAAAAAATTGCACATCCAGTTCAAAAAATATGCACAAACAGTACAAAGATTATGCACATAAAATCCTTTCATTTTAAGGAACTTCTCATTTGACTCCAAATATATGATATATATATATATATATATATATATATATATATATATATATATCATATATTTGGAGTCAAATGAGAACGGGTGGATTGATTGGTCGGGTGATGGATTTGATGATGGATTGGATGTATCATCATCCGAATCCGACCCATCCCTAATTACCTCTACTAAGTACAAAGTGCTATTTTTTTAAGTCAAAGTCAGTACTTTGTATGTAAATAATGTTAGAAGCAATTTTGTTTTTTGTCTCAATTGTCATTATATGTTTAGTGAGCAACTTGTCTCAATTGTTTAGAAATGATGAGAATAATATTTTTAATTAAGGTATTACTTTGAATGAATATTATTTTTAATTAAGTTATTTTTTGAAGGAATATTTTTAATTAAGTTTGGATTTTAGTATAATGGAATTGGTTAAGAGTGTTATATATAATTGAAAAAAAAAAAAAACTATATTGGATGCTAGTTATGCTACTGCTAGTACAATCAAGAATTTAAAATTGGCGACTTTGAAAAATGGGAAAAATCTATACTTAGTATTTAAAAACTATAACCAAAAAACTAAGAAAGACACATGTCCTCATCCATGTTATTACACTTCTCTAACCATAGTGCCACATGTCATCTTACATTATTAATTTTTTGTTACACCATTTTTTTTTTAATTATTTCATACACACTTCATCTCTCCCCTTTAATTCAACCTTTTCCTATTCTCTCTTTAATTTTAGCCCTCCCACCTTCTATTTAAGCCTCTTTTTCGATTAAAGTTCCAAAATTTTAATTATTTGTAAATCATGTTTCCGATTATATATTATACCCTATAATGATTTACTGATATTTCCTCACTTATCTCTCAATACAATTTTATATGAATAACCCGTGCATTGCACGGGCCATAAGCCTAGTTAATCAGAAAGAAAAGGACGTTTTTAAGGAGAATGATCTCTCTCTTTCTCTCTCATCATTATTCATTTATTTGCTCTCTAATTCTTTAAGAAGGTCCAAAATTTGAGGTGGGTCTTGTTGAATTTCACCCGAAGTCTCCCACCCCGAAAATTAAAAAAAAAATACAAAACAACAACAACAATAAAAAGATACCCACCAAGTCAAAGTGATCAAAATTTTGGATCTTTTGAAAAAAAATTTGTATGTTTTATTTATACTATTATTAATTCAGGGTCCTTTTTATTTAAATTTCTGTCAAAGTAAGCTTCTGGGTAATCTCCATATTCTTTTTTGAGGTCTCAAATATAACTGCTGTTGACTTTTTTTTGTCAAATTTGATGGTTTCTGGGAATTCAATTTTTGCATAAAGGTTGCTTGTTGTATAATCAGGGTTTTAGGTACATACCCAGTTTATTGTTATCATTTGTAAAATTGTAGGATTAATTTAATTTTTTTTTTCCCGTTGTTGTATCATTAAAAAATTTCATCTTCTACAATTTTTCTGGGTTTTCTGGAATATTTTTTTGTGAAGCTTTTAGTTTGTTGTAATATATTTGGGTTTTCTATCTGGGTTTTGAAGGTTTTGAGTTGTTGTCAATATTTGGTTATTGAAAGATTTTTTTTGGTTTTCGGAGTCAAAAAGGGTGTTTCTTTTGATTTAAAGTGAATTAAAATTGAGTTGGGATTTTCAAGGATTTATAATTTTCCA
The DNA here is from genome assembly GCF_948465745.1 of Chenopodium album. NCBI lineage: Eukaryota > Viridiplantae > Streptophyta > Magnoliopsida > Caryophyllales > Amaranthaceae > Chenopodium > Chenopodium album. The sequence goes on from NC_137848.1 coordinate 50,148,122, forward strand.
GCTCTTGGTTGGGAGAAATTGAGGTGATTATGAAAGTTATATGGGTAGCAGAAAAGTGAATTTTGGAGCAAAAAATGGTGCAAGCTTAACATCAGGGATGCCTAGCTTTATTCCTACTATCCCTATCTCTAATTCCATGTAAGCTTTCTCCTTTTTCCTTTACCAATTTTGTCACTTTTCCAGCTTTTCTTAATTCTCCATAGCAATACTTGTAGTATGTACTATGTAGCAGACCGCCAGACCTGTGTAAATTGTTCTGTTTGTTGTTGAAAAGTTATAATTGTGTACTATTGTAATGTATTCAACGTGTTAGGCTCTTATGTTACTCAAAGTCGAGAACTCGTGTTAGAAAGGGTATGTGTTCAAGTCTCCAACTCGGCTATTAAAGCGTTGAAGTGTCCATACACATGTTGGATTGTCGCGTGGGGCGTGGTTGCTTCTGTAAAATATAGAGTTGGAGTAACAACATTTAGATTATAATTTTATGTGTTGAGTTTGTGTTTTTTCCCATAGAAACAATTAATCTCAGTATAGTGTTGAGTTACATGTTTTAAGGAGGAAAGTTCGTTGAAGAATATTCTTAGCAATTATCATAGAGGGTGGTGGGTAGGGAATCTGCTGCTTTTGAAGAATGGTGGTACTATATGGGTTTGGATTAAGTATGATTGTAATGACTTGATGCTCAGCTGAGTCTTTTTTTGTAAAAAAATCTGTAGATAGCTGAGTAGTGAGTACTGATTAAGAAATATGTGGCTGTTTCTTGAGTAGAGATTCTTATCGATCCAGATTTTGCTGTACGTCGTAACCCTGGGAACTTTATTTGAATAAGAGCCAAGAAGCATTCTCTGCCACTACTTAAGTTTCTGTTTCTCTGAGCTCTCAAATGAGCAAGAACACGGCTACTAGTTCTTGGGGGAAATAGCTTGGCCTATCACTATCTGAAGTATCATGTTATTATGATTTATGAGTGGATGTTGTGCAATATAGAAGTGAATATTTTCCTAGAGATGGTGGAATCATTAGCTTAAATTCCTTTTATGGCCATATTGGCCACAAGAAAAAAGGGTTCACTTCCAGCCATGTATAAGACTATGAATAAACATGGCTCAAATTTTTTGAGCATATCCACATTTTGCTATATCAATTTCGGGACCATAGCTGGGTATGCATCCTAGATTTTCCTCTGGCTTCCCTCCTAAGCATAATGAGTAGCGAAGATGCTGTTCTAGTACTTCTTTGTTTAGGGCAGGACACTTTTTGTTTACGCCTCTTAACATGATTACAACTTAGTAAGTTTCTGAAATTTGATGATATGTTTTTTGGGAGTTACATGGATGGTGGGGGGGGGGGGGGGGGAATACTCATGTCTCTAGTTTACAACAAGTACCCATGTAAGATAGATTACACTCCGACAGGAGTATGAGCCCTTGCCACTTTTAAGAAACATCAGAGGCATTCCCTAATTCAACTTTTTATAGCTGAGCTCAGTTTTATGAGAGGGAATGCCCCATTGTTGGGGGCATGTTATACATTGTCAGATACTGTTCTGTAGACAATAGACAACATATCAATATTATTGCTCGGAATGTGGAAGTTTCTGTTACTTGGAAACTATACAAACATACGACAGAAAATATAGCTTATCTTAACTCCTAAATATTATAAACCTGGTTTGGAAAAGAGTTGTTAGAGCTGGAGCTGAATGTGAGAGCTGACTTGAACATCTGGTTGTATTGGCTTGTTTGACTTGCTGATTCCTTGTTAAGTGTTTGGTAGAATTAGGCGATTGCCTTTTGGAAAAGCAGATATGTAAGATATTGCTATAGGTACATTAAGCTTCAAATGTGAGTTTGCAATACGCTTCAAATGTGAGTTTATTAGACCCAATAAGTTCTTAAATATACTAATTAAATATATGTACTATTGAATTCTTTGGATTGCTGATATTAATTATTTTGTTTGAGTCGCATGTACGATGATCATATGTGGAAATGTTATCCCAATATCACTTTATATGACATTGTGAACATGGTCCGCAGGCTTAAATTGTCTAAAGTCACTCCTAATACCAATTTGTATAAGTGATGATCCGGAATGTGGATCATATTGTGGATTGATGAATCCTGGTTTGGATTAGATCACTCGCAAGCGAATAATAGCAAATTTGCTTTATGACCAGAATCTTTATATCCCGATATTTTTCTGAAGTTGCACTATCAATACATCCTATTTATATGTTTGAGGCAAATGTCTAATCCACATAAACTTCATCCTAAGAACCCCTATTTTGTCCTATCCACATAAACTTCATCCGAAAAGCTCATTTGGGCTACTTGTCCATGCCCCTCCCTGCTTTGAGGACATCAAAACTTTCTTATAAATCATGATAGATATTGTTTGATACATGCAAGCAGTCATCTTCTTGTGTTTTCAATAATTGGTGAATTTTGTGGTTGATGCCAAAATTCATTATTTTTGTTCTTCCTGAATTTTTTCATACCTTTGTATGAGGCCTTCTAATGCTGATATTTGATTTTCTCAGTGTAACAGAGGATAACAACACAAGTTCATCTCGGATTTCTGAACTTGGTGCTTTTGAGCAATCACTTGATTTTCGTATTGAAGATGCTGTCGATCTCAGGAGTGAGTCTTACTAGATTATAACTGTTATTAACGTGTTATAATTCTTCTACTTTAAGTATTGTTCATTGTTTCATAGGTCTTTGACTGTAGTAAGCTTTATGGGATGCCAATGAGAACTATACACTCTACAAAATGTGAGACATAAAGTTTTGAAGGTTTGGGGCCGTCTTTAAAAATATTGTTGAGGAGCTTAGTCCCAATTATTTCTCGAGAGGACTGGGATCATTAACAGCTATAATGTCATCATATATTGCTGATTTCCTAGGTTCTTTTGCAGCAAAAAAGACTGGCTGTTTGGGAATTATAATAATTCTTGAGACGTACAATTATATTTGGAAAGCCTGACTACTCACAAACTGATTCTCAATTCTTGTATTATGAAGCTGCACTTTTTAGTAGCATACTAAGAATTTTCAAGATATATTTTAGGAATGTAGGATAAGCTTTAATCCTATGAAGAAATAGCAGAATTACTGTTTTCATTTAGATATACTGAATGCATAGAGAAGCACAATCTTAATAGGTTGAAAAGTTTGGTTTTCATGCCTGTATTGGAGGGTTATCTTTTAGAGCTGATTTAGATCTTGTGTATGAGACTATGGGTGTTTAACACATTAAAAAACAGGATGTTGACGAGAATTTACTTAAATTAAAAACTCAAATAAATGTATTGTGCTGCTCTCTGTGTCCTTTCTTTTTAATTTTTATCTTTTGTGTTTAGAAGCAAATTCCTATTCTTACCTAGTGGGTTCAGGCTTGGTCTTGTAATTTTCTGCGGTTCACTTGAACATGCTGGAGAAAGTTTAGCTTGACTTGTTATTGATCTTGTGTTTTAGATCCTCTATTCAGTTCGTTGAAGTCTTCTAGTCTGGCTGTAGGCCCTGATCCACCATTTGGATCTTTCAATAAGGTAATTCTACATCATTGACTATGAATGTTAAGCTTGTGAATATTTCCTGCCCATTATAAAGTCTGACATGTGCTTAAAAATACATCTCAGCTATTGTCGTTGGAAAGAGAATCACAACCTAACTTGGCTTCCGTAAGCGGGGGTCATCGTGAAAATTGGGCAGAGTCCAATATGGCTGATGCTAGTCCTAGATCTGATTCTTCATCAGATGATACTGAGGATAAGAATCTACAGGTAGTTTTTTCAAAGAATTATTTTCTGTGATCAGCTAATGTGTGCACTTCTTTTAGGAAGGGTGCAGATTGTGTAGTTTTGGTCTCTCATTAATAGTCTCTCTCCCCCCCCCCCCCCCCCCTCTCTCTCTCTCTCTCTTGGACTGTGCTGTTTCTCTGATGCTTTCAATAGATTAATAATCTAAACATGTTTGCAGTTTGAACCAGGTCAAACAAACAATAAGACAGCTTCTGACTCCAGTGAGAGATCCAAAGAAAAAGCTCTCGATCAAAAGGTAATTCAGCATTACTTAGTTCCTGTTGCACTCTTGCTGTGTGGCTTGGAATATTTTACAACCTGCTAGTCAAACACTTACTCTCTGTAATTTTTCAGTCACTGCGACGGCTAGCTCAAAATCGTGAAGCAGCTAGAAAAAGCCGCTTGCGGAAAAAGGTTAGTCATCGTCATTTATTATGCAATGTATCTTATGGTGATCCTTTGGGCAGTGCAATTTTATTCATATTGATTACATACTATATAAAAATTCTAGAACTTGTGTTTGATTAACAGACTTTTCTTTCTATACTTTATTTGTGATACATATATATGGATGATCCAGTAGTGTTTGTTTTGCGGTGATAATGATCTTCCAATTTTTTCAGGCGTACGTACAACAGCTGGAAAATAGCCGATTGAAGTTGACCCAGCTTGAGCAAGAGCTCCAACGAGCCCGCCAGCAGGTGTTCTTCCTGCTGCTGCTGCTGTTATTCTGATCTATTCGTTAGATGCTATTACTAATGAAAAAATTAATGCTTGCTGGTCTTCATCTTTTGCATTGTAGGGAATTTTCATTTCAAGTGCTAGTGATCAATCACATACAATAGGTGGAAATGGTATTTTCCTTTGTTTCTCTGTTGTCTATTTGTGGTGCATGTTTACTCTTCCTTGTTTACTTTTACCAAGAATCCAAGATTAATATTACTCGTCAAGTAAACGTTGATCTTTTAGTCACTGGTTATAATTTCTTGTTTGGTGACCTTGTAGGTGCCTTGGCTTTCGATGCGGAGTACTCTCGATGGCTGGAAGAACAAAACAAAATGATAAATGAACTGAGGACTGCAGTCAATTCACATGCTAGTGATACTGAACTGCATACAGTTGTTGACAATGTAGCTACACACTTCAATGATATTTTCAGGCTTAAAGGTGTTGCTGCAAAGGCTGATGTCTTTCACATCTTGTCTGGAATGTGGAAAACTCCTGCAGAGCGTTGCTTTATGTGGATTGGTGGCTTTCGCCCATCAGAACTCTTGAAGGTGAGGCCCATCCTTTCCTTTGTATCTGTTGCATTTTTAAATTTGAGCAGAAACATGAAAACATACTCAAACTCTACATTGAGCCTTAAAGCATTGACCAAATAAAAGCCCACCTTTGGCTATTTGTGATCTTTTATCTACCTACTAAGTCTCTAGCTGGCCTCTGGTGACCTTCTGAGGACCCTTCATGATGTGGTAATCATAATTTACAGCTTACAGCATTGTCCCGTGCTTTTGTCTAGGAATTGCTGTGGTGTGGACCTGGAAAATCGAAAACACAAGTATTTTTCAAGAGATTTCTTGTGTTTGGGTTACCTTAAAGCTGTGATGAAAATCTGAAACACCTAGTTGGCTACAGCCTTCAGGCCTTTTTACATGTTAGATCTACCTTTTGAAGACCTAGTAGCCGATATTGGGTCTAGTTCAGGCTAATTTTGATATAATTCTGTGTTGCCCTGCTTTTTTGGATTTGTTTTGTTAATATTTTTGGGCCATATAAAGTTTTCTGGTTATGCAAGAAACCATTGGCAGTCAAATTAACAGTCCAAATATGTAAATAACTGGTGTTTCCTATTGCATTTTTTGCTTCAATATATGATTGTTGGTTTGTTGTTGTACCTTCTGCATATCCAACTTTATTTGCATTCAAATGCAGCTTCTGGTGAATCAATTGGAGCCCTTGACAGAGCAGCAGCTAGTGGGCATCTACAACTTGCAGCAGTCATCTCAACAAGCCGAAGAAGCCTTGTCACAAGGAATGGAGGCGCTGCAGCAGTCTCTATCTGAGACATTAGCCAATGGTACACCAGGCTCTTCTGGTTCATCTGGCAATGTGGCAAACTATATGGGTCAGATGGCCATGGCCATGGGGAAATTAGGAACTCTTGAAGGATTCCTGCGCCAGGTATTTTCTTGACAAATTTGTTTGAGATGTTTCTTAGTTGATGTATGTGGAATATTAACTCACAAGTTTCTGATACTTCGGGATTTATAATAGCATGTCCCGCTTGCAGTTTGTTTACTGGAGAATTGACAGTAGAGAATTGACAGTATCATGTTTTCAGACAGATCTAGTTTGTAACTACGGGCAGTTTGGTACTATATAGATGTTATTGGGATTTTTTTTATTTTTTTATTTTTTTTTTTTTTATAAATGGAAAAGATCCTTGAGGAGATAATATAATCATGTATGGGCTATGTTACTGAGACTCTTCGTTTTACCTCAAGAACCCATGTCGGACCCCTCGACCCTCGGACATGGGTATGACACTCGGACACTTCATTTTAGTTCAAAATCATAGAATTTTTTCACAAAATAGCCGAGTCGGACACTTGGACACAGAATTTTTTCACAAAATAGCCGAGTCGGACACTTGGACACATACCCGTGTCGGACATGGGTACCCGAGTCCGAGTAACTTAGTGTATGGGTTGTCTTGAAAATGCCAGATTTTTTTGAGGTGTGATTTTTGGGGGGTTAACTTATGGATAGGAGTTTCCACTGTTTTCATTTAATTTTAAGTGCTCAAATTCAATTCATGTCCTCCTGTTTGAAGGTTAAGACATTTTGGACTGAATGAGGTGCTTGCTAAATTTACATTCTGGGCTTTCTCACTTGCTGGCTTAGCTGCATTTAATTGTAAAAATTTGTTTTTTCATATCACGACACTTCTTTGAAGTATATAACACTTGCTGATCTGTCTCAATTATAGTCTCGTAATGTCTTGATCTGTTCATGGACAATGATGCTTCATGCAGGCTGATAATCTCCGTCAACAAACGCTGCAACAGATGCACCACATATTAACAACTCGACAATCTGCACGTGCCCTTCTATCTATACATGACTATTTCTCAAGGCTTAGGGCGCTCAGTTCGTTGTGGCTTGCTAGACCGCGTGATTGAGCAGCTTTATGTATCGCATCAATTGAAGTAATTGGGTCTTCTGACTTACCTTGTTCCCTTGGCAGTTTTTGAGGCAGCAGCGTAATTTGATCCTGGCCCCTGACAATGAAAACATATTTTCATGTTTTCTTTCTGTGTTGTATGATTACTGTTGTTCTGGCTGATGTAATTTAAGGTATTGTTAGGTTGATGTTATAGTATTTAGGGAAGTTTCTTTTGTAGTATATAGACAGTGGTGCCATTGAAAGTAACCACATTACAGTGTAGAATTTCTCTTAGTATTAGTAGTATTTAGGATGTCATTTTTTTTCCTTCTATTACTATAAAACCCTTAAGTAAGAAATTAACTTCTCAATAAAGAAAAGGGCAAGTCTTCTTGGTGTTATGGTTACTACTTGTACTAAGCAAGTAAGCAGCTATCTAAACAATGTTATTGTGTTTATATTAAAAGCATCAATAATAAGTATTCACTCACACTAAATCACTCATTTTTATCTCAGTGATGCTATTAAACTCAATTGTCATGATAATTTGATTGCGTAGGGACTGTTGGCTGCCATAGGAAGAAAAATCATCAGGCTCGTATGACTCGAGCACGTCTTGTGCATTCAATGTTAAATCTTACCATCTTTACCAAATGCAGCCATGACGGAAAGTCTACCCTTAAGTAATGTGTTTTTAATAAAAGCAACATGTTGAGGGTCGAAAGGGCACACCAGCCATGACATTAGCATTGCTTTGCTTAACCATCATCACCGTCTAAGTCTAAAAATATCACTTCAAACTTTATAAATGGATCCTCTATGTTTCTTGAGGAAAGGAGATGATCATACGCTACCAGTGACTCTAGTGTGAGTGCCCTTAGCTAGAGGGACTTGCATAGAAAGTCAGCCACGCAATGTGTCCGAGAACGGTACTACAATCGCATATGACGGAAGGCCTGACAAGAAATGATTCAGTTATCATTTTAGTTCTGTTCAATTCGATTCAGTTTAGAAAATTTCATTCCAAAAAAACGACACTTAAGATGACCATTGAGAATTACACTTTTTTTTTTTTTTTTTTTTAACATTGATAAGGAACGTATAGTCGTGTACGGAAGGAGGAACTCCGAGGAAGTGTTCTTTATATCTGACACATGTCATTAATTTTCCTCCCACATAAATTTTTCTTTTCCAAACGGAGATTTCCAATTTTACTCTGCGCCACCCTCTCCATTGAAGCAGCTTCTCAGCTTTCTCTCTCCTCCATTGAAGCAGCTTCTCAGGTAACATTTTGTTTCATCTTTTCAATCAATGAATATCAATTTCACAATCTAGGGTTTAGTTTTTCTCTACCGTTATATTCAATTTAGGGTTCTTCTTTATCTATTGGTTATAGTTACTGAATTTATGAAATGTTAGTTATTGCTAGAATTTTTTTATGTGCAATTTACATTTACATTGATATTCTTAAGCAAGAAGAAACTTTTGTGATTTTTCAAGCCTAATTTGAGATTGAGTTATTTTTGGTTGCTAATGTATTGCACTGTTCAGTTTATAACCTTTAATGTTAGGAGTTAGGACGGAACTATGTAATTGGACCCTTTTCCGCGAGCTTGGTTAGCAAGGTGTGTATTTATGTGCTCAGAGTATGTAATGATTTCAAATTCAATTGCAAATTGATGAGTGATGAACCTTAGTGCAGGAAACCAAAGCCAAATGTGCAACATCTTGATCGTTGCGTTTTTATTACACACGAAGAACATAATTACAATTAGAATGATTGAGTTTGTGTTGGTCTGAATTTAAGAAAGGATATGGAATGGGAGCAAATAAGAAAGAGAAAGGATAATGTTAAAAGTTAGTCTGATACCATTATTAGTGGTTTGGTTCTAGTAAGGAAAAGGTTTACCTTGTATTTTATTGGGGATTGAGAATAACGGTTATGTTACCGTAGGATTGGGAAGGGTGATATATGGGTGGTAATGGTTACTATTAGTAAATAGAGTGTGATGTCCTACCTCCCATACCAAACAATAGGTGATGCATAACAGCTAACTGATTCCATTTCAATTCTTAAAAACCCTATACCAATTACGCTCATGGTGTATGCTGCTTTAAACTTTCTTTTAACCCTAAAACCGTCCTCGCAATTTTAGCAATGCCTTAACTGTCTATCTCACCCTGGCAACATATTGTTAGTAACATGTAGTTTAGGTTATTATAAGGCTGATGATGCATTGAAGTCATCTTGTCTATCCTACCTTGGATGGAATGTAGTCGTTTTTTTTTTTTTTTTGAGGAAAGTATGTTTGGTTATTTTTATTGGGTATAGGATATTTTTAGTCTTCTGGATTTGTTTGTGCATTTCTTTGGTTAACATTATAAAGTAAGTAGAACAATAATTATGTAATTCGTCATCAATGAAACTAATTTTAAAATATAAGAATTAAAGGGATTTGTTGTCTATTATGATACCAAATTTTTGGTTATGTTCTGGTTCAGTGGTTCTAGATATCATTGTGAGTCATATCTCTGGATTTTCTGTTCGTTACAGTATTAATGCCGAGTATTTCAAATTTGTTTTAGTCCTTCTAGGTTTAATGGTGCATATAACTTATAACTTATCTTTATATGACCTCGAGGCTTTGTTTGTCATGTATGCTCACTTTTTTGTAGACTGTAACACTCTTTGGGTTCTAGTAGCCAATATAACTTACCACAGTGGCACAACACTTGTATATTGTTTTAAAATATATGGTATATATTTTTTCTCAAGTGCTTTTGGGTGCCATCTCATTATTAGCAATTGTTACAGCTTTCATTTTATAAACTCCTGATGGTGATTATATCTATTCTTGCAGCATAAAAGCTTAATCTTGACCAATGCCTCATAGGACACGGCCTATGGCAGCACTTCTTTTGTTTACTGGCCTGAATGTGGTTTTGGTGTCATCAATCTCACCTGTCTATGATTATGTGTGCTTTCATCCTTATTGGGAAAGAAGGGTATGATCTTGCATCATAAGTTGTCTTTACCTCTTTTGTTGGATAAGTGTAGCATGGGAAACTTTTTGCTTCGTATAACAATCCTATCAACAAAGGTTGAGGGCATGCACAAGCATTTCAGATAACCAATTTGGTTTTATGCCTGGGAGATCTACTATGGAGGCAATCCATTTGATAAGACAAATGATGGAGTTTTATAGGGTAAAGAAGAAAGATCTTCATATGGTCTTTATTGATTTAGAGAAGGCATATGACAAGGTGCCAAGAGAGATACTTTGGTGGGCAATGTTGAAGAAAGGTATCCCACGAAGGTATGTAGACCTAGTTAAGGATATGTATCGGGATGTGTCAACAAATGTGAGGACATGCGGAGGGTTGACAAAAGATTTCCCTATTACAATCGGATTGCATCAAGGGTCTGCATTAAGCCCTTTTCTTTTTGCAACGGTTCTAGACGAATTAACTAGACCAATTCAAGATGAGGTTCCATGGTGTATGCTGTTCGCAGATGATATCGTTTTGGTGGATGAGACTAAGGATGGGGTTAATGTCAAGTTGGAGCAATGGAGGCAAAGGTTGGAATCTAGAGGGTTTAAGATAAGTCGGAGTAAGACTGAATATTTGGTATGTCGTTTTGGCACTCAGAGGGGGACAAGCAATGAAGTGGTGAGTTTGGATGAAAAGGATTTGACCATGAGTGAATGTTTTAAGTACCTAGGGTCGATCATCCAGAAGAATGGTGACATTGATCAAGACGTGACCCACAGGATTAAGTCAGGGTGGCTTAAATGGAGAGCGGCCACGGGAGTGCTATGCGACCGCAGCATTCCCTTAAAGTTGAAGGGAAAATTCTACAGGACTGCCATAAGACCAGTGTTGCTCTATGGTACAGAATGTTGGGCTTCTAAGAAAGAGCATATTAAAAAGATGGAGGTTACGGAAATGCGCATGTTAAGGTGGATGTGTGGAAACACTTTAAGAGATAGAATCAGAAATGAGGTTATTCGCAAGAAAGTAGGTGTGGCGGGCATTGTAGATAAATTAAGGGAAAATCGTCTGCGTTGGTTTGGACATGTAAGACGGAGACCCGAGGGTGCACCGGTGCGAAGAGTGGAAGAGTGGGACCATGGAGGGATTAAACGAGGAAGAGGGAGACCAAAGATGACTTGGTTGGAAGGAGTGAGGAAGGATATGAAGTGCATGGATTTACGTGAGGATGAAGTTTTGGATCGTAAGGGATGGAGGAGAAAGATTTATGTTGATGACTACACGGAATAATCAAATTTGGTTCATGTTAGCCGACCCCACTTTTGGGATTAAGGCTTTGATTGATTGATTGATTGATTGATAACAATCCTATCAACAGTATCAACTGCTTTATTAAATTATTTTAATGGTCTCGTTTTGCAGAACTCACAACAGTATGTGTAAATTTCTTCTTTTATCATATTGATTGCTCTATTGTTATGGGAAACTTTGTTTATGAAACACCTTTTTGTTACTGTAATGGTGGCTCTATGTACATATCTGGCCTTCCTTGCCTTGTGTTTTCCTTTAATGCTTTCTAGGCCTTTCTTTAAGTTTTCTAGACCATGGAAGAAATTACTATATTGCTTTCAATTCAATGGGAATCAACAATGTGATTCCAATGTAAAACTCTCTAAGGATCAGAGATTAATAAGAGATTCAAACTGCCTACCCAAACCCAAATCTGCCTTGATTTAATATTTGTGTTGTTGTTAGACCTTTATTGATATTGCTGTCTTGCATATATTTTAGCACCTAAATTCGTTGACACCCCAAAAACTCAGTGATTCTGTCCTGCTTGTGCAGTTGTTCCCTTCCTTAACCCACTTGGCCGTCACAATAACACCCACGCTCTTGTCGCTAATAGACAAGAGTTCCCTTCGTTAATCAGACACCCAGTGCTGCTATGTTCTCACAGGCGCTTTCTTCACTAGATTAGCGCCACTACTGCCAGACTGGCAAGAGCGTCGCACGGCCCGTTGTCATATTACTTATGTGTGGTACCAGACATATTCCTGTCAACATACCAAACAAGGTATTGTTAATATCTGTATCAATTCTCAACATGAAATTTCCAATACATTTCCCATCGTCCCCAATTCCCATTCTTACACACCATACACCGCGCAAAGAGAGTAGGAAGTAGAGTTGAAGCATCTTGGTGAAATTAGAAAGAAAATCTCATAACCTTATCACCTTTGCTTTTCGTTTTCTTCCTTTGTCATTTCTTTGCTTTGGGGCTGCTGGGCAGAAAAGTAATAAATCAATGAAATCTAGAGAAACTATGGTAGTCTAAAACTTCAAGTGAAGTGTTGAGTATCAGGACGTTTTGGGCACTTGACAGACCTTACAAAGGAAGACAAGTTCCTTAGTAAAGTTTGTTTCCTTTTATAATTATTTTTATTTTTATTTTTATATCAAACTCGCATCATAAGCTTGGTGCAAAATAGTGTTTATAAAAGTGTGCTTGAGGCCACCTTGTCTACTAGGCGTTGCTGCCCAAGTGTTTATCTAGGCCTGGACATGGGACAAGGCACTTTCGATGAAGTAAACTGGCTGCTCTTATCTCTTCTCTTTACACTGATCATCTTTAATATTGGGAAATGCACCTTACTCGTGTATTGTACACCCCTAGGCTTCGGACCCCTGATTACCTTAGTGTGCCTTGAGCTTTTTAAATTACTTGTGCAATTGCAGCATGCAAAAGTTTTCCTATTTATCTTCATTAATTCCTCTATTGTTATAGTAATCTTTATAAAGCTTCTCTCTTTGTGTAGGGATATTGAATCCCCTAAATCCTAAGAGCGACAGGTAATATAATGCAAGACATATAAAATGAACAGTAATATTACAAAATAAGAGAACATTATAAGGGGTTCAAAAGGACTTGTGAAATGTAAGGTGTGTGGAGGGAGATCATCATGACTTACCTCAAAAGAAACTGAAAGAAATCAACGCTCTCTACCTGTGTAAGTCTTGAACTTGCACATAATAATAACATAATAATTAGCCGTAACATAACTAGCTTCTCTTTACTCCCATATTTCAACTCAAGGTAATATATTGAGTTTCATATATTCACGTCATTGGTTTTAGATGGATAATTAGGTTTAAGGAGATAATGCCAATTTGTGAACAAGTTAGAAAGGGAACTGCATAACAAAAGGAATGGTACAACACATATATGGCCCTAGGCATAGGATATATCGCATATAAATCAAAGATATGGGCTGTTTGTGTTTGAAACAAAGTAACAGCTATAGAATGCAAGATCAAACATGTGATGCATACTAGCTAGCAACACAATCACGCTTTTCCTGACTTAACCCAATATGTCAACACCTACTGGAACAACCTAAAAATCCGGAGTCCTATGGGAACATAAAATGCGAATTAGCTTTTGGAATACATCTGCAGTTTCGGATAACTATACATTGACCTGTTCTGTGATTAAGGAGTTGTTTCATTGATTATCCTTCTCAAGATCCTAGTTCACTGCAGTAAGTTTGATCAGGCTGCTAGCACTCATGGAGATACAACTTTGCCTAACTTCCTTGAAGTTCCAGCCTCCTTTTGAGGATTTGACATGCATAGTGTACCCTATCAAAGTTGCGTATAATTCAGGAAGTTTCCTAAAGATAAAATCCTATCTAAGCTGAAATGTCTGGGTTACTTTCTAGAATATTTTCCTTATCTAGGCATATAATTTTTGGACAATATTGATTAAAAATAATTTAATTTTTACTTGTCCTTTCCTAATTAATTTGAACTATTCCAAGTTTAGCCTTTTATATATTGAGGCCAATTCAATGTATAATTGGTTGTTTGTTTTGAGTTTAAGATTTTGGATTAATATTCTTTGTGAGTTCAATTTAATCTCTACAATTCTCTTTGTGAGTTCAAATTTAGACTAACTTTGATTCATGACTTTCAGCTATTTGAAAAAATTTACTTGGCTTTAATTCTTGTAAACTTGGATTAGTGTTTGTGCTTTGTGTGAGAGAGAATTAGTCTTATTTTGAAGCTTTTTTTTTAGCATTTTTTGAGGTGAATCCATCTCTTTGTCCTTTCAAAATATTTTATTCTTTAGCTTTCTTTGTGTACAGATGCAGATCTAGTCCATCTCTTAGACCTTGACTCTGAATTGCATCACTTCGTACATTTAACATCTCACAATCAGTGAAGTATTATCTTTATAGCCATTACAATAATGTCATTGTTGAATTGTCGATGTTGAATATCTCTTATTTTCTTTGTAAACCAAATAAAGGTAGGATGTGACCCAATCGCTACATAAGATAGTAATTAGTTGTCTTTCATGGCTTCCAGGGTGATAAATCCTTTCTAAAATAAATTGCCCTTTGTACAGTGGCGAAGAGGGGAGAAAACTCTTAAGAAAGATGATTCTCTTAATCTTTCTGTGTTTTGTCTATTTTTGGCACCCATAACAGAAAAGCTCTGTAATTGAAATTTTGAGAATGACTAGAGAATCTGTTTTAGACAAGTAGCTGTAATTTAGTGTTGATTATCAAGGTCAGATGGTGCTTTCCATTTTCCATTATATTTCATTGCAATCAATTTTTAGTTTTTTACCATAGCAAGACAAGTTTCTCACTTGAGCAAAAAAGCTGGTGCTCCTTGCAATGTAGTAGATTTTGCACTAGCATTTTTATAGACCATTTTAGGGGATGTGCCTATAAGTTTGAGGACTGTAGAAATGATCATTTATGCCCTTTTCTAGGGTCACAAAGAAATTCAATATAAGTTATTGTTAACCTTGAATATACGGAGTATCGCTTAACACTGAATATGGTATCAGCTTGTCTTTTCCTTGTACTTTGGTTGTTGATTTTGGATTGATTGCAGAGAGAAAGGCGTCGTATGGAACGTGAAGCTTCCATGGAAAGAGGCTCTATGTCAGCTTAATTTCAGCTTCAACGTTAAGCTACTTCTTATTGCAGAAGAATTGTCTCCAGAGCACCATGTGTCGGGGGGATCTGCTGCATTTTAAGGTACAAATGAGATACATCCGCGCAAACAAAGGAGCATGAAACAAAGTTTTCTGTTCTTCATAACAGCTTACGTTCAAAAAAATTATTGCTTGTTGCCTTTCTGGTGAGTATAATCCCAGATTCCTAAACTTGAGTCCTTAATTTCTGACGGTCTGTCTTTCAAGTTTCAACTGACTTTGGCTTTCTTATTACTCTTGTAAATACTTTTGATGATTGTATAGATTAATTTTTCTTGATCCTCATGCTTGAAGCAATCCACTTTTTTTAATTAATCAATTCACTTTTTTTGAGTAATACTTCAGATTATATTCTTGTGTCTTAGAAATAAATTTATCTGCTATAAAGTGTTCCAATTATTGGATGACATGTGATAATTGAAGTGGAAGCTAATGTATTGATACTGACATGTATGAAAAAACTTTGAGTAGAAGCTCGGTCAGTATAAAAAAAAGTGCAGATTGTTTTTATGTAGGCAAATGTAAATTCTTTGCATAAGAACTGGAAAGTTCCAAACTGAAAGAGGTGAGAGACAATTTGGTTGTTTTTGGAACTTTTATTACTTTTATCCTGAATTTGATTGAAAACAAAGAAAACTTCAGGGCTTTTGTTTTCGAGTGAGTTAAGGAAATAGCTGACGGGAAAATGGATTTGTAGTATGCACAAAATATATAATTCCTCCGTTTTTATTTAGTTGCAATACACCCCTTTGACACGCATGTTAAGGAAGATATTAGACTAGGTAAACGGATAAATTAATTTACCAAATTTTAACACCTATAAGAAGAAAGGGATAAGTTTCTACGGTATAAATTTCATAGCTTAATTCATTCGTTTACCTAGTTTAATCACCTCATCAATAAACGTGATAAAAGGTGTGTTGTAAGTATAAAAAAACAGAGGAAGTATAACGTAGTATCAATAATTGAGCATGTGAGTTTTGAACATACGAACAATAATCGTCTGGGTTGGGGACATGAGCATTTGTGAGCTGATAATTGAGCTAGATTCACAATGATTGTGATTAGGGCTGTACACCGGTCCAAAACCGGACCGGACCTGACCCGGACCTGAATGGACCGGGACCTGAATCCTTGATTTTTAAGGACCGAAGACCGGACCTGAATAAACAGGTCTGGTTCCGGTCCAGACCTGAAAAATCAGGTCCGGTCCGGGTTTGGACCTGAATAGACCTGATTATTATTTTTTTTGATTTTTTTTTTAAATAATATGAAAGTTCTGACTTGTTATGGACCTGTTTGGACCTATTATGGACCTGTTTGGACCTGTTTAGACCTGTTTGGACCTGTTATGGACCTGTTTGGACTTGTTTATGGACCTATTTAGACTTATTAAATAAAAAAAGTAGTTTTATCGGTTTCAGGTCCGGACCTGAAATTTCCGGGTTTTACCCGGACCGGACCTGAAACCCGGAATCATTGAATTTCAAGGACCGGGACTGGACCTGAATCTACAGGTCCGGATCAGGTCCGGTCCCAACAGGTCCGGTTCAGGCCGGTTTTCAGGTCCGGGCCAGTTTTTGTACATCCCTAATTGTGATTGTAGAGATTTTAAGTCAATGTGAGCTTCGTGGAAGCTTTGAGCTTAGCTATGTCTAGCGCGAGGAAAACAACTCCTGTTTGGAATCAATCGTTATGTGCATCGTTTCAGTTTTTGTTAAAAGTTGTACTCTCTCTGTTCCTAAACCTAAATACCATTACTAATTTTATTTAAGTTTTATTTGGTCTAACACTTCTTCTTCTAATGATCGATTTAACCTATATGCAAATTAGGAAGTACTTTGTACTACTCGTATATCTTAGGGGGGCTGAATGTCCCGTGACATGTCGAGCTGTAAGCCTGAATTTTAATTATTCGCTTTTTTATTTATTTTTAATTCGTTTAATGTAGAAAAACAGATAACATGGATTACTTCTTATATTTTGAGAAACATACTTTATGCTTATGATGGAATTGGCATCTATGCTTCTATATTGCTGCTGCAATTAAGAACTGGACATCTCTTACCATCATTCTTTCTTTTATTAATACTACCTCGTTTCCAAAGAAAATCACACATTTCTTTTTATTAAGCCATTTCACAAAGATTGTTATAATTAAGGAAAATGATAAACGGGCTAGGGCTATATATATCATTACCCTATAATTAATACTCCCTCCGTGTTTTAATAAGTGTTATAGTTTGACCGGCACATAATTTTAGACTTGAATAAAATAAGAGGTATGTGGGGTGGTTGGAGTATTAAAAAATTATAAAAGTGAGATAGTGAGGTTAATAATTTATTGAAAAGTTATAAATGTGAGAGAAAAGATATAATAAAAAAGTAGTAGTGAGATTAGGTGGGGGTCATGAGAGGAGAGAGATATAATATTTAAATGTAGTGTTTTGCCTAAAAAAAAGTGTAACACTTATAAAAATACAACCGAATTTAATAAGTGTAATACTTATTAAAACACGAAATGAGTAGCCTACATTATTTGTCACTTTTTCTACTCCAGTGTTTCCCCACTTATAAAATTTCATTGTTGTACACTACAATATAACATTCTAAATCTTGTATTACGTACTTTATTTATTCATTAATTTAATCTTTTGGAGTATAATAATCCACTACTTCCAATCATTTTCTTGGTTTTTGTGAATTATACGAGGGAGATTACATAATTTGAGTAGTTTAGAGTTTTTAGAACAAAAAGGGTAGTTCAGATCATATACTCCCTCCGTCCCCAAATAATAGTCCCTTAATCCCTTATGGGTAAATTTTAATCCCAAAATATTCACTCCATTTATTTTTTCCAATAACTATAAATATTAAATTTTTACTAAAATTTTCTACAATTTGCAACAATATTTGTGTAAATTTAACTTTTCTATGTAAATTTTGTTTTCCCACGTACTTTTATTACTTTCTCTCTCTAATTTTTTTGCATATCCAATTTACTTTTTCAATGTACTTTTACTATTCTTATTTGTGTTTATTAATTCCCGTAAAAAATATCAATAAAAAACTATTAAAAGGAAACGGTGGGAGTATTATATATTAAATGATGAACTTTTCGTCATAGGAAACAATATTTTTGGGAGGGACTAAAAGAGACTTTTGTCATTTCCAAATAATAGGAGTAGTTGAATAAAGTGCTCCGTATGTGTTTGTTTTGGACCCCAAAATCCCTATTATATGGTTTATAATTATAAGAAGTAACAACACTCTAACCCAATTCATTTTACAAGTAACATTAATTTATTACTCCGTAAAAACTTTATTTATTTATATGAGTAAATGAGTAATCCTTATTTTTTGTCACAATAACAACCTTATTTAATAATCATCGTAATCCTTATTTTTTGTCACTATAACAACTAGAGCTGTTAAAAATTGATCCGATTTGAGAATCCGACCTAAACCGACAATGATCTGAACCTGATCTGTACCCGAACAATGGGGTGAAACTAGTGACATGTAACCCGACCTGAATTGACCTGATGTTAACCGACAACCGATTTGATCCAATACTTTATAACCCAAACCCGAACCTACACTTGATCTGATAGTAACCGTCAACCGATTTAATCTGACCCGACAACAATCCGAACCCGAATTAGTACCCAACCCGATTAGAACTTGAAAATGATTTTAACCCAACACAATCTGTTATTGACCCGAGTCATGAAAGGTTTAATAAAATTTTATACACCTTTCGTTCAGTTGGTACAGTTCTGTAAACCCTCAATCCTTAACAAAATATTAGTGCAATTTGTTCAGCTTATATACCTTTTGTTCTCTATTACTTTGCATATAGCCTCAATAAAATCTTGATAATGTTTGATCAAATTATAAAAGACGTAATTATATAGGTTCAGCTTCACCACATCGATATTTATTCGCATTGAACTTGAACCAAAACCAAGAATGATCTAACTTTAAGATTATCCGACCAAGTAATTATCTAACCCAACCCTAACCCGAACCTGAATGTACCATCTATTAACCCGCCCAAACCCGACTCAACACAACCCAAACCTGAAATTGAACCCAATCTGAATTTGACTAGAATCGAACCCGACCTATACCCGAAAAGGATAACGACTCGGAATAATCTATACTGAAATTGACCCGACCTGAACCTAAACTTGATCTGAGGCTAGATTGACCCGACATAACCTAATCCTAATTTAACCCGAAACCTGATTTAATCCGACCTGAACCTAATTTAAAATCTGCTAAATTTATTCTACTCTGTTCTGTTGAAATCCGTTGATATCTATTTTGTTGCGCTAAAATCTGCTTTGCTCCGGGTCTAATTATGCTTGGTTATGTAGAATACTGTATGAAGAAAAAAAAAATGGGGCCAAACGGAGCCAAGAAGAGTGTGCGCACGCTTTGTCTCTCTCAGTACGCAACCCCATGTGCTTAACCTTTGCCTTCCCTCTCACACTCACATGTGCACTTGTCCCATGTTATTGTTATCGTTTCTCTCTGCCTTTTCTTCTTTCTTTTCTTTTTTTAATTAATCAAACATATTTTCATTATCTTTTTACAACTTTTTAGTTTTCTTACTTTCTCATCACAAATTATGATTTGTTGTATTGTTTTATTTGTCTCCTTGATTTAGGTCATTGTTATTTGTTACTTGTTACTTGAAGATTCTTGTTTATTTGTGTTTTTTATTGTGATTGTTTTACACAAGTAGTCTATATTTAACCATTCTACTTTCTCATTGAATTAAGTAGTTTTTTCCCCTCTACTTTGGAGTATTATAGTATAGTTAGTGTTTGCATATTAAAAGTAGTTGATCTGTTTCGTATTACAATCCTGTTCTTTCTCTGATTCGTATTAATAATCTGTTTGACTGGTTGTTTTATTTAAACTATATGACTTTGACTTCCATTTTCGATAAAAACTGTTTGTGTTTTAAGTGTTATATAATTCATACTATTATTTTTAGGCAAAAGCTAATGAACGTCCCGGGGGCGTTAGATAAGCTAGCTAAAAGTAACATTAATTACACTAATCGACGCGTGATTTTGTCATGTTTTCCCAAATTAATACTATTTTAAGTAATATTTTAAATGTTTATCCAACGCCCCAGGGCGTTCGTTAACAAGATCTTTTTTTTTTAAAGACCAGTCATTTGTATTTAAAAATAAAGGGAGTATGATGAGTATTTTTAAATACAAGTACATACCAAATTTTAAAATTAAATGATTACTTTTTCGAGTGTTCGAATTACAAGAGTAGCTTATTTCATAATAAAAAATAAAAAATGAATTATAAGATTAGATTAGCTCTTTGATTGATTGATGATAAGCCAAGTGATTAGTGAGGGTGATTAACGAATTTGATGTTTTGTCTTATCGAGAAATATGCTAATACGAAGTCATAATTTCATTCGTTAGGTAACGTGTTTGAAGATTGACATTTTGGTTCATGATAATAATAAACCAATTTCGTAAAAGTTGCTTTTCAATTTCCGCAATTTACCAAAGTGAATTATGCGTGATGTAAGGTTTTATTTTCCTAACAACTTAGGCCTTTTTGGCTTACCTTATTTTTGCTTATCTGAACTTATCTGATCTGATCCGATCTAATCTGATCTGAATGTTAAATTTGACTAAACTTTGACCTTCAATATACGATAATGTATACGGAAAAAATATATCAAGTGGGGTGTTGTTAGATTCGCAATAATGTGTATTTCATTAATATGTAATTTTCATAATTTTTTTATTACGAAATTAAAGATATTTTGCGACAAAAAACTGCACATAAAACAATGATCTGATCTGATCTGAACTTATTTTTTCTGAAATAAGTAAAAATAAGGTGAACTAAACAAAGCCTTACTCCGTACCACACTACCACCCTAAAAGACGATAACTATGTAAATAGCCTCAACTAATTTTATTTTTTTTAATTTCATTTATCTTGTCTTTCCAATCAAGCTGTGACACTGATCACGGTTAAAATTACGATTATTTGATTTTATATCGTGTTACTTAACAAAATACTGTTGAATTTGTGTCAATTTTATATGATTAGAGTTGCTATTGAATTTGTGTCAACTTTTTATCATTTTAATGACGTTTAGAATTGTGTATTTAGTTATTTATTACTAAAGTAAAAATCATAACGTCACAATTTTATGCTCGTCACTTAGGTGCATATCATAACTTGTTATGCGTTCGAAATGTATCACAATTTGAAAAATTTGCAAATTACAGCCATTTAAAGTTTGTATTTTGTAAATTGAAGCCATTTAAAAGAAATTGTAAATTATAGCCTAAAAGTTCGTATAAATTATAAATTGCAGCCCGATTCAACTTTTTCATCGGTTTACAAGTCGAAAAATCTTTGATTGAGGTGTTAGGGGCCATTTTAGCTCTTAAGGGCCCGAATTGAGCTCGGAATTAGCAAAAAAATAACGCAAGTGCCTCGTTTTGTGTAAAAAAATGTATCGATTTGTGGAAAAATAACGCAAGTGCCTCGTTTTTACAATTTTCCACAAATCGATACATTTTTGTTACACAAAACGAGGCACTTGCGTTTTTTTTTTGCTAATTCCGAGCTCAATTCGAATCCTTAAGGGCTAAAATGGCCCCTAAAACTTTAATTGAAGATTTTTCGACATGTAAATCGATGAAATAGTTGAATCGGGTTGCAATTTACAATTTATACGAACTTTTGGGCTGCAATTTGCAATTTTTTTTAAATAGCTGTAATTTGTAAAATACGAACTTTAAATAGCTGTAATTTACAAATTTTCCATACAATTTTATTTAGTTTCAATCATTTTTTTGTTTAAGACAACATTGTATAAGATATTTTGTGACAAACAAGAGGAAATCCCACATCAATATCACAATATATATGCTCATATTAATTACATGGTCACATATGCAAATGCCAAAAGTGGGCAAGAATTGGGGTTGCTATCTTTGCTGTTTTTGCGGCCCTAAGAAGTGATCTAATCTATCAACAAACCCAAAAGTTAAAGTATAGTCTTTCTCTCTGTTTTTTTCTCACATAAATTTCTTTTTTTCTTTTATATTTAAGATTTGGTTAGATGAGTGTGACAAAATATGACATATTGGCCGTGGATACTTTCAGGTTGAGTATGAGCTGAATCGAGTTGAGTAAATTTCAGGTCTATTGATAATTGTTGTAGACTCAATTCGATTCAAGTCATCCTCTTTTCGATTATAATTTGAGTTTGAGTCAGTTTCAGATCATCTAATTTCGGGTATCTTACAAATTTGGATATGGTCGAGTAATTAAGGTGAGATTAATGACGGTTGAGATACCTTAACAGAATTGGTAGTAGCCGTTGAATCATGGACACCAAAAAAGTGGCCCACAACGTATGCTAAGGCCTTAGGTAGACCTCCACCATCAAATTATGGCCCACATTATTACAGTACTCCATTTTTTTTCAAAAAAAAAAAAAAAAAAAAAAATCATTTTTTATTTTATTTATAGATTTTTATTTATAAAGATTTCTTAAGAGGGTGATTGCACTTGGAAGACAAAGTAATGTGATAAACAGAGTGGATAAACCATGCATTAATAACAACTTAAAGATAAATTCTGAGCATTGATTATTCTTGGTTCAAGGAAAGTGCAAATCTCAATTAAAGTTGTCAAATTTGTACTTAAATTAGTGGGACGTTTTGTAGCACTAACCACCTTATATCCACATGATATCTTAGCTTGTACCTTCCACCTTACCACAAAGCTTTTAATGTGTGTGTCTTTCAATTTTCCTTCTGACATGAAAATGGGATTTATTCCTTGAACTTTACATATCATGGGAGCTGTATTTGTGTAACCAAACAACTTGACAATACTAACAAAGTTAACATTGTAATAAGGGGCATGTTCTGTGGATATTTTGGATTCTAACGATAATAAAAAATAAAATTAAAAAAAAAAAAAAGTGTGGATCGTCTTGATTGGTTTGTTTATGCCCTGTAAGATCGAAATCATATTATTGGTCGTGGAAGTAGAAATGAAGTCTTGAGATGCATTAGCAAATGCATCTTCAACAGAACGTGGGTATGGGGAAAACGGAGTAGGACCCAATTGTCAGTGTAAAGTGATGTAGCCTTAAAAAAAAAAAAAAGGAAAAGGTTGTATACGGGTATATGGTATAATACAACATTGTAATACTAAATTTCTTTTTACTTTTTGTTATTTTTGACCCTTGAATTAGTTGTTTGACTCCAATGTCTTCATTTTCTTTTTTACTTTTGACAGTCAACCCAATTTTCATGGTTTACCATTTTTACTCCATTTTTTGTTTCTTGAGGAGGTAAGTTCAGAGAGGGCGGGCAAGACTTCATGATTGAAAATGGCAAGGAAGATGCTGGTGATGGAGGATCCGATCTTAACAGACCGTACGGAGGACTGTGATGAGCTCTTCGGTGGTGGTAGCGGCTGCATTTTTGGTGACGATGTCGACAACAACGCTACCATTGAAGACCAAGTGGAGAACGATAGAGGCGAGGAAGATGAATTGGAGTTTGCTTTAGACGCATTGCTAAAGGAGGTAATTGTTAACACATTAATTCGTAGCTTAGCTTAGGGTTTACTGAAAATTTATGAAAACCTAAATTATAACAACATAATTAAAATAAGAGGAATAAATTAAGGGACTTTCTTTATAGGCTTTAATCAAAAAATAAGAGTAACAGGGGAGTGAGTGAGGAGCTATTTTGAACAGGGGAGAGTGAGGAGCTATTTTGAACAGGGGAGTGAGTGAGGAGCTATTTTGAAGCACGAATAAATGACAATTGTGTATATATAGAATTAATTGTAGCTGAATTAATTGTAGCTTTCTCAACCCAACTAGGACATACGAGTGTTGTCAAGTGTTGGCAGATACTTATATTAGTAGAACAAACTCCATTCTCTAATTACCAAAAAGTTGGATCTTTAGGGGCTTTCTTCTGTTATTTAACATTCATGTTGAAAGGAAAGGCTTGCATTGAATACAAAACAATGACAATAATATTTTAATATATTAACACAAGATAGAATTGAATTATTTATTACTCTGAAAAAAGAAATTAATAAGTAGAACCTGTAATTGTTCCATATATTTGATTTATACTGGATGCAATGCTTGTTTAAAGTGTGTTATTGTTTTAAGTATGTAGCATACCAATTTTTGCAGCAGGGATTATTTATTTATTGAACAGTTTTTCTGTTAAAAGTAGAATTATACTATACTTGGTGTTAATGTATAGATTATTGATTTGGTGGAATAGGTAAATGTTGGAGAAGAGTCCTACAAGACTCCTACGAAAGGGAAGAGTACGGTGGCTATTAGTTTTGAGATCGAGGAGTTTGCAAATGTAGAGGTTTCTCTCCCCCCTCCTAAAGTTGGAATGGTCTTTGATAGTTGGAAAAAAAATAGATGAATACTTTCGGAATTACGGGAAGCAAGAAGGTTTTGGGGTTGTTCGATCTAGTGGAACCTTTGTAGGAAAAGGTGTTAATGCGAAGGAGAAGAAGAGTGTCACATGGACATGTGAGTGTTTTGGTATGCCCGGTAGGAAGAGCAAGAAAACCGGTCCCGCCTTTGTCTTGGATTCACAAATAGGTGAGGAACTTTGTGTAAAAAGGAAGAGTAAAAAAGTTCAATGCCCGGTGAAATTATATGCAAAGGTGAACGAGGGTGGTGATTGGTTAATTGATAAAGCCGAGCTAGAGCATAAAGGTCACGCACCTACACCGGGGAAGTCCAAGAACATCACCAAGTTTAGGAAGAAGTTCTTGACGGACAACCCGCATATACTTCGACAAGTGTTTAATGATCGGAAGGCGGGTTGAGTCAAAGGTACTTTTTATATAACCAGTGGTTGTTGTACTTTACCAGTGGTTGTTATTGTAGTTCTAGTTGTACGTCAGTTGTGTGTACACCCCTTTTTTGTAAATAATTGATACGAATAAGTTGTTACTTTAATTTAAAGACCAAAGTTTATTTGATGGATAACATCTTTCAAACCTATATTTTCCCTAGAGTATCAAAGACTAATCCAAAATAAGTTAAACACACCGCTGATCCAGAATAAGATAAACACACCACGTACCCAAATGAAGATTAACAATACAAAGGGTTTTCGCTAATGATGTAATTGAACCCCAATCTAATCTGTACTTGTTTTTTGTCGTCAAATAATATTCGATATCGAAATACTTATTTGTAACATTGGTTTAAATAAAGATGTGATTAATATGAATTTTGGTTTAAACAAGTCGGTTTTGGCTTATTGGATTGAATTTTGGTTTTTGTGCCGGTACAAAATTTAATTTTGGATTGACTGTTGCATACAAAAAAGTTGCGTTAATTGCTATAACTAACAAAACATTATTATATTCGAATTAATACATTCCATGCTACAAACATGAATAATACAAAAAGGGTTTGGACTTTGGTAAAGGGCTTTAGTTAAATGCATAAATAATCTAGTGGTACCCTAGGGTATAAGAATGGTACCCTATGAAGGGATTGCCATACTGAAGTGGTACATTCCGTCTAATGTTATTTTACTCATTATCCATGGTATCTTTCAACATGTCAGTCGAAGTAATCAATATATTAGTTATATGATAAAAAAAAAAACTTATGTACAGTGGTACCCTAGTGTCGTTAGTGGGACCCTAGGATAGTTTAGTGGTACCCTTTTATAGGTTGGTGGAACAATCCACCCAGTATTTTACTTAGGACTGTTCTTACTGACAAAAAGTAAGATATCACTGCTGTTAGTTGACTGTAATTGTAAGCATTACATTGAGATTGTAAGCATGACATTGAGGTTATAATTAATTTCCTTCAACACAAAAATAAAATAATATACTAAAGAGGTTATATACCATGCTTAAGACCAATGAATATTTGACAATTACACATTTACATGTTTCAAAATATTTTCCCTGTCTTATCACAAGAAGAATAAACTCACTACTACTATTCCAATTGATATTAAATATACGTAGAGGTTCCATTCGGTTTTCGCTTGTGATCAAATATTTGAGCTCAAATTCAATACAATTTACCAATATGTTGTTATCTAAACCTACCAACTCCAAATTAAAATGGTTAAGTTCACAATCTTTACAAACTCAACATTGATTCTCAATTGACAAAAAACAACACATTATTGTATTTCAAAACATAGTTCTTTGCCACCATTGGAGATGGTATTGTAAATTGTTATTGCTATATTTTAACAATCATCAAAGCATTCTCACATTCCATGCTATATTCACGAGTAATGCAAAAAGCTTTCGTTCAATGGCTTTGGTTAAATGAATAGGTCCGGTGGTACCCTAGAGTATATGAATGGTACCCTTACTGAAGGGATTGCCATCTACTGTCTTCAGTAGTGGTACATTTCATGTAGTGATATCCTTGTCATTGTAATTGGTACCTTGCAACACATCAGTAGAACTAAACTATGCTTGAATGGGAGTTGAACAAAACTTAATTAAAGTGGTACCCTACAATGTTTTAGTCGTACCCTATGATACTTTGGTGGATCCATCCGTTTCAATTCGTACAATTGTTAACTCTTAATGCGGTTGTATGCGGTTTATCTTCCATTTTGTCTTTTCATCTTACTCTCTTTTTATTTTTTATGTATTGTCCCATCGTAGTACTCATATGTCAGTCATAGGTTTTCCTATCTCAGTAGGTTCTGCAGCTGAAGATTTGTAGTTGATTTGACATAGTGGGTTTATATTTAGTACTTTTGTAACTAAATTTTGTACCCTCGCCATATTTTTAATAGGTGTTATGTTTTGTTCAATCCCAGTCAAGTAATGTTTAAACTTTTATCTTGTTGCTTAAATGTCTCCCGATTTATATTTTGTTTGTTTAAATATATTGAAAAGGGTCGGATCAAATAGGCGTTAAATAGAAACATATTACCACACGGTTGGAAATTGTATTCCTTACCAACTACCATATAGCAACTAGCAAATGTACGAACAATAACAAGTTCAAAATTTTAAGGACCTGCACAGAAATATGAACAGGTACCTCTACGATATAAAATGGTTCCATCTGAATTTGGAATAGTACAACTCATACAAAAAAAGGTCTTCGACTTAGATTTAAAATTAATCACAACTCCGTGGAAATGGATCATTTTCAGTTCTCAGTTGTGCGGATTTTGTATCCAGTGGTTCTTTTTATAATTAATTTACATTTATCACAATCATCTAGCAATAATAAAAGGTAGGGGTGTCTATTCGGTTTTCGGTTTGGATTTAGGCCAAATCCAATCCGATCCGAAATAAAATTCGGTTTTTGATTTTTCAATCCAATCCAATCCGAATTTCTTATGAATCCAATCCGATCCAATCCGAAATAAAATTCGGTTATTTGGATCCGATCCGAAAATCCGAATTAAAATACATTGCAAATTTTTTAGGGACTTAAGTGATTATAAAAATAAAAATTCAATTATGAAAAGCCTAGTTTTAAATACATAGTTCCTCATGATTAATACAAATATTAAAAACATAATTTTTCATAGTTTATATTAATGTAATTATCAAAAAAAATTTACATGATTAATATAATGTATCCTTATTTGTAAAAGTGTGGTTTTATATTTCGGTTAATTCGGTTTTTTGGATCCGAACAAGGTCAATCCGATCCGATCCGAAAATCCGAATTTTCAAAAAATTTCAATCCGATCCGATCCGATTTAAAGTTTGGATCCGATCCGAATTAATAATTCGGTTTGGATTGGATTGGATTTCGGTTTTTATCCGAATAATGGACACCCCTAATAAAAGGCATAACGCTCCCACTGAACATCAAAGAAGTCCAACTGTATATACAAGTAGAACATGTTTCATACTTATTTTGTTGTACTACCCAATTTGTTGTACTACATACAGTGTTTATATAGTAAAAGGCATTATGCTCCGATTGAACACCAAACTAGTCCAACTGGTATATTAAACCTTGTACAAGTAGAACATTTTTACTACTTAACTTGTTGAAACTATCTACAGTGGTTATATTTTTTGGCCTTCGGTTATTTCACCCTAGACACATACAAATCAAAAACCAATGTTATATCTAATTCTTAGAATATTAATTTGGTACAAATATCCTCTGTCTTGGTAAATTACATATTCACTATACCTTTGCCCTTTTCCTCTTCCGACTACTCTTACTCTTCATGAACTGCATCATCATCTTCATGAACTCAGAGGGTGAGCAGGAGTCCTCTTCAATGTCTTCATCAGTCTGCTCATCAGACCCATTGTCTTCTTCAGTATCTTCAACAACAACATTTTTAGACTTCTTCGGTAGCTTTGCCCTCATGTGAGTTTTGTGCATCCCCTTCACTTCAGACCCCCCTTTCACAAGGGCCTTACCAGGGGCCTTAGAAGTTGATGGATCCTAAATGCCAGAAATGACAGAGAAAATTTCAGTCTTTCACCAATCACATTCAACTAATATATTAATACATACATAGAACACTCACCATCACATGTTTCCAGTTCTTCGATCGCACAATTGTCTTCGATCTCATAATTTTTGCAGGGAATAATACAAACCTACTACTGCAAAAAAAATCACAACAGCTGCACTTAGCTTATACACAACAACCAATAGAGACATATCATGGATAAATGCTTCAACACACCCTAAATAATCAATACAAATCAGAAAATGCATAAACAAACCTAAAAAAGGGCCTAGTAAAGGAATGTCATAATAATACCCAATTGGACTGTCATAATTATACAAAAGGCATCAGCATTCTACAAGTACTATCACAGTTACAAAAAGGTATAACTAAGATGTAAAGTTTGTAATTCATTAAAGGTGTCAATAGTGATACCACTCATTTGATAAAAGTAGGTCATCAGAGACAGAACAAGTCTTTGGAGGGGTTCTAGTCCCAGCATATAGAACAGGAAAATAAATCATTTCACAGTGGCACTTAATTCACTCTCAAGAGTAATACAGGAAAAAGGTGTCATCTTCTATCAATAACACATATAGCTGCTTATCTACAGACTCACTCTCATCATTTGCCACAAAACATCTATTTGCACAAATTCATCAAAGGAATAACCAATAAAACGCAAAATTATAATTTGATTATGAACAAGGTAGCCCCTTGAATTCAGGTCACAAAAGCACCAATATACCACAATAGCATATAAATAACTAATATCCAGCAGACCAAGAGGACAAGTACTTATAAACCACACAGGATACTAAACAACATGATGACACTGGCTGCAAAATCCCCCATCAAATACAAAGGCTAAAATGCCAAAACCTAATAACCACCATAGTAAGATGATTATGCACATCAGTATAAATCAAAAGAATCACCAGACTAGATAACCCACAAACTCCAATGACATTAGCACCCAACTAGACAGCCCACAAGATATGTACAACAGTAATACTCCAGTACTCCAGCTGACAGGCGACACAACAATCTCTACAACAATCTCTGAACGCGAGCATGCACTTTATGTTCATAAATATTAATGGCTATGTGTACATGAATGGCTCCACACACAATGCTTGAGTAACGCAAGCATGCACTTTATGACACAGATAAATCTCACAGCAACATTGTTGAAGATCTCTAACATGTTGAGATTTAAGGTTACAATTTCGACATGAAACCAATCAAACTCACAACAACAGATTTATAGCACTATCCCACCCAACAACACACATGGTTGTCAATCAATTTTGTTTGTTTATTCACCTAATTACAACTAAAACATAATTACAACATACTTTAATCTCAAAACATACAATCTAATCAAACATATACAACCAACACCATGAAACCAATTAAATAGCAAGAAATACCCATAAAAATAAATCACGCGCACAAGAAAATTACAAATTCGTGGAACAATTCATGCTGTGAATTGTAATTGGGATTTTATGTAATTCTTCAACCCTAAAAAAAACAAATTTTCGAGGACAATTGTAATTGGGATTTATGTAATTCTTCAACCCTGTGAATGATTTCAAATATGAACAACACCACATCCCCCCTAAAACCCAGAAAATACCCATTTTAAAAACCCAATCTTTTAGGTTAAACGAATACAATGACATTAACTTAGACAAATTACTAAAATAAAAACAACAACCATTACAAATTTGGGAAAAACTAATGAATTTATAACTAAGTCGCTTACTTGGGTCAAATTGTTCCACGACTGATGCGTAAAACCCTTCAGTTCGCCCCGCAGCAATCCCGGAAAGAATTCTTCAACAAAACCCCAACGCAAATCACGAATGATGGAGATGGAGGGATAAGGAATACAGAGAAGAAGGGTTCGAAATTCAAATTCAAAATTGGTTAGGAGGAGAAAATAAGGGTCCGAATTTCAGCGGGGAGAGAGAGTGAGAAGACAGATCGAAGGAGGGGTAAATGGAAGAGAGAGAAAACATACCCTCAAGCAAATACAAAATAAGGAGTACTATACCAAATACATTTACAAAATACGATATACTATAAAAACGGGCTGACAAAAAGCATAACGGAAGGTGATGTGGATTTCCACTCAATCATGAGAATTTACTAGCTTACCCCTGAAGATGCATTTGCTAATGCATCTCAACACTCCATTTAGACAAGCTCATTATTGGTCAAGTATTTTACATTTGAAATTTAGTTTTAGTTGTAGTTGCCTTGTACATTTGTAAACTTGGGAATATATCCCGTTATCCTTAAAACTTAACATCATTAGAATTATGGTTGATCTATCTGATACTATTATGATTGATTTATTGTATATTTAACCAAGTACAACTCAAACTCATTATCTAGATCCAGCCTTTGAATTTAGCTATGTAGTTTGAGTATAGCTCAAGTCCAAGCTCAAGCATTGCATGTAAATGATGTACTACAAAATTAGTGATCATAAAACACTGGCTGATTTCTTTCATTCGTCACATAATTCCACAATACAAGTTCATAAAAGGGTGTACTTAAATTGCCGAAGAAAAATTGCATTTTTAGATGTGGTGCACAAGTCTTTACCTCCCTTACACTTTTGATTCAGATAATTTTCCCCTTTACTACTCCCTCACATACAAAGAAATGAATACATCATTAGAAAAACCGGTTTCATATCACGCGTATGCAGAAATGACACTATATCTTATACATTTTGGGGTATTAACTATAAGGACATGTTCTCTTCAACTTAATTTCAGTTCAGTTTCTAATTTCCTTCTCTCATAAACAATTTAGTTCAGCTCAATTCAGTAAATCAGATTAGACCCTTAAATGTTCAGCTAATCCACTATATAATTGTCATGTTAATACATTCATAAAATTGAAACAAGTCAATTTAAAATATAACAAAATTACCATAATTGTTTTGTCGAACATTTTTTAAAAAGTTAGAAACTCCCTTCCCCCAAGTATTCTAGGATCGAAGGTAAAAGTCTTAGGCCTTGTTCTCATCAGATTATTTTCAGTTCAGTTTAATTTAGCTCTAATAAGTTCAGTTCAGCTCCTAATTTTCTTCTCTCATAAAGTATTCAGTTCAGTTTAGTTCAGCTCTAATAAGTTCGGTTCAGTCAATGAGAACAGACCCTTACTAAATAAGTCAAAACTAATTTTGCCGAACATACCCTTAGCGACGAAGTTGTTAATAATGAACAGTGAATCTGATCCAAAGGACCCTGGCAAACACCTGGAATACAAGGGAAGGAAGAAAGCAGGGGAATGAGAACAGAACATCCATCACGTGTTCACAATCACATAATTCAGATCCTGCTATTCATTCTTTCAAACGTGGACCAACTTTATACAAATACCCTTCAAATTATTAACCAATCAATTAATTATTCTATTTAATTAATTAATCAATAATTAACCCCCTTAATTTAATCCTCCTTATTAAATCCCCGCCTAAATCCTTTATATACCTTTCAAAATCAAAATCCACCAAATTAAAAAAAAAATTCAAAAAAATAAATTAAATTCCAGCCAAAAAGGCAAAAAGCACATTCCATAAAATCATAAATTAATTTTTTAAAAAATCATTCCCCATATTCACTCTTCCCTCCCCTTCATTTTCTCTCTCTTCACACTTAATTTCTCTCTCCTCTTTTTTTTGAAATTCATTCAATCAATATTTTTTTTGAGCTACTTGTTATTATTATTACTAGTACAAAGTACTAAGTAGTAATTGTGAAGAAAGATTTGATTTTTATTTTAGGGTTTATTTTTTTTATTTTGGTTTGTTGAATTTGGGAGTGAGAATCGAAATCTGAGCAGATCTCGCCGGAAAAATCAATGGCGAACGGTGAAGCGACGGCGGCGCCGGCGAAGTTAACGACGTCGGCGTCGTTTAAGTACCGGAAAAAGAGCGGCGGACATTCGAGAGTAAATTCGGGTGTTGAAGATGTTAATTTGTTGCACGGTTCTGATCCTGTTCGCGTTGAGCTCACTCGCCTTGAGAATGAAGTTCGAGGTTTTTTTTATTTTTTATTGTTGGATGAATTAATTATTTTATTGTTGGCATTTTTGAAAATTTGAATTTTTTTTGGTATTCGTATCGAATATATTGTGGTCCCGAATGAACATATAATTCAAAGATTACAAATATTTAGTTCAAAGATTACAAACATATAGTTTAAAGATTATGAATATAGTTGATTTGCTATTGTGTTAACATGGAAATTTGCAGAGTGATTTAAGGGTGTTTTTGATTGTTATGTGGTTTAATTTTTTGATGGATATTTTGAGAGGCAATTTTTGATTTTGTTTTTAAAAAATCTATATTGATTGGCATTTTCAAATTGTTGCTGAAAATATAAGGAATGATATATTTTTTTTTCTTTTGATTGATTTACGCGATTTGTCTTTAAAAAAAAAAAAATAATTTAAAATGGGTTTGTAAATTTAGGTAGAGGATGTTCCGTTTTGAGTTGTGACTGCTGAGTTCTGTCACTTTTTTTGATCAATTCTTAATTAAGTAAAAGGTTGTTTTTTTTGCTTTATTAATCGAATTTTGTATTTTAGGTAGTTGAATGACTTTTAGTGTTCTAATTTTTTAATTGAATAAATACGAAGTATGAAATTGTTTGTCTCCTTGCTATAATTAAATTAAGAGTGAATATGGATTATTAATTTTGGATTTTAGGTAGATTATGTTGTATTTTATGACAAATTTAAGATTAATTTCCTTAGATGGAAATGATTAATTTTATTGGGTTATTGTCATTGAATTGCAAAAATGTATATTTCTATTTTATAGCATCAAAAAGTAACACAGCATCTATTGACTGAAGAGGTAAGTTAGATTATTACGCTACCTCAGGAATTATGTTTTCCCTATAACTTAATAATGTTATGGATAAAATTTGGAAACTTTGAATTGTAATGCATACTCTTTTCTAAAACAAGAACAATTTGTCAAATGTGATCTATTAGATGGCTGCAACATCTGTTTATATTTGCTTTTTTGTGATTGATGACGAAATCAATGGTTAATTATGGATATGAACAAAAGGTTAAGATGTTTAGTAAAAAAAATGGTTGATATTTACAGAAAAAAAAGTATTAACTTTTGATGAGAGTGAATTGATTTTTGTTCGCTATGTTAGAATATGATTATGAAAGTGAAGAGAATAATGTTACTGTATGGGAGGACTTATTTTTTCTATATTGTGCGAATACGGAGTAGAACATCATTATACAGACCCTCTTTCTGGTTAGCTTTATGTGGCTGTCTGTCATGATGACTGTGTGGAGCAACGTAGGCAGTTTAGGTGTTTTAGCTTGTCTGCATATTTACTCCGAGACAGACAAAGTTTTGTATTAGGTTCAATGGCTGTCAACCCACCTGGTTTAGATAGTGGTTTAACCTAAGCTGTTGAAAATAGTATTTGGATTTGTCCTTGCATATTAGGGTAAATTAGCATAGTGATAGGCCTCCTAGTATTGCTGTGATGTCTTGTGAATAGGAAAGCAAATTTCAGTAGTTACACCTACATTGGAACTGATAATTCTAACTGTAGTTGATTGTCCTTCAAATGTAGGATATGGAGTAGCTTTTTTTACTTAAATAAGCTGGTGCATGATCAGATGGACACCTTGTAAATGTATCATTGCATCTAATTCATGTATACTTTTTTTGTTCATGCTGCAGAGAAGGATAGAGAATTAGGAGAAGCTCATGCAGAAATCAAGGGATTAAAACATTCAGAACGCCTTAAAGAAAAGGCAGTCGAAGAGGTATTTTGACATTATTCTGCCTCCCCTTATTCTTGCTCTATCAAGTATTGCATATTTCCCACTCTTCCCATCTACCCAATACTTGAAATGCAATAGGATTTGGAGTTTTGAGGCCAGTGTATTAAAAGGCACTCTGTGTGCTGTGATTTGAGAGCGTTAGGCATGGTGATCTCAGCGAGGTGTAATTGGTGCATTGTAGGTGATGGAAAAACATTAGTCATGTATACGTGTGTTTTATTAAATTGTTGCTGGTTTTAAGCTTTAATATCTAACTAGCTGTAACCCCATGTAACTGCATCCACTTGGCGAAGATTTTAATTTTTTTTTTAAATTCACTTAGATTTGAAGAGTCATTAAATAAAATCTAAAGGGGGCTATCACGAAGGATTGCCTCAAATGCAACTACTAACTAAAGTATGGATTAGTTAAATATGGATTAATTGCATTTCTAAATTTTGGATGCTGATGAAACTTTGACTCAATGGCTAACCAATATCAAGCAAGGGTACAAATAAGATATTTTTTTACCTTTTTTTTTTATAATTATATTGTTGATCTGTTGTAATGAAACTATTATGAACTCTTCCCAATAAAGTATTATTTTGTTAGTTCTTGCGAACTAAATTAAATCATATAAACACATGGGAGTAATTGATTCAATCAAGAGAAAATTTGAGGAAAATTCAGGGATGGGAGTCAGAGTAATTGAAGTGCATTGTTATAAAAGTTTAAATGTCTGTAGCTAATTTTGTCTTTTGTCAAGAATTTATAATATTGTTTAGGTGAATGATCATAGTTTCCCATGGAACACATGTACCTTTGCTTAGGTTTACACCTCGGCCTCCCGTTTTATGCTTAGGCCCTGGGAACCTACAAGTGAATATTCTTTGTGGCTTCCATATTGCTACTCAATACTTTCACTGCAGATTGCACATCTATCTCAGCTGTGCTAAATTGCTAATATTATTGACAGGCAAATATGATGGCTTCTTCTTGCTTAATGCTTAATAATAGACAAAGTGTCGTTCTTTCATGGATCAATTTAATCAAAAACCAATGGCCATGAAAGGATTAGAAATAGTAAGTGAACCATACTCAGTGTTTTTGTTTGATAAATGAAATCGAGGACAGTACACAGTGAATTTAATAGTTTCCTAGATTTTTTTTTTTTCTTTTCTGAAGAACTTCATGTGACTTGAATAAGTTCTATGGACAAATCTTTTAAAGATACACTAATAAATTAAAATTATGAAATAGAATCTAGGTTGGGCCGTAAAACAATGCTTTTTCTGCAAAGACTTTTAATGTCTTTTCTTGTCTCAAATATTTATGCTCTTGTACTAAATAACATCATGTTTGCAAGTTCCATCATTTTTGGCATGGAGTCCTCCATTGACGGTCTACCATACCATTTGCGTTTATTGGTATATGAGAGAAGTCAGAGGACAATTTTTTTTTTTGCTTTTGGCTAATTTTGTGCTGAACACCGCCTTCTTTCACCTCTTAAGGGTATACTTTGCACGTAGTTCATTGAGATACATGTTCAGTTTTGTACAAATGAACAAGGCTGTTTGCTGATGCTGATCACACGTTGTTTGGCTCTATTCCAGCTTAGTGAAGAGCTTCAAAAGGTGGATGGGAAATTAAAAACTACTGAGGCTAATCTGGAAAGCAAGGTACCAAGCATTGATACTTTTAGTCCAAATGAAACTCTATCTTCAAAATTTTAAGCATAGAAGATGGCTTATGGATGCTATAGTGAAGTGTCAACTTAATATTGCAGAATCTTGAAATTAAAAAGATAAATGAAGAGAAGAAAGCAGCTCTTGCTGCACAATTTGCTGCAGAAGCCACACTTAGACGCGTACATGCTGCTCAAAAGGATGATGACATGCCACCAATAGAGGCCATTATTGCTCCGCTAGAGGCGGAGCTAAAGCTGTCAAAGCAGGAGGTACATCTTGTCCTCTTTTCTTCATTTAGTGCTGCATTAACCCATTGTTATTTTTCTACTCGAAAGTCAATTTGTTAAGGTAGTTTGCATGAATGTTGCATATCTCATCTTTGCCCATTCCCTTATTTGGATAAAAAACCAGATCTTGTGGAGTTGGAGACATGTTCTGATTCACTGGTCTATTTCTTTTCTAGATTGCAAAATTGCAGGATGACAACAGGGCATTGGACCGTCTTACAAAATCCAAGGAAGCTGCATTGTTGGAGGCAGAGAAAACTGTTCAGATGGCTATGGCAAAAGCGTCCATGGTTGATGATTTGCAGAACAAAAACCAGGAGTTGATGAAGCAGATTGAAATCTGTCAGGTATACTGATTTGCTGTTTCTAATTTTTTCTAGTCAGAGTACTCAAATATGCACTTTTCAGCTGCTTATTAAATATTATGGATTCTATTAGGAGGAGAACAAAATTCTGGACAAAATGCATCGTCAAAAGGTAGCAGAAGTTGAAAAATTAACACAAACAGTTAGGGAGCTTGAGGAAGCAGTGTTGGCTGGTGGAGCAGCTGCCAATGCTGTGCGTGATTACCAACGTAAAGTGCAGGAGATGAATGTAATTTTATGTTCTTGTAACGGATGTTGTTTCAACTTTCAAGAAAAAAAACAACTTGATCGGTATGGCTTGTGCTTTATGCTGATACTGAACTCTTTTTTTTTTTTTTTCCCTCTATAGGAGGAGAAAAAAACCCTAGACAGGGAGCTTGCTCGTGCAAAAGTAAATGCTAATAGGGTTGCTACTGTTGTGGCAAATGAATGGAAAGATGGCAATGACAAAGTAATGCCTGTAAAGCAATGGCTTGAAGAGAGAAAATATTATCAGGCATGTAATTTATTTATTTATTTATTTTTATTAATGTTATCTGTTTTTCAGTTGACTATCTTGATGACCTTAATTAAGATAAGGATGACAACGGCCTAAACTATGTATCAAGCTTTCACCTTAGTCACTCATCTGACTGTTTAGTGTTCTGGAAATGTTTACTATATGGCTGTTTGCTTCTCTTAAACTTTGACTTATAAGGATGACCTCGAGTGGGTGATACTGTGAAAGCCATCTAAGAAACAGGAACCTACAATAGTGCCTGTAGTAGATGACATGCACCTTGGTTTCTCAATTCTTTTATTTAGTGGGTCTAGATTACTCTTTTTTATCTTCGATTGGTCTGTGTTCTTTTTAATGAATGTTATTGTTGAAAACTATTGTGGATATATTTTAGGCAGGTTGTATGTGTTTTGTGTTTAGGAAACAAGTGTTTGTTTCCTAATATTAGTTAAGTCGGCTTCTTAATTTGTGTATATTTAGGGTCTGGTAGAGCTTGTATTCTCAGATTTATATATACTGTACAGCTTTCGCAAAGTAATACAAGTCAATTGACATATTTTTCCCTAAAGTTTATCAAAAACATATATATTATTCAAATGATTTCAATGCTATATCTGTATCATTGCAGGGAGAAATGCAACAACTTAAGGATAAGCTTGCTGTTGCCGAGCGTACAGCAAAAGCAGAAGCACAATTAAAAGTGAGACTTTAATTTTCTCCTTTTGGTGTACTAGAGCATTCTCTATGGTTGTCTAATACTTGTATTACTTTCCATTAGGAGAAATACCAATTAAGATTTAAGGTTTTAGAAGAAAGATTGAGAGGATCTGCAAGTGCCAACTCTTCTCGTGTCACCCCAGAAAGAAGAAGCATAAGCAGTGGCCGAACACGACGCCAATCTCTCGGAGGAGTAGAGAATTTTTCAAGGGTGGCTTCTAATGGATATTTATCAAAAAGAACAACAAATTCACCATCCGGGACTCTACGATCTAATAGTGTAATTGCATTGCTAAAGAATGCCAAGAATCCATCACAATCATTTGATGGCAGTGATAAATCTCTAGAAGCAGCTAAGCCATGTCCAATAATGCCAAGCACAACTTCTAATGGTATTGACAAGACTCACAATGGCTCCCAAAAAGAAGATGATCACAAGAATCTAGTTGAAAAAACAAAAACAGATTGTGATGACTATGTCTCTGGGGCATTGTATGATATGTTACAAAAGGAAGTTGTTACTCTCAGGAAATCTTGTAATGAGAAAGCTCAGAGCCTCAAGGACAAGGATGACGCTATTGAGGTTAAAAATTGCTGCAACTCCGAAACTCGCTATCTTTGTTTTATTCCATTGATGGTTACATTCTTACCGTAGTAGTATGAATTCCACAGATGTTATCAAAGAAGGTTGAGACTCTGAACAAGGCGATGGAAGTTGAAGCGAAGAAAATGAGAAGAGAAGTAGCAGCGATGGAAAAGGAAGTTGCTTCCATGCGTACTAACAAGGAAAATGATCAAAGGAACCGGAGAATGAGTATGGCTAGAGGGGTTGTCAATGGTTCTCAGCCACATTCTGCAAGGTAAAGTATTGGGGCATACTGAAGGTTATTTTAATTTGATTCTTTTCTTTATATGGGAGTTTGGTTTATAACCAGGTTGTCTTTTCTATCATTCAGGAACATTCGGCATATGTAGGAAATGATCCTTGCAAGGTAAAATTACACTCGTAAGGATTCAGTCCTTGAACTCTAGGATGATAGGGCTTTATTTTACAGATTTCTCCCTCCACAACTCGCTTTCTTCTGACATTCCCGCTTCCTATTCAAGAGGCTTCCCCAGTCTGCTATTCATTTGTAAAGAGCTGACTTCTAGATTGGTCCACGAAGAATTACATCAATCGTGTATATTTTTGTATTAACAACATGAGTGTGAATCTATGTGAAAGTAGTGGTGTGTATTAGGTTTTTGTGGTCATCTTTCAATTATATTTGATTTTGAAGGATTGCTGATATTCTGTAAAAGGGCATGGTTGCATGCCCCAGTTGCTACTCTTGAAGTACGGGTGAAAGCTACTTTGACTTTCATAACTAGTTATGGATTATAGATCTTTTCTGAAACGCCTCCAATTTCTATGTTTGTCATAATTGATTGTATTCGGAAATGAAACTAACTTCAGTTCCATTATAGAGTTAAACAAGGCTAACCAGAAACTTGAGTTGCAATGTAATAAGAATTTGCCTACCGCGCAAAAACCCTGACTAGTGCTCAAGTTTGTAAGCTGCACCCTTTGGGGGCTGGGGAAGTGTAGGGTTAGTTACGGGGATCCATCTTTGCCCCACTGACATTCTTAATTTCGATAGACAATTGGTAGTCAAATAACATATTTTTGACTTACATTTTGTTTGGATTGAAGAAAATAGAGGGAAAGGAAGGGAAGAGAAATTGAGGGATTAAAAATCTCTCATTTGGATAGCAAATGAGGAAGGAAGAGAATTGGAGGGGAAAGAAATAGAGGGATAGAATAGCAAGAAATTGATCTCTCCAACAATGGAAAGATTTGGAAGGAAAACTCTTCATTCTTTCCTCCCCTCCCCATCTCCTCCCTCCCCTTCTTTTCCTTCCCCCTAATCTATCCAAACACACTGTTAAACTCTCATTGCCTATTATTATAGACTCAGACTCTCGTTGCCTATTATTATAGACTCAAAACTCTCGTTGCCTATTAAACTAGTTTTTGTATATTTCAATTACATATGGCATACATAAGGAATTTCTTGTACATTCTCCATAAATTTTTGCTAGAGCTTACCATGACTATTGGAGTGGGGATTTTACTTGTAGTAGCATAAGCAACCTGCTCATACAAGCTACACTGTTAGCAGAATTTGATAATATTATACTTGTATAAAATTAAAAAAAGAACATTGGTATCGTTTACTCTGTAATAACTTCGTGGTAATGATACAATGTGTTGCATCCAACCATTATAGAGTTTAATTATGGTTTCAAAAGTTCAAAACATAGAGTTAAGTATAAGATTGGGGACTAACCTTTTCATTTTTTCACCTTTTGGGACCTTCTACTTTTTTCACCGTTTGGGACCTCATGGGTAGAATCCGGCCAAAAAGTGAGTCCCTTGGGTTAAATAAGTGAGTCCCTTAAAAAGTGACAAACGAAATAAAATCCCCTCAAATAAGTTAGTCCCCTATTTAATGCTTTTGAGAATGATTGGACGGGGGCGTGTAAATGACAGACACGTGTGCACGGGGAAGACAAAACTTCTACTGCAAGGTTTGTAAATGAGTGGTCCAAATTAAAAACTGAATAAAAAAAAAAAAAACCCAAACGTAGCGTTTGGAATCTTGTGGGTATTTACTCATTTTAGGCGCCATTTTTCTCATTTACTCCCCTGCTAAAGCTCTGCAAATTCCCTCTTCTTCTGAATATTCTTCGTCTTTGGTGGCTCCCAAATCTGGTAATTCTCGAAGCATTTCGCAAGGATAGTGAAGTAAACTACTATTGTGCATTTTTTTTTTGGCGAAAATGTATGTTTTTTTATTTGGGTTGAAATAGGGTTTAGGATTTTGAATTTTTTTTTCCTGATTGCTTCAATTATGCAAATTTGTGTTGAATTTAGATGTTGGATGTGTTCGTAGTTGTGTACATTAATTTAGATTGGAGAAGAGATTTGAAGGGCTGAAGGCTAGCTGCTGCTGTTATGGATTTTAATTTTTTTGAATTTAAACGGCTAGTTAATGCTACAGCTTTTATTTTTGGGAATTAATTTTCTGTTTAATATTTGGATAATATACTCATGTTTTGGATATGCATGCTTAAATTAATGAAGGCACGCACTTATTTCGTACAAATTCCAATGAGGGGACTAACTTTAGTTGGATAAAAATTGAAATAGGGGATTGACTTTTGCTCAGGTGAGTTTAAGTTGGGTTAAATGGCTGGAAACTTAACTAGAGGTCTTAAAAGGTGGAAAAAAAAAGTGAGAGGTCCCAAAAGGTGAAAAAATGAAAAGGTTAGTCCCTAAATTTATACTTAACTCTCAAAACATATTACCTTGAAAATCATACTCCTCCATCTTATGTTATAGTGCTCATTTTTTTAATCAGGAATTTAGGACAGTAGAATTCTAAGTAAAAGTATTTTATATGAGAAAGTTAAAAAAAAAATAATGAGTGACATCTAATGAAATTTAGAAATGGGAGAATTTTATAAGGAAAGCCTAAAAAAGTAAATTATGAATGAAACTTGGGGAAATGTAGGAGTATTTATTATATGAGAAAAGTAAAAAAAAAAGGTTACATGTATCATGATAAAAATATATAAAATATTAAAATAAACACAATATTTTTGGGACACTTATTAAAAAGAAATGTTTGCACTATATTATGGGATGAGATACCAACTAAGTTTTGGTTGATATTTTAGGAGGTGGTGTCCAAGACATGAGATCAAATCTCGTCTGCATCACTGTTCATTGCAGCTCTCTTTACACAACAGACTTAATTGTGTGACCCTATTGGTTTATAACATTGGTTAGCCATTACCCTTCCTCTGTCCCTAATCATCTATTGATGAGCAGATGGTAGGGTTGTTGATGCCGCCGCCAATAAGGGACACCTCTTTCTCTACGCTGCTGCTAGTGGGTGGGAAGTGGAGGATATAAGTGGTACAAGTTATGGTGGTGGCAAGTTGTTGGGGGGGGGGGGGGGAAGGTGGTAAGAGGGGGAGCCAAAGTTATTAAGGGCATTATGGTCACTTTATCTCAAAATGCAAGCAATTTTGAGCATTTAGCTTATAATGTTTATCAACTTTTTTAATTAAATAAAGCATTATCACGTATCGCTTTATTATCAATACTAGATTTGAAAATAAATTTACTTTATTAACCCCGACACAATGTACTACTGCTAGGGGTGTTCAAATCCGGGTACCCGGGTTTTCGGGTACCCGAAAATACGGGTACCCGGATTTTCGGGTAGTTGTTAAGTTGTCCCATGTCCCGACCCGAATATCTCGGGTACCCGGGTTTCGGGTACCCGAATAATTCGGGTCGGGACATAGGGTACCCGAATCTGTTTTTATTTTTTTTTTTAAATAATTTTTTACTTAATTTTATGTTTTATACCTGCTGTAAATCTGTAATTTACTTAATTTTATGTTTTATACCTGCTGACCTGCTGTAAATCTGTAAATCTGTAAATTTATACATGCTGTAATTTAATAAAAATATACCTACTAAAAATTAAAGTACATATTAAACTATTAAAGTACCTATTTTAACATATTAAAGACTTAAAGTACATGTTCTAACATATTAAAGTACTAGTAAAAGCTAAAAATTAGGGGAAGTCATTAGTTACATAATTAAAAACATACAAATTACAAAGTACAATAATATAACAAAGTCACAATGCAAATTAAATAAGATGGGAGGTCGTGCTTCATTCACTTGTGAGATCCGAAATTTCAATCGTCTCAGCAAGTATCACCAGCAACTCAGCAAGGCAGCAAGTCAGCATTCTCAGCAATTCAGCAAGACAGCAACTAATCAACTATATAATTAAAGGGTAAACTGATGAAATACAACGAAACAACGAAAAT
This sequence comes from Chenopodium album, assembly GCF_948465745.1. NCBI lineage: Eukaryota > Viridiplantae > Streptophyta > Magnoliopsida > Caryophyllales > Amaranthaceae > Chenopodium > Chenopodium album. Next base: position 50,190,872 of record NC_137848.1, read on the forward strand.
TCAGACATACAAAATTACAAATTCAAGACATATTTCAACATAATTCATTTCTTCAATTATAAATGCAGAATATACCACAAAATACCACGAAAATTACAACGAAAATTACAACGAAAATAATACGAAAATTACAACGAAATTACAACGAAAATACCCCTAAAAAAATTCAGATACACAACCAATAATCCAATATACCCACGAATTCCATAAACATACAAGTATACAACCAATATACCACAAATTCCATGAACATTGAACAATATACCACAACTTACAACGAAATTAAAATACCCTAAAAAATCGCGTGAGAATAGAAAGTACCTGAGATTAGAACTCGTCAAAATTGAGGATTTAACTCGTCAAAGGCTTGAATGAAGGCAAATCCGTGAAGGCTTGAAGTCTTGAATTCGTGTAGTAGTGTGAAACTGTGAATGGCAGGAAGAGAGGAAGAGAGAGAGATCCCAGAGAGGAAGAGAGAGAGAGAGAGGAAGAGAGAGAGGACGGCGGTGAGTGAATGAGAGGAAGAGAGAGAGTGAGCCCTAATTTGGGTGAGTGAGTGAGTGAGTAATTTGGGTCAGTGGGTGGGCACTGGGCAAGTGGGCAGTGGGCTTATTTACATAATGGGCAATATTTTGAGTTATGTGGGTGTTTTTTTTTTCATATTAATTTATTTTCGGGTAATCGGGTACCCGAAAATAAAAAAATACGGCCCATGACATGACCCGAAAACAGGTAGGTTTCCCGGGTCGGGTACCCGACCCGAAAATATAATTTTTTTCCCCAAATTTCCCATCGGGTTTTTATTCGGGTCATCGGGAAATCGGGTCGGGACAATCGGGTCGGGTTTTTTTGAACACCCCTAACTACTGCTCGATCAAAGATCAACTCTTGCCTAGCCCTCCTGGGCTCCTACTCTCCTAGTGCGGTAGTGCCCCAAAACCATTTATACCTTCCTTTTTTAACCTTCACCTTCTCCCTTACTCTATTATCCTTCTTTTACGCCGCAGAAAACACCAGTGAGTGTAATAGGCAACCCCCCAAACAACAGAGGATTCTGAATGAATTTGAACTGAATGGCGCTTCTTGTTGTCAGACCTCGCCATTTCTCTCTTCGCCTTCTCATGGCTACTGCTTCTTCTTCTTCTTCACGTTTCCTTTCTTCTTCCTCTTATCTTCACTCATGTCCTCCTCCTTCTCTCACCTCCTCTTTTCCCCATACTCTCAGGTCTCTTTCTCCCTCATTTTCTACTTCTTACTTTAACTTTTTTTTTATCTGGGTATTGTATAATTGGGCTTTTCTTGTCGACCCTTTTTTGAAAATTTCATCTTTGCTACAAAAAATTCTGGGCATTTTGTTGGGTTTTCTCAATTTTTTCTATGAGCAATGTTTTGGTGTTGTTTAGAATTAGTCTTTTCTGGGTTTATATAAATTATGCTGTATTTTGCTTTGTTTAGTTGATTATTACTGTCTATATTTTGAGGCTTTATGCTTTGTTTAATTGATTTGATGATTTTTTGTGTTGTTAATTTTGTTGGGAATTTGTGGGTATAGGGTTAATTTCAGATTGAAGAGGGTTTCTAATGGTGCAGTGGTCAGAAATGTGGCATTTCCCAGAGCATATATATCTTCTAGTACTGCCACTGAGTCTTCTCGGGAAAATATGGCTTCTAAATCATATGGGTCTGACCAAATTCAGGTATACTACTAGCTTCATCGTGTTCGCGGCCAGTATTACTAATCTTAGCTTCATCATGATATTGTATGCCAATGAGTTTTTGCTTCTCCATTGTGTTGTTCTGTGTTGTGCTATCCATCTACTTGATGTTGATAATCAAGGAGTTAATATGGTATTGATTGTGATATGTGCTAATTGCATATATTTTTTTACCTGTAATTGGACTTTCCAATTGGAGTAAATTATGAGATGTTTATCATCATGTGGTAGCGTTTGAGGTATTGTAGACTTGTAGAGTGCCGTTTTTCTACTTAAAATCATTACTAAGGGTGTTTTATATGATGCATTGACAATTTACCTTGCTTTAGGGGCCAACTTAGCCAAACACACCAAGAAAGGAGGATAATTTTATTGTATATGTTCATCATGTGGAATATCTCTGTGTTTCCCTGACCTTTTTTGAGCAACCCTTATGAGTGTCGGTTGTTAATATGCAATGCGTGGGCAGCTTTAGCATCTTTCTAATCATTGACTTAAGAGAGGACTAGAGTAGATCCTTGGTGAAGATGTTGTTCTTTCATCTGGTCTTGTTTTTCTTAATGATTGATGTGACTTCATTATAGATTAGATGAATGTGTGTCATCTTTCTCTGATTTACTGCGCAATTGTGTTCGCAGCTTGAGGTTTAATTTATACGGTATGATATATGCATGGCTTATATGTTGTGATAATTGCTTGGCACAGGTCTTACAGGGCTTGGATCCTGTTAGAAAAAGACCAGGGATGTATATCGGAAGTACAGGTTCTCGGGGTTTGCATCACTTGGTACCTACCTTTCTGAATTTTTTTTTTAGCTATTTGAGCCTTTGAGGTCCAAATGCTGTCTTATTATAATATTATGGTTAGAAATTAGAGGATTATGAACTTGTGAATTTAAATTGACTCTAATATGGGATCTTTCAGGTTTATGAAATCCTTGATAATGCTGTTGACGAGGCACAAGCAGGATATGCCTCAAAGATTGATGTTATCTTGTATGCTGACAACTCTGTGAGCATTACTGACAACGGGCGTGGGGTATGGAACATCAAATTCCAATATTTGCACTTCTTTGATAGTTTGATTATGTTTGAGGGTAACTTAGTGCTATATTTCACACAAAGTTTTCTGTTAATTGTGATAGACCATCCCAACCACTTTACCCAAAGGCATTGCTGAATAAACATCAAACAGTGCCTTGAGACAGCAGTTGACTGCTTGGCTTCCCCTGATTTTTCATTATCATCGATTGGTGATAAGTTTGGTTTCTGCCCACTTTTCATTTGCCTTAGATGCCGAACTTCGTTCATATAGTCCTCCTTTTCTTTTTTCTTTTTCCACCCTCTTTGGTGGATAAAATTTCCTGTGAAAAAAAGTGAATAAAATAAATACACTGAAATAATTCTATTCTTTCTAATCCCTATTTAAGTTAATACCTAGTATCTTTTATTTTTGCAGGGAGACTAAGGATAATGAAAAGGTTGAGAGAAAAAATGAGTGAGTGTGGGCCCCAACATAGAAAATGCTGACTTATATATGAGGTGGACTTAAAAAAAAATTTGAAGAAGATATAACAATATACATAGATAAGTTTGAACCAAACAATAGTAATAGGATATTAGGATAAGTCTTCCATTCCAACTTAAGACATGTTTGCAATTCATACTCTCTTATGAGGTGCATTGATGCTTACATTTACATTTCCAACAATGATTTTTATATCTTTGTGTGCTTGAGTAGATGAGTATGTGGCTAAGCAAAAATGACTGCAGATACATGTACAAATATACTTCCTATGAAACATACAAAAAAAGGTAGTTGGTGTAATTTTGGGGCTATATTTTATCCACAAGCATCATGACCAAATAATTACGAAATACTTCCTTCGTTTACTTGACTAACATTCCTAAAATGGAAATGCCATATTACATGACCCATTCTATATTAGGTATGATTTTGGTTGTCAGATTCACTAAACTACCCTTATAAAGTGCATGGGGGTTAACATTTCATGTTCTTTCAAAGGATAATAAAGTAGACCATGTGCACCAATTACACTCCCCCCCCCCCCCTCCTCAAATATTGTGCCAAAGGCTCTGGTTCTAGTAAAGTAAAACAGAGGAAGTATTACTTTAGACGATGATTAGCGTATTTGTCTATGATGGGGTTTTTCTTGAATCCTGCTTCTACCTTTAGCTGTTTCTTTGTGGAACTGAACTGATTTTTATCATGAGATTCATGACCTATAATTTCGTCATATCTATTTATAGATAATGCATATCTTAAAGGTGGCCTGAGTACTTCAGTCCCTTCATACCTTTTTACCTCCCACTCCCACTCTGTGTTTTTCTGTGTGAATGTATTGCATGTTATCACTAACTACTTATCTAGGTTCTGCTTCAGCATTATAGTAGCTCTGGTAAATGATACTACAATCATTAATATTTATTACTGGCTAAATCATTAAGCTTGCCGGTGATTGATAAATATATTTTTTTTGGTGTTTAGAGAGCCACAAAAGCGGGTGATGAGATTCGATCCCAAGATCACTTGGAACCGGGAGGGGAGCTCTAACCACTTGAGCTATCCCTCACTCTCATTGATAAATATATTTTAAGTGTTGTGATATTTATAATTATTTACCTAGAGGCATCAAGCTAGTGTCCACGATAATTCATGTGTAAACTGCATATTGTAGACATCTTCCTTAATATATTTAGTCATATAAGGAGTAACATATCACTTTATTGCAGATTTTGACTTTTTTTTTTTTTTTTTTTCTTTTCATATTGTTGTTTCTATCCTAATTATTTTTTCTCGTCTGTATGTTGCAGATCCCAACTGATGTTCATCCAGTAACGAAGAAATCTTCTTTGGAAACTGTCTTAACGGTAAAACCTTAGAAGAAAATCAGGATAGAAGTTGCAATGGGATTAAATTTCTTTCATTCCAATTTTTACGTTACAATTGCAATATATCCCCCCCCCCCCTCCCTACCCTCTTGGTCTGCTTTTGAAAATCCCTAATTAGGTTCTGATAAATTGACTTATGGTATCAGAACTTGTGAGTTTGTGTTATTACATACACGTTGTTTGTGTGACAGCCACTTTGTAGCATTGTTCAGCTTTGTGTATTAGGTTTTTTGCCGTAGGGGCTTCACTAAATAAGATGTCTTTAACCCTTCATATGATTTGAATTATTTTGGCTTGTTATGTCTGTATTGCATATTCCCCATTTTTTTTCTTTAGCTGTGTTTAATAGCTTTCACGGCTTTTGTGGTACTGAAAGGTGAGTAGGAAGCTTAATGATCAATTTGGCATTCCTGATTAAGAAACACTGATGCTTGCCTAGTTCATGCAGAGGTATCACATCTTGAGTCTACTAATGAAGCTTGGTTTAATCTATCGTCTTTGTGCTCCTCTGTTTATTGCACTTGTGGTTGCTTTGTGAATGGTTGGTTTATGTGCAAAGTTACAGTGGTATTCTGCCCCTTGTTGATTTAGTGTGATTGGGTGAACCGGCGAGTAGGTGATGGGTTGAAGAACATATGGCTGTCAAAAATTTAGGATGAGTGTTGCAAATGGGATTTGTAATTGAGTAGCAAGAGTAGTAATCTATACATATACAGTTATTATGCTTTGCTTTAACAGATAGTAATTGCAGAAAGTGAGCTGCTGCGTTTAATTGAAAAGAAGATATGGTTATTATTCTTATTAATATTAAAGAATTTATCTGGTTGGCAGTGGTGGCCATATGAGTATAGAACATGGGAAGCTGTAATTGTCTGTTAGAATTCATTGCTCATGGTGAAAATGTATTCTGTTTATTGAACTTTTCGCTGCATAACATGTGCTTCCTATAGTAAATTCTAACAGTATTGAATGATGGCTGCTAATTTATGCAGGTCTTACATGCAGGTGGGAAATTTGGTGGTTCGAGTAGTGGGTACAGTGTATCAGGAGGATTGCATGGTGTAGGTCTATCAGTTGTCAATGCATTATCAGCGGTAGGTACTTCGTTTATGATTCAGAAGTATTTACTTCTTTTTTTGTGTGTGATTCTTATGTTTTGTCTTAATGTGTAGTCTGTCGCAAGATTGAGAAAAAATTTCGAAGTTATTTCAATTATGCTAGTTGCAATATTGCTCCTCCTTGGAGAAGACTTTAATGGTTGACCTTTGACACATCAAAAATTCTACTTTCAAACACACAACAGACATTTTCTGGGTACACAAATATATTGGGTAATTCGGCCTTAGGCATCCCATGATCTAGGAGCAATAAAATTGCTCTAGGCCTATAGCCTTTTTTGCGCTTTGTCATCGGATATTGCAGTATGCTTATTGACATTGGCTTAAGACCCTGGGTTTTCATTCAGTTGCCACTGCATATGCTTTTGCATCACATTTATATTCATATTCTTGTCTTATGTTTCTTCTGGATGGAGGTTAAAAAATAAGAAAAGAATCTCTCTTAATACTATCAAATTGAAAGATGCAACTACCATGCAAAGGTGTTTCGGTTAAATGGAAAGATGCAACTACCATGCAAAGGTGTTTCGGTCTCTGATGCTCTACTAGTATTATGTAGGCTCTGGAAATCACAGTTTGGCGAGATGGAATGGAGTACAAGCAGAAATATGCCCGTGGAAAGCCTGTGACAAATCTGTCATGTCATGTGCTTCCACCAGATTCTGAGGATCGCCAAGGAACATCTGTCAGGTTTTGGCCTGATAAAGAAGGTAACTGACGACCAGTGTATCTTTGCTATGTTTTCTCTGTATTGACTTTGTTACTTGGCAAATGCTGTTTCTTTGTATTACAATTTTCCTTTTGGATTTGGCTGCTAATTCTACTTTTATAATGACAATTTCATTGCAGTATTTACCACTGAAATTGAGTTCGACTATGACACAATAGCTGGGCGTATTAGGGAGCTTGCGTTTTTAAATCCCAAGGTAAAGTATTGACAATGTATCTGGATACTCTAAATTTTGAGTAAGATGTTTTTATATGCAGTGGTGCTTGGTGTTGATAGATTATGAGGCTAATTCTTTTGCTAATTGGTTGTATGAATTATATTGGTAATTGATCATTGCGCCTTTGTTTTTCTTCTTTTGCTTTTTAATTTATTGGAATTGCAGGAGAGGATATGTATAATTTCTATTCTCTAGTTGGGGCTATTGACTGAAAGCATCTCCTTTCTGCTTTTACTTCCTGTTTGCAGCTTACCATTGCTTTTAGCAAGGAGAGTGAAGATCCAGAGAAGAGTCGGTATAATGAATATTACTATGCTGGTGGGTTGGTTGAATATGTGAAATGGCTAAACGTTGATAAGGTATGTTTTCCACGATGACATTCCATTTCTGAATTTTGCTCCACATTTTCACATTATTTTGCTTGCTAATGCTGGAATGTGCATCCAGAGACCAATTCATGATGTCGTTGGGTTTCATAGAGAAATAGATGGTGTAACTATTGATGCAGCTTTACAGTGGTAGGCTTTTATATCTGCATTACGTTAGTAACTATTGATGCAGCTTTACAGTGGTAAGCTGTATATGAGACGAAATCCTTCTACCCGGTTGGATTAAACTGCTAAATTTTTGTAGGTGTTCGGATGCATATTCAGATACAATCTTGGGATATGCCAATAGCATACGCACTGTTGATGGCGGTACTCACATTGATGGCTTCAAGATTTCATTGACAAGAACTCTGAACAGTTTGGCAAAGAAATCAAAAGCTAACAAGGTGCATTGATTTTCTTCACTTTTGATCTTTCCTTGGATCCAATGTACTAGTATTCTATGATAATTGTTTTACGAAACAGGAAGCACTTACAAACTATGATGAATTCCCATATCATCTCTTCTTTGTATTGTTTTTGTTTGTATAATATAAGAGCTTAATTTTACTTTCAGGACAAAGATCTTACTTTAAGTGGCGAACATGTAAGGGAAGGATTAACTTGTGTAATTTCTGTCAAAGTGCCAAATCCAGAGTTTGAAGGACAGACAAAGGTTTTTTTTTTATTACTCCTTTTCTCCTCTTTTGTGGCTCAATAACCTAAAGATGTTTGCAATTACATTCTTGAAAGTTGAAGACTGATGCTATGATGTCCATGGTTGATAGACAAGGTTAGGAAATCCAGAAGTTCGGAAGGTGGTGGATCAATGTGTGCAAGATTATCTCGTGGAGTATTTAGAGTTGCATCCTGATGTTTTAGATTCGATTGTTTCAAAGGCTTTGAATGCTCTCAAGGTAAGTTTGTGATAAATCTTGATTTATGAATTTATGTTCAGTAGACATTGTGTAGCTGACCTTATTACTAAACTGCAAGGATCTCCTATTAATTTTTGTTTCAGGCTGCTCTGGCTGCCAAAAGGGCAAGGGAGCTAGTGAGGCAAAAGAGTGTCCTGAAGTCATCTTCGCTTCCTGGAAAACTTGCTGATTGCTCTGCCACAAACCCTGAGGAAGCAGGTAATTATAGTGACTTTTCTCATTTAGGTTTGAAGAGCTGAGTTGCAAGACTAAGGAAATGGATAGTGACTTTTCTCATTTAATTATTGTCGTCTGATCTTCAAATGCGTTCTTTGCTGCAAGTAATTATCCTCTACATTTCCAATTCGGCAATATATATATATTTTTTTTCTGAACTTTATTCTTCTATTTTGCAATAAGAAACTAGATCAGGCCTTTTGAGTTCTGACTGACCTGCATTGAAATTTGAACCTAAAGGCTTGAAATTGGGCATTAAAAATTCAAAATCAGATACAAGCTCTCAAAACCTATTACTAGTTGATATTTACTGTAAACTCAAAAAACTAGATGAGACTAGTCAAATTACATCATGTTTTATGGGGCTAGCACCAATTCATCAGTGGTTTCCGCAGTTCCACTATCTATTGCATATGCACATGCATATTGCAATGAACATTCTATGTGGCGGAATCATCAAAGAGATTAACTTTATATGCTAAATTGCCTAAATGTAAAACTCAAGTGCTCAACTTTAAGCATGATCAATGGGTCCTTTCCATCTTATCTCTTTGATGTTTGATCTATTAAATATTGATCTTTTTACAATCACCACCTGGGCGTTCTTTTTTGGTGAATGTTGATTTGTCCTAGGGTCAGTATCCATCTTTAGTGGGAAATTTATGCTATTTTTAATTTGGCTTTTGTGTGCCAATAAATATCCTTTTTCCTGTTGATTAATATTTAACAAGTATATCTTCGTTGCTTTCTTTTACCGTTTACTATCTGTCTCTTATTGTAAGTAACAATGTGATTTTAGAGTGAGACTACTTATCTATTGTTGGATGACATATCCTAAGAATCTTTATGTTTGGTAGTAAGACTAGATTCTGGGATAGCTTTTTAGCGAAGGAAGTCAAACTGCCAGTTGAATGCTTAGAATAGAACATTTGCTGAAGAAAATTATATGAGAAAGTTGCACTAGAAAGTCTAGAATCTTGATGTGTAGGTTTATAATACTAGGTCCCCTCCCCAAATGTTCAAATTTTTATGAGATTTGTGTTCTTAAAATCTTAGTGATATGTTTATTCCTGATGAACAGAAGGTAGATATTTCGGTAAGTGGTGGGTATTCCTGAAATACATGCAATATCTATAGTTGTATTGGAAAGCAATGCCAACGATCAACCTTAAAGTATCTGGGTGAAATTCCCCCTACCCCCCCCCCCCCCCCCCCACTCTCTCATGCAAAAAGGTAAATAGGAATAACACATAGGATGAATTCTTTGCTACTTCTAAATCTATTTGTTCCCAAAAAGTTGAGGGATTTCATAGCTATCCCTGGTGCTAGATCTGCTAGTATCATTGTGTTATGTGTTAAAGAATTGGAAGATTTTTAAAGAAATCAAACCTCAAAAACAATGTGGACTCTTGGAGGTCCATATTGTTTTAATTTTCTGTCCATTGCTTTACTAAATTATCTTGGTATTGAATTATGCCTGCAGAAATATTTATTGTTGAAGGAGATTCAGCTGGTGGAAGTGCAAAACAAGGCCGAGATAGACGCTTTCAAGTGAGTTATTACACCTTGTACTTGAGGCAACTGTTAAATCTGTGTGCTAAAGGTGGTTCGTGTGCCATTGCATTGAATCGTTTATGTAAAATGTGCTTTTTTTTTTTTTTTTTTTTTCCACCTTATTTCTCAGGCTAGTTTTTCTGTTGATTTGTGAGAAAAGAATATCATTGTTTGATCTGGAGTTAGAATATCAATGATAGGAGTTCAACTTTCTTTCCATAAAACAGCTTTTTCCTTGTAAGGGGAGGAAGGTAGACAGTTAATAGATAAAGGATGTCACAAACCATAGTTAAGGAATTGTTGGTGTTTTTTATGTGCTGTCTTGAAAACATGTTTCATCCAAGGGAGCTTATATTTTCCTTTTTGATATATATTTTTTTCAATGTACTGAAATAAATTGTTACGACCTCTGTTTTTTCTTAAATGCAACACTTTGACCATGCGGATTTTCATGCGGTTGAGTTGAAGTTATTATATATGTGTAAGTGGGGTTTGTTGGGGAATTAAAAATGATAAAAATAAACGTGATAATGGGTATGTAGTTTATGTAAAAGTAAGTGACGTGATTGAAGACAAATATTAAGAAAGTGTGAGTGGGGTAGAAGTGGGGACCATGTGAGGAGAGAGATGTAATAAAATAGTGTAGAATGTTTCTGTTTAAGGAAGTGTTGCATTTTAAAAAAGGCTGATTATTGGAAGTGTTTCATTAAATAAAAAACAGAGGGAGTATATTTTAGTTTTTCTGTGATGGATATCAGATTTAGGTTAGTATCTTCCATTTATTCTAGGATGATTGACAAATTTGAGAAAATTTGTAGAATACTCTCTCTGTATCTAAAGAATTGCCCCTTTTTAATTTTGGTCTGTCCCTAAAAAGTGCCTCAATTTCTTTTTGACTGACATGGTTCCAACAAATCCTCAATTTCTTACCTCACATCCTAAACAACAAAACCACCTAACCATTTATACAACTTTTAATCAAGTGAAAAGAGATGGATGGGGCAACCTTTAAAGGGTAGAGGGAGAAGAAAGTGATGCTGTAATACATCCTTTATGCATAACACAGAAGTGAATTTTTTTATTAAATTCTTCAACTTTCCTTTTGACTGACGCTATCAGTAATATGCTTGCTATGATATTTCTTGAAGCTCCTTCATCTACCGCCTTTTATTTCCCCTTTGGCAATGTGGCAAAATAAATAAATCTGTGTTTCCATCCTCTTGACTTCATCACTTACTTGGTGAGCTTAGATGTAAATCACTATTTAACTTGCATGTATTACTTGTTGTCTTTGAACATCACTGGTGCTCCAGTACGATCAAGATTTATGCTATTGAGGGCTTTGTTCACAGATTTAGCATTAAAAGTGTAAGATAGGACTTACCTTGTTGTCTTGAGGTGAAAGAGGCTACAGTTTTGTGTATGCACATGATCTTTGGTTGAAAAGTTTAATCTATTACATAATGCTTTCCCTGAAAATATTTCCTTGCAGGCTATCCTGCCCTTGCGAGGTAAAATTTTAAATGTTGAGAGGAGGGATGATGCAGCTATGTACAAGAATGAAGAGATTCAAAACCTAATTCTTGCTTTGGGACTTGGAGTGAAGGTACCAGTGGATCTTATTTTAATATAAAATCTGTTATGATTTTTAACTTATCTTTATTGACTAGTTATCTTTTACCAGGGTGAAGATTTCAAGATGGAAGATCTTCGCTATCACAAGATTATTATTTTAACTGATGCTGATGTTGATGGTGCTCATATTAGAACTTTATTGCTAACATTTTTCTATAGATATCAGGTACGTGCTGGACTTTGGTGGAAAAACTGTAAGTTATGCATCTAAAGCTTTGTATACCAGTAAGTCTAATGTGTACGAGGCTTCTTTCTTGCAGAAAGCTTTATTTGATGCAGGTTGCATTTATGTGGGAGTTCCTCCCCTATACAAGGTATCGTTATTCTTCTGGCCTGTGGTCAATCTGGAGGAGTTGAGGACTTTAAGCTCATACACACCTCCTTGCTCATGGGTTCCTATTATTTATTTTGTACCTTTGCCTTCAGGTTGAAAGAGGGAAACAATTTTATTATTGTTACAGTGAAGCTGAACTTAAAAAACTCCAGAGTACCTTTCCTTCAAATGCATCATACAACATTCAGAGATTTAAAGGTTTAATAAGAATCGCTTTCATTCATGATATGCTATCATTTATTCAAATGCATATGGGTTTTCATGTCTTCTTTACTGAACCAGTGATTTATTCATCTTGGTTTTAGGATTGCTCTTTCCGAAATTCTTTAATTGCTTTCCCTAGTTAAATGGCATCATAAATATGTAAATACGAGCTCCGACAAGTAATTCTGTATTTGCATCTTTAGCATGTAAATTATTTGGGTTCTGAACATATCTTGAAGAAACAAAAATTTTTGGCCCTTTGCTATATGAAAAGATTGGTTACAGTTATTACTAATGGTGACTTAATGACTAAAGCACTATCAAACATGTTCCTGCTGGTAACCCTGAGTCCTAATTCGTATGTTAGAAGGAACAGGGCTTCTCCTTCATCTATGTGATCATACATGTGATTTGTTTGCAGATCTTATTCGATGTAGTATGTTCTTAATAGAACAGTGTTTTTTTTTTTTTTGCTCTATTGTCTGATTTAAGTATATCGTAGGGTTGGGTGAGATGATGCCTGCTCAACTTTGGGAAACAACAATGGATCCAGAAAGTCGATTGCTGAAACAGTTGACGGTAGAAGATGCGGCTCAAGCAAATCTTGTTTTTGCCTCACTCATGGGAGCCCGGGTTAGTCCTTTCAGTGTGCTTGTTCTTTTCATTATTTTCCATTACCTGTGGGGGATTTCGAGCCAGTGTTATTTCTTTCCGCTATGGGATTTAATATGGATATAATTTCTTCCTATGTTATAAAGTAGCATTCAATAATTCACAATGGCAAGTTGATATGAATGTCTTGGATGTAGTAAATCTGGGATGCTTGAACTGGACTAAGATTTCTCTGTTTTTTGCTCTTTCTTGTATGTCAAAATAAATGAGTTAGCATGACGCTTTTGCTGCAATTTTCCAGGTTGATGGACGCAAGGAGCTTATACGAAATGCGGCTAACATTATCGACCTTGAGCAGTTAGATATATAAGAAATATGCTGTGGATATGCACTGATTACAGCTTTTTACCCGAGACATTGCCATATAGCCTGAAGGTGTCGCATAGGATGTCCTCTTCTAGCTTATGAGTATTCAAAGATCAATCCCGAAACTAATGCTCTTCTGCAGAATAGTGGAAGCATTTTCCACATTTCTTGTCTTTTCAGGCAGGTTTCAAGTGCTAGAAGTTATTCATGTCTCAGGATTTTGCTAATTTTTGTAGGTGTCATATTTTGTTCAAGCATATGATTATAGTCCCTCCCAATTAGCGTAGAAATGAATGGTTTTGGCTAGTGTTCCATTAGATTTGTCACATTCATTTCATATGTATAGTTTTGTAGCAATCACATTTATACAATTTGTAATCTAGATATTTAATGGAGCTCTTTTAATTCCAGCGCAGATCTGTGTGTACCAAATTATGAGTTTAATTTTTGATAGAATTTTTAAATACATTTAAATCATTGATATTTCTATATCTGTATTTTGTAGATAGGTTAATGAGAATTAATCACCAAATATTTAAGTTTGATCAACAATGAAGAAACAAAATGTTATGGGACAATTTCTGGACTGAGGTAATCATCACCTTAATATCTTGTTCAGCTTTTAATCATGGTAGTCACTGCTAAATTCTATATTGATTTATAAATTGTCTTTTACCTCATTTATTGATTTACGTATATTTTTTTTTATAAAATCTATTATATTAAGAGAAAATCCAAGTTTATATTATCTTTTTATTTTATTTTATTTATTTTATTTTTCAAAAGAGGCACAAATTATACTTCCTCCTTTTTTTTTATTTGACACCGTTTGACTTTTACTCTATTCACACAACACGCTGTGACTCGCTTTTGTGGTTTATATATACAATAAAACATATTCACGTGCGATCTTGTTTGAATCGCTTCAATGTATATTTTATTAATATACACTTTTTATAATTTTATAATGTTCATAATTAGAGATATTCATCGTTAAAAACATGCATTGGTAAACGTGATAATAGAAAAGTGTCAACTAAAAGAAAACAGAGGAAGTTTTATCTATTGGTAGCGTAGGCGCGTAGCATAGTATAGAAAACACAAAACTATACTCAATGAAGCTACTTCAAACACTTTAATCCACCAATTGATTTTCGAACCTACCTTTTTTAAGTATACTCCAAAAACTCTCAAGGTATAGTCGTTTCGATGATTAGTGTGCATAAATTTTCAACTAGGACCTGTTGGTATGTTAGTGTCTACGTGTATTCATCCTCCGGATAGTCAATAATTAAATGTCGGTACACCGGGACTGTTTCGTGTTTTTTTTAGGTATATGATATGGTATGATTAGTTTAATTTTAGGTAGTTACCTTAACAAGTTGGATCCTGTACAACTTCCAGAATTATGTCAATCTAATATATGTTCATTTGACAATGATTAATACTGATCGTTAAGAAAATATTACTCGTATTATTATTGGAATTTGTGGGCTTGAATTAGTTTTGGGAAGTTTACTTGTTTTTGATTTCATTTTGAAATTTGAAATTCAGAATTTAAAATAAATACAAACCTTTCATTTCATTCCAATCCTAAACTTGTCATCAATTTCTAGTGCGTCGAACCATCCTTGGGTAGTTTACGCTTATGTTCTTTAATGGCGTACATAGAAAACTGAGATCTACCTTTAAATGAGTATTGGTTGAGGGACTAAATTCAAGATCACTTAAGCGATTTACATTCGATTCAATCCATTAATTTTTCAGAATTATACACTCATAGAATTAGCTGTACACTTTTCTTTCTTTATTAATCAATTTAGAAAAAATACATCTTTATTTTTCTTTCACTATTAGAGCGTTCTCCCGACTAATCTATGTAGGTAATGACAAATCTAGTATCTTTTATAAATTTATTAATTTAAATTATTAAAAAATATATTAATATATTTTACTAATGACTTACAAAACAAGTATAATTTATTAACAAAAACTGCATTATGAATATGTTTTGTTTTACAAATCATTCATTACTATTGTATGTTCATATGATTAATACAGTATTATAATATTCTATATAATGCATTTAACAAATTACGTAAAGTTATTTATAAATTAAAAAATTACGTATAAATATGTGAATATTACATTGCACATATTAATAATTATGTTTATTGATAGATTGCTAAAAAAAAATGCATTTATCATGAAACACATTTAATAAATGATCCTAATTTCAGTTTCGGATTTGTAAGATCTCTTTTTTTTTTTTTTTTTTTTTTTGCTACACAATTTTTTCAGCTTTCAGCATCAAATTCTTTTTTTTAAATAAATTCAGTGTAATTTTGTTTCGTATTTTGCTA
Source organism: Chenopodium album (assembly GCF_948465745.1). Lineage (NCBI taxonomy): Eukaryota > Viridiplantae > Streptophyta > Magnoliopsida > Caryophyllales > Amaranthaceae > Chenopodium > Chenopodium album. The sequence continues at coordinate 50,206,154 of NC_137848.1, forward strand.
TTTATCAAAGAATTTGGAGGCCTACTATGCCGGGTGGAATGAATTTGAGACTCTCAATATTGATTTTTCTTTCAATATACATGCTATGATTTCTTTCAATACATGTATTTTGATTTAGGAATTCTGTGGCAAACAATGTCTGGCATGAGAGAGGAAGTAGGAAATCAGTAAGATCAAGGAGAGACAAGGATTTTGACATGGATATATGAGATAAGGAAGGCTACGAGCATTTTCATGAAGGCTTTGAAACAAGAACATTTGAAGACTGATCCTAAATTCAATTTCAGATTTGTAAGACCATTTTTTTTAAAAAAAAAAATGAATTCATGTAATTTTGTTTTGTATTTTGCTATTTATCAAATGATTTGGAGGCCTGCGATGTCGTATTGCATGAACTTGAGACTACTCCCATTGATGATGTAAGTAATTTTGCATAACATATTTAATTAAGTTGAGATGTCATATGTTGTTATTATTTCAATTTCATTTTGGACACAACTTCATATATTAGCGAGGCCATGAGAAGCTACCTGGACGAATGTGCCAAGAATTTGAAATCATTAAGATAGAAAATTTGTTTGACAATTTGATTTGGTTTGGTTCCTTAGTTTTTCTTCATTTTGAATCTTATAGACTTTGTAGCTCAAAACTGTCAAAAAGATTTAAATTCTGTTTAGTTTTTGTGTGCGTGCATGGGTGCTCGTATATGTTAGTTTCTCTTAAAATTTAGTACCTAAGCAGTTATACACCTTTCCTGTCCAAATATGATTCCAAGAACAACTTTCTTTATTTTCTAATAGAAAATACACCTTTGCTTCTTTTTTGTCTATTCTAATACAAGTGTTAGGCCTATGTCTAGTACAAGTGCCACCAGAATCTCTGATCTAACTAGGAATTGTTGGTATGTTAGTGTCTGCACGTAAAGGTGTCAAAACCGAACCGACCCAAAAAAAAAACCCATATGTTTCGAACTGTAACCGATTCGATTTGATCCTAGTAATTTAAGACCCAAACCCGATCTGTAACCGAACTGAAATTAACCCGAATTCGAATTTGACTCGACTTTAAACTTAACCTGGCACCAATTTGACCCAACTCGAACTCGACCCGAAATCGATTTGACCCGACTTGAAGTCAAACCGAACCGATTTGACCCGACTTGAACTCAATTAGAACCGAAATTGACCCGACAAATATCCGATTCAATCCAAACTAATTTTTATTCGAACTGATATTAACCCAACCCGATTTTAATCCGACCTGATTTTGACTTGACGTGATTTCAAACCAATCATAATTTTAAACACAACCTATTATTTACCTTTATTTTTTTACTTAAACATATATTAATGACATGATATAGAAAAATACCTGTAAATGACTTGATATTGACATAATAACAAGAAAAAAAAAACTCAATAATTACTCTAGTTTAAAAAATGTACTTATTTGAATATTACATTTGGTCAACCAAACCAAAATTAGGCCAAACATGAAAAGTATCTGAATCACAATTGATCGAATACTGAATCAACCTTAATATTAAATCAAAACAGAACCAAATTCAACCAAATTAGAACCATGCGGTTTAAAGTCATCAACCTGAAATAAACCAGGTCAAACCTGTTTTGAACCAGATCCGAATTTTTCTGAACCGAATATGAACCGATCTGAAGTTGACCTGACTCAAACCCGATCTGGACTTGATAGATCTTGAGCCGAATTTGATCCGAACCGTGGCGGGTAAAAAGGGTAAGTTTGAGCCGAATATACCCGACCCGAACAAATCCGACCCGAATAGACTCGACCCAAACTCCATCTGGTTATCCGAATTGACACCTATATCTGCATGTATTGTCTTCCGGGTAGTGTCGAAATAGATGTCGGCACGCAGAGAGTCCCTTCTCTGAAAATTCCTGTTTTAACAAATTACAGTTTAGAGAACGACATGATATGTAGGTGATTAAAAGTATATGGTCTTTGGCTAATATAGGTATTTACCTTAACAAGTTGGATAAAGCCTTGTAGACTTTTGCAAGGCGGGCGAAATGTGATAATGTTTTGTGATTGGAGTAGAATTTGTGAGTTGCAGGATGGTTTGTTTCCCTGTATGAGACGAATGTAACATGATTGAAATTTGTTGGGAATTATGTCAGTCGAAAATAGCATATATTTGTGTTCATTTGACTGTGATTAATATTCATACTTCCTGCCTAATTACTTCTAAGAAAAGGTTAAGATTGGAAGAACAAACGTATTTCATTTGTCTGGAATACTGTGGTGAAAGCACTGAATTCCATCTATTTGAAAAGTAGTTCCTCGCTTCTATGAATCTATGATACTTGATTAGAGGTAAGTTTACTGCACAATACCCTCCAATGTCAATGTGATTAAGAGCATAACCAGAAATTTCGTTACTAAGTATACCGACAACAACACTTTTTCAATCCCATCATTTGCTTGCCAACCATGGCCGGCCCTTACCCTGTGCCGCCTGAGCCCAATGTTAAAGGATGATGATCACATATGATCAAGAATGTTGCTCAATTCTGCTAACGAAGAACATCTGCTGCTGTCCTTTTCTTTGTTTGTTTTTGGTTGTATTTACAGCCGTTATTTTGTAATTTTCCTAGGAAAGTTCCTAGTAGTGTGGTGTCACTCTGTAAGTGGGTAGAACCTCAAATATATATGTAATGTTGTGGGCTGTTTTTGGCTCAGAATGAAAACGGCAGAATGAGCAAACCTAGAAATCAATGTTTTATTGCTCTCTCTCTATTTCAGTGTAACTTTGTCTTCATGGTATCAGAGCCGTAGGCTCAGATCTTGCCTAAAATAGTTCTGTTTTCCGCCAAAACTTATAAATACTTTGTTTTTCTTGCATTTCTTCTTATAAAGTTTGAATTTTTCATAAACATTTTTCTTGTTCATCATGCCAACCACAACTATTGATCCTGTTAGTCCACTTATCTTCACCCTTCAGATGGTCAGGCATTTGTTGGGATTGAGAAACTTCATGGATCTTCCAACTTCAGGTCATGGAAAAGATCCATGGAGATTGCTCTTTCTGCAAAGAGAAAGTATGGGTTTGTAACTGGAACTCTAAAGAAAGATCTTGATGATGAAGGTAAATCAGAAGCATGGGATACTTGTAATAGTATGGTCATTTCATGGATACTTGGATCAGTTTCAGACTCGATCAAGCAATCTATTATATTTGTCAACAGTTCTTACCAAATCTGGATAAAATTGGAGAGGAGATTCTCTCTCACAAATGGGTGTAGGAAATACGAAATTAATAAAGATTTGTATGAGACCAAACAACATGGGAAAGGATCAGTGAGTATTATAAAAGAATGAAAGCAATATGGGAAGAGCTTGAGTCACTTCATGCACTCCCTGTAATCACTAACATCACCTCTGAAGTGAATGCTTTCTTGACCTCTCTGAGCAGGCAGATAAAAGAACATAAGCTGTTTCATTTCTTGAATGGTCTTGATGAAGAATATGGACCTCAAAGGAGTCAGCTTCTCATGATGACTACCTTGCCCTCTGTAGAGACAACATGCTGTCATTTGAAGCAAGAAGAATCTCAGAGGTCTTTATTTAACAACATCAAAGAGGAATCAGAGTCCTTAGTGATGTTTAGCAAAGGATCTAGATCACCTCAGGGGGAGCACTTCCAGGAGGAGGTGGTTTTGGAAGAGGTTTTGCAACATCTTCGGGAGCAGCATGCACAGCTTGTGGAAAACCAAATCACATGGGTGAACAATGCTGGTCACTTGTTGGTTACCCAAGCTGGCACCCTAAATATCTACAAACCCTCTGTTCTGTACCTCAGAAAGGGAAAGGAAAGTTTGCTCCAGGAAACAGCAAATGGGGAGAAAAAAATAGAAATATGAGCAATAGATCTGTAGCAAATGTAACCAGTAATCAGAGTGAGTCTGGTGGATCAATCACAAGCTCATCGAATCAGTTCACAACCCAACAGATTGAGGCATTGCTCAGAATGCTCCTTAGATAGACATATGGTGATGCTGATGATGAAGCAGAGAACAGCTATGTAGGTATGGTGTCATGTCACTTTGCTGAATCCATTGGAAATGAGTGGATTATTGATTCAGGTGCATCTGATCATATGACTAGCTATTTGAATACTATGCATGATGTTGTAAAAAGTAAAAATAGCCCTTAAATCAATCTTCCAACTGGACAAACTGCTACTATATCTCATTTTGGGAGTGTGAACCTAGGAAATAAACTTACATTGAAGCATGTATTGTATGTTCCTAGTTTCAAACATAATTTGATTTTTGTGAACAAGTTGATGTGTGATTCTCACAGTAAAGTCCTTTTCTATCCTAAGTACTGTATCATACAAGACTTGGAGTCAAATATTGTTAAAGGGATAGGAAGAATGAAATTTGGTCTGTACTATCTGGAAAATAGACCACTTGACGTATTTGTCAGTCAACTAAAAACTCAAATTTACAAAAAAGATTTGAGCGTAGGGAAGTTGGCTATGACTGTGAATAACTATAGAAGTGTCCCAACTGTGGTGACAAATGTTCCAAAGTTAAGTAACAGGACACTTTGGCATCACAAATTAGGACATGCTCCAATGAAAAGAATTGAGAAAATTCATGAGTTGAAGGGTGTGAATGAAGCGAGTGGAGAAGTATGCTTGACATGTCCCTTAGCAAAATTCACTAAACTTCCTTATGGTGTAAGTGAGTCAAGGGCGAAAGAAGCATTTGAACTGATACACATTGATACTTGGGGACCACATAGAGTGTGCACAAAAGGAAAGTATAAATACTTTCTCACCATTGTTGATGATTACTCAAGGATGACTTGGGTGAATCTCATGGTTCAGAAATCTGATGCATACAAAGTTCTTGAAAACTTTGTAAAAATGGTGGAGACTCAGTATGACAAAAAGGTGAAAATACTTAGGTCAGACAATGCTCCTAAATTTGAAGACCAGAAATGCATACCCCTGTATGAGAAGCTTGGGATTGTGCATCAGACTTCATGTGTATGGAGGCCTCAGCAGAATGGCAGAGCAGAAAGAAAGCACAAAAATATTCTGGAAATGAGAAGAGCTCTAAGGTTTCAGGCAGGGCTTCTAGTAAAGTACTGGGGTGATTGTATTCATACTGTTGTGCACATCACTAACAGATTGCCATATGTTGTTTTGAAGGATAAAAGTCCATATGAGGTCCTTAATAATAAGAGACCTGCATATGAAGAACTGAGAACTTTTGGCAGTCTTACTATGGCAAGAAACCCAAGTTTAAGCCATGATAAACTTGATGCAAACCATGTATATTCATGGGATATCCAATGCCACAAAAAGGGTAAAAATTGATTAGCTTGATAGATGGGCATGCTTTTGTGTCAAGAGATGTGAAATGTTATGAGAATATCTTCCCATATCATATCTTCTACACTGCTTCAACTGAAAGAGAAGAAGAAATGAAGGAGGATGAGAATCAAGACTGGATAGATGATGATGAGGGTGAAACCTATGATGGCAGTGAAAATGGTGAAGGTGAGGAAGAACAAGCTGAGACAGGGGAGTTGGAGAGAAATGAAGAAGTGAGTTCAGAAGAGATCAGAAGGTCTTCCAGACCAACCAGATCACCTGCATGGCATAGAGATTATGAAGTAGGATCTGCTACTATAAGCTATGCAAATGTAGTGAGGAAAACTACTGATACACTAGTGAGTTCAAAATATTTCTGTATGATGGCTTCTCACTCAAAGGAACCTAATCCCGTGTACTTCAAAGATGCAGTGAAGAAAAGTAAATGGCTTGAAGCCATGAATGAGGAATTGGAGGCATTAGAAAGAAACAATACATGGGAAATCACAGATTTACCACATGGAAGACATGCAATTGGATGCAAATGGCTCTACACTACAAAGTACAACCCTAAGAAAGGTGTGGTTGAAAGACACAAGTGAAGGCTGGTTATTCTTGGAAATAGGCAGAAAGAGGGTGTAGAGTACAAGGAAACTTTTGCCCCTGTGGCAAAAATGTCAACTGTTAGATCCTTGTTGGCAATTGTTGCTATGAAAGGATGGGATGTTCAATAAATGGATGTGAAGAATGCCTTTCTTCATGGAGACTTGAAAGAGACAATTTACATGAAGCTTCCATAGGGTTACCTTGGAAAGGTTTTCGGGTTTGGGAGAGAATTTTATGGTGAGAATGCTGCTAGTAAGCCTGGAAAGGTGTGCAAACTGATTAAATCCCTATATGGACTAAAGCAAGCACCAAGACAGTGGTATGCTAAGCTAAGCTCAGCTCTCGCAGAAAGAGGGTATAATCAATCAAAAGCTGATTATGCTTGTTCACATAGAAGCATGAAAAGGGATTAACTGCTATACTTGTCTATGTTGATGATCTTATCAGCACTGGAAGCAATATGGAAATGATCTCTGAAGCTAAGGAATACTTGAAAAGTCAATTTAAAATGAAAGACATGGGTGATCTTAGGTATTTCCTTGGAATAAAAGCTGACAGAACAGAAGCAGGAATATTCTTATCTCAAAAGAAATACATCATGGATATTCTCCATGAGTATAATTTGACAGGGTGTAAGCCTCTAAGGCTTCCTATGGATGCTCATGTTAAGCTCACTCACAGTTCCGGCACTCCTCTACCTCATCCTGAGAAATATCAAAGATTGATTGGGAAACTCATTTATCTGACCATAACCAGGCTAGATATTGCCTTCACTGTTCATACCTTGAGTCAATTTATGCATGCTCCTTCTTCTGCTCATTATCAGGCTGCTATTAGGGTGTTAAGGTATCTTTTTGGGTCATAGAGTCAAGGTATTCTACTGGCAGCAAATTCAAGTGCAAGACTGGAAGCTTACTGTGACAGTGACTTGCTGGATGTCCTATCATAAGAAGATCCACATCTGGTTTCTGTATTTTACTTGGAGCCTCTCTTATCTCTTGGAAGGCAAAGAAACAACAGGTGGTTGCTAGGTCTACTGCTGAAGCTGAATACAGATCAATGACTTTAACCATATGTGAAGTTATGTGGATCAAGCATCTATTAAAGGATTTGGGTTTAAAATCTCTTAGTAGCACTCCTCTCTTCTGTGACAACAAAGCTGCCCTGACTATAGCAGCTAATCCTGTTCAGCATGAAAGAACCAAACACGTGGAAATAGATTGTCACTTTATTAGAGAGAAGGCAGTCGATGGTAGTGTTGCTCCAAGATATGTCAAATCTGCGAATCAGATAGCTGATATTTTTACTGAGGTGGTATCTACAGATCAATACTCTCAGTTACTCAGCAAGCTGGGAGTTCAGAATTCTTCCTCTCAGCTTGAGGGGGAGTAATAAAGGATGATGATCACATATTGTAATACCCTAGAAATTCCTTTCTTTAAAAATACCTGTTTTGCTCTGTTTAAAACTCAAAATATGAAAATCTAAAACATTACCGCCACCGTGAAAACGGCTAAGGCAACTATCAAAGACACACAGCAGAAGACTTTCCTTTAAAATATTTAAAACGACTCAACTTAAAAAGTCAACCAACGAAAGTAAAGTCAAACCAAAGTAAAACAAAGTCAACCTACAACTTAGAACCATTGTAGGCCCTTAACAAAACCGAACCAAATTCAAAACCTTCGCGTTAGTCTCACAAACAATAATATCATAAAATGATTGAAGCGATAAACATATCATAAACTTATGGAAACTAGCATGATTCGCTCTTCACTCATGCCCATCATGAATATGCTTCATCCCCTGAAAAAGCTTCTCTCTACTTGTTTCCACTAATTTCCATTAAAAATGGGTCATCATAGGGCCAAGGTAAAGACAAGGCCAATAAACACACAAACACACAATCAGCAAAGCTGAGTACATAAGCGTAGTTAAACACACTAACATGCTTTTACCTATCAACACACAACTTACCTTGTTGCACCTGTTTATAAGCACACAACATACCACAAAACTTCTCAACTAAGTAACTAAATAATTTATTTAGTATTGATTACGCATCGAACGGGTTTCCCCCCTAACTTGCTCCAATAAAGGGGTAAACACGGGAGCTAACCGTGTCAGTATAAAAAAACCACTCGTAAGTGGCGGAATTTTTACGCATAATAATAAAAGGAAAATACAGTGTCCTGTACTCCCAGTAGAAGTTATGGTTAAATATAAAACCCCATAACTCCCCCCATATGTTCATACTCAAGGTATATATGTTCCAAGAGTTTTGGTGCGTAATCTCTTTCACTTTACGTTGTTTTACATATTTTCAGACTTGGTGATGACTTTCAAACCATAACACAATCAATCATTATAATTATTCAAACAATTCAATATACCAATATAATTTTTGAATAATTAATGACCACATAATATTTAATGTTGAACCCTTTTTAATCTACCTCGGTGTCAAAGACACCTTAAACGCATAATGTGCCACAATTCCTATCCCTCGGTGTTAGGAACACCTTAAGTGCACTAAGGCACCAAAATATAATTTATTCCTCTTGTACAAAGACACTTAAATAGCTCATTCCTCATGCTTATAGCATCAATAAAAATTATATGAACCATCATAAAATTCCTTTTCAATATTTCAAACCAAATTAAACATTTAGTTTAATTAAACATATTCATTATCATGCCAATAATAAAAGTGTGGTTCATATACAACATGTCAAATTAACTATTTTCAATCACCAATCCAATAAATAATTTATTTCAATCAATTATGCTTCACAAACAATTCACTAAAACCATTCTCAATTCAATCAATCCAATTCATATCACCAATCTCATTTCAATTCAACCATTCCAACCAATTCCTAGCATGACACTAACTTGGAATCACTTAAATAAATCCTAGCATGTTTCTACACGCTTATTAATAAATTTTTGAGTACGCGTACGTACCTCAATTCGTCTTTCCAACTAGCCACAATGCTAGAAATTATTTAACTTAAAGTCTCCTACAATACCAAGTATATAAAATCAATTAATCCCTTGATTACACAAATTTTCAGCAGCTTTAAAACATCTTAAAACCTCTCTAATAAGCTGAAATTTTGGTTAAAAACCTTTAAAATGCTTTCTTTAAGTGGGTAATTAAATTCACAAAGTAAAAACATAATTATAGTGCTTATATAAAAATTGCAGCACACTTTTTAGGGTCTAAATCCCTCAAATAAATCTGAAAATTTCATTAAAATCCATTAAAACCTTCTCTACTTATGGGTAATCAACCCCTTTTTATTAAAACACAAATTGGTATTTTACGATAAAATTCCAGCAATTTATTTTAAGTAAAAACTCATTAAAACTCTTTAAAGGTACAATCTTTAAGCTTTATAACCACTTATAATCAATGGGTATATAAAACCCCCAAATCAATTGCAAGTGAGAACCCTAAAAATCAACACTTTAATAATTAAAACATTAACTTTTAATACTTTATAAAATCTGAAAATTAAACACTTTATCTAAAATTTACAATCTTTAATCATCAAAATATAATTACCAACATACTAATCATATTTAAACAATTAAAATCAAAAACCCAAATTATAAATTGTAAGAATAATAATTAAAACAAGAGGAGAGATAAGGGAGGATGACCACCGTGGGTGGCGGTCGATTGGCCGGACTGCCGGCGGTGGTGAAATGGCAGCGGTGGTGTGAGGTGGCAGCAACATCATCATCAACAATTGGACCTCATGCGTGAATGAAAAAGCAAAAAGGAAAAAAAATAAGAAAAGAAAGAAAAGAAAAGGAAAAAGAAAGAAAAGAAAAATAAAACTACCTCTTTTGATTCTTGTGTGGGAAAATTTTGGGGATTGAAGGAATATTTATAGTGTATGGTTGTTTAGGGTAAGTTTCGGCTTTATAAAAACTGTGGACTTGAATAATAGAATAGGTAGCCCAAATGTAAAAATAGAATGATTGAGTTTATTATGAAGATTGACTATATTCGGATTGAATACTTATTAACCCAAAAATTAAACCTTGTATTATTTAAATCCCATAATAAAAATAATTTGACCCAAAATTATATTTTACAAATAAATAAATAATTTATAAAATACATTAAAAATATGGGGTATTACACATATGATCAAGAATGTTGCTCATTTCTTCTAACGAAGAATGTCTGCTGCGGTCCTTTTCTTTGTTTGTTTCTGGTTGTATTTACAGCCGTTATTTTGTAAGTTTCCTAGTAGTGTGGTGTCACTCTGTAAGTGGGTAGAACCTCAAATATATATGTAATGTTGTGAGCTGTTTTTGGCTCAGAATGAAAACGGCAGAATGAGCAAACCTAGAAATCACTGTTTTATTGCTTTCTCTCTATTTCAGTGTAACTTTGTCTTCACCCAAAACTAGATTAGGCCCCAAATTACATATAAATACTTTGTTATGTAATATTTTAGTAGAAGGTTTCCTGAATGGTTTGATGCTTATCATTTGTTGTTGGGGATTCAAGTTCGACCCTAAGCTAAGGTTTAAACTTTTTTTTTTTTTTTTTTTTTTGGCCTTTGAAGTTTTACATCGTAATTTTCATTTAACTGCTCTAAACATTCAATTTGTGTGTGTGTGTGTGTCAGTGTGTAAACTCTAAATATTCATTTGCTTGTATTTATATTTTCGTTGTTATTAATCGAAATAATTTTTAAATATGTTCATTATTGGTATAAATTAGATTTGTGTATTATCTCACACGTAATGTGATAAAATATACGTAGTAATTGGCAAACATAAGATGTCACGTAGTAATGTACACTAATTTTTTTTTTTTTTTAAAAGAAAATGTACATTCAACTTATATTAATATTGTGGATGCCAATTATTATAAAATCTTGTATTTAGATATGATAAAACATACTCGGAAAGTAGGACATGGAATCATTTCATTTTACTACCTTCGCTTCATATTACTCGCAACAATTTCCTAAAATGGCCGCTTCACATTACTCGCAACAATTTTTTTTTTCTTTCATTATTTAGTAAGTTTTTTCCTATAAAATGACTATTTTACCCTTACTTTTTTTTATAACACCTTATTACTACTCCTAATCTAATTTCATTATCTTTAACATCAGATTACTTACCCTCACCATTTGATATGTCCATTTTATATAGTGTTTTACCCCCGTTCCTTGGTCTTAATTAGTAGTGTTTTTGGCTCTTTAGAGCCACTTTTATTATCAATATGTGTTTTCTAGTGTTTTCGTAGTTTTGGTTGAGTTCTATAGGGAATTACACTCTTAGAGTATTTTTCCGGGATTTTATGGAGCGACTACGAGCATTGGAGGAGCACGACCATCTTTCGTAGCCCAAGATCGGTTAGAGTCATCAAACCGGTGATTAAGGGCTCGACTTATGAGAAGATGAGGCATTGGACCGAATGATTAAAGCCCCAAGTAGGATATTTGGTTTGGGCCGAGTTACAAGCCTAAACAAGGAGTCCAAGTAGCCCGAAGTGTCACCGCCCAGTGCAAGGGTCTCCGCCCGAAGGCGCGCCCTATCGGGCGCGAGAAGAGAAGCTCACGAAGGAAAAAAGGCGGGCCCGATCGGGCGGTTCCTCGCCCGATCGGGCGCGTGTTTCTGAGGAGAAGTTTAAGCGTCGTTTAAGTTGTTTTAACTTAGGATTTTCGAGCTTAGTATAGATACGCTTTTGTTAAGCGAGTTTAGTATTCTTTTCTCCCTTCCCTTACTCTCTCTCTCTTTTCTTTCTCTAACTTTTCTCTCTCTCCCCTCTTAAACTCTAGTATTATTTTCTCTCTCTACAACTCTTTGTTTAATTCCATCTCTTGTTTCCTTCAACTTTGGTAACGATTTCTTCTCCTTTAATCTCAGTTATTTATTCTCTCTCTTACATTATGACTTGTTTAATTGCTTCGTTTAGTTTATGTTCGATTATGTCTGAGTAGTTTTCTTTCTAGGGTTTATGGGGATCCATAAATAATATGAAGGGGTAATTTATTGTTATTGATTGTCAATGCTTGATTAGTTTCCTATTGATTGATTTAATGCTCTGTGACTAGATTAAGCCTGATCTTTTATGCATGAGTTTGACAATATTGATTCGAGATTCGAGAGATGAGAATTGATTTTAAGGTCTAGTTTCAATAGGCAGGTTAATTTATAAATGGTTAAGTCGAGATTCGAGAGATGAGATTTAATACCGGTAGATTAATTCTGTGATTGGTGATCTGATTAATTGATGCATTGATGATTGATTATTATGTTTTACCCTGGAATATTATTTATTGGTGAACCTATGCCCTAGGTCTTTTATTCCTTGATTTTCCTCCTACTTTTATTCCTTTCCACTTTTACTCCTAGTAGTTTAGTTCTCCTTTATAATAACAAATTGGTTACTTGATAATCTAGATTATATAGATTTATTAGGAATAAATTGATTTGTTTCCCTGTGGTTCGACCCTTTTTCCCTTTCTACATAGTTAGTGGATTTAGGTATTATTTTTGATTAGGTGATTACGACTTTAGCCTGTCAAATTTTGGCGCCGTTGCCGGGGAAACGGTTTTATTTTTATTTCTGATTGTTTTTATAGTCTAGATTATTTTCTTTCGTCCCAGAGAGCGTAAGTTCTCTAGGACAGTTCTCATTTTTGTCGTCTAGTTCTTTGTTTATGCCCAGGTGTTCCAGATCAGGTTATATCCCATTCGACCCTGAGATCGAACGCTCTTTTCATAGACAAAAGAATCTTTACAGGCAAATCCTGGTGGGTTCTGGGGATAATAATAATCGCCGAGACCCTCCATCTGATTCAAGTGATTCAGAAGATCCTTCAGATTCAGAATAAGAGATGACGGCACCTAAGAAGCTCAGTGATTATTCGCAGCCGACGCTGACAGATTTTCCACACCTTACTCCCACTCCGGCTCTTGATGGGGTGCAATTCGAGATTAAACCCCAATTTATCACGATGATAGAAAGGAAGCAATTCAGTGGAGGTAAGGGTGAAGACCCAAATCTTCATATTGCAGACTACTGTCAATATTGCAATACCATCAGGCAAGCTGGAGTCACACAGGACCAAATCAGGGAGATTCTCTTTCCTTTTTCTTTATGTGGAAAAGCCAAATTATGGTATAATGGATTAAATAGAACTGCACTTGGTATAACTAACTAGGAGACTCTTGTTTTAAATTTCTATAATAAATATTATCCTGCAGAGAGGACAGCTTTGCTAAGAAGCGCAATTCAAAACTTTGCCCAAGAGCCAGATGAGACTTTGTATGAGGCTTGGGAAAGATTCAAGGATCTGCAGAGGGAGTGTCCCCACCATAATTTAGCACAATAGCAGTTAATCCAAGCCTTTTATAATGGGATTGGAAATTTATCTAGAATAATATTGGATTCTGCAGCTAGTGGGAGGTTTATGAACCTTAATGTTGATGATGCAGGTCAAGTTATCGAAGATAGTGTCGACTCTGTGTCCTTTTTACAAGCTCAATTAACCTCTATTTGTCAAAAATTAGATGATCTTAGTACTGCAAATATAGCTAATGTTTTTGCAATTAATAATTATTCTAATGAGGCTTTCTGTGAAAATTGTGGAATTGTAGGTCATAGGGAGCAAGATTGCAGGAGTTCCGTGGAGCAAGTCAATGCCTTTCAAGCTTATAGGCAGAATGACCCATACTCCAACACCTACAATTCCGGGTTCCGGAATCATCCATATCTTTCCTACCGGAGCACCAATGTTCAAAATCCGCCACCTCCACAACAATCACAGGCGCCACAACAACCACAACAGAAATACTACCATCCCAATGTTGGCTAGAAGAACCAACCACAACAACCCTCCTCATCCTCCGACCCTGCTTTGGTAGAAATTAGAGCGATGCTGGCTAGTATGCAAAAGCACATGGAGAGTAGAGATGCCCAAATTGACTCGATCATAGCACATAATAAAATTGTAGATAATCAAATTGCGCAGATTTCTTCTACTCTACAAGCCCGTCAACAGGGAGCCCTGCCAGCACAGCCACCCAGGCCTACGGATCAAGCTTTTGCAATTACTCTAAGGAGTGGTTCACACTATGAAGGGCCCCTTATGCCCAGAGATGATGAACCCATTTTAATGAATAATGCTAATCTTGATTCCATTAAACCTGATGATGTTGCTAATAGCCCTACAGGGCTAAAGAGTAGTACTAATATTTCTGATAATACATTGCAGGGTACAACTCCATGGAAAGTAGCAGCTCCAGATAAGAGCAGTAATACTCCAAAGCCGGTTATCAAACTTCCATTCCCCAATCGTCACTTAAAAACAAATTTGGATAAGCAGTTTGGTAAGTTTCTGGAGATGGTTAAAGATTTGCAGGTAACAGTCCCCTTCACAGAACTAATTACACAAATTCCTGCATATGCAAAATTCATGAAGGAAATATTGACTAGGAAGAGATCTATTAGTGAGGTAGAGACAGTCGCTTTTACTGTAGAATGTAGTGCCGTACTACAAAATAAATCTCCACCTAAACTGAAAGATCCGGGTAGTTTTTCTATCCCTTGTCATATTGGCAATCTGAAGATTGATAATGCATTATGTGATCTGGGTGCTAGTGTTAGTGTCATGCCATTGTCTGTGTGTTCAAAGCTAAATATGGTTAAATTAAAATCTACTACTATTACTCTGCAAATGGCCGACCGTTCTTTTAAATACCCCCTAGGTATTTTAGAGGATGTTCCCGTTAGAGTAGGTAAATTTTATATACCTGTTGATTTTGTTGTTCTTGATATGGCTGAGGATATGCAAACCCCAATTATTTTGGGCAGACCATTCCTTAACATTGCAGGAGCAATTATAGACGTGAAATGTGGCAAATTGACACTATCAGTAGGGGATGATTAAATTACTTTCAATTTGAATAATACCCCTAAAAGCCCCATGACAGAGGAGAAGTGTTTTAGTGTTAATGTGGTTCATAATTGTTCTAATAAGCCCCAAGCTCTTGTAAAAGATCCCTTGGAGGCGGTATCTTGTATTGTATCTTCTACAGATGAAATAGACAAATGGCAAAAGGAAGTTGATGCAATAGAAAGAGCCCTCTACACTGTCGGTCTTGGCTTTGAAGATGAGAAGGTAGAAATAAACAAGCAAGTTGTGGAAACTGAGCCTATAGTAAGTGTTCCACCAGATCGAGTTGCAATTCATCAATCCATTGATAATTTGAAGCAACCATCGGTCAAGAAGAGGTCTCTTGTGAGTAGTAGTAAAGAACCCCCAGTTCACGACAAGGAGGATCCACCAGATAAGGTGAATTGGCGACCCACAGGGCATGTCAGGAAGCCGCGTCGTGGTCTAAATACCGCTCGACCGGGTGAGAAACCACCCGATCAAGCGATAGGCCAAGGGTCCTAACTTTTAGTCTTGTGGTAAGAGGGTTGTGCGGGACCTAGATAAACCAGCGCTTTGCGGGAGGCAACTCGTATTTCTTGCTTTCTAGACTAGTTTTTCCTTCTTTTTATTTTTATTGTTCTAGAGAGGTGAGGAGAGTGCAATTTTACCTTTCCAAGGTGTTTTTGTACAGGTATTAGATCAATAAGTAAGGAGTTTTAAAGAGAAAAAGTTAGAAGAATAAGCATTCTGATTTGGGTACGGGCCCGATAGGGCGAGGCTCGCCCAATCGGGCGCGCACCTAAGGGTCGAAATCGAGCGAAAATGTGCCTGATCGGGCAAGGAGTCCCAATCGGGCGCGCAAATGAAGATTTGTCGGAGCTTTATTTCGCTCGATCGGGCGCGCAAGTGAGGAAGAAAATCAAGAGAAATTCGCCCGATCGGGCGGATTTTTGGAGAAATCGAGTGAAGAAAAAAAAAAGATTTGTCGGGCGAGGCTCACCCGATCGGGTGAACAAAGGGCAAATTTTTGTTTGAGTTCGCGCCCGATCGGGCGGAGGTCGCCCGATCAGGCGCGGGTACACGGCAGCAGAATTCGTCAACATTGACAGGCCATAAGTTTTTCGTTTCTTATCGGATTTTGGCGTGTGACCTATCATTGGAAAGATCTTCAAGTCTACTTTCCAATGCAATTAGAATCACTGCATTATCACTTATACATCAAAAGTTATGATCAGAATAGTGCACCTGACTCAATTTTTATATTTTTCCCACTAACACTCTGTTTCTTTCTTGCCCAAATTTGTTCCACAGAGATGCATTGCAATCCTCGAGGCTTTGGTGAAATTATTGTGGTGATGTTGAGGAGTAGTCACCTTGACTACTAGCTTCCCTCTAAGACAATGAGGACATTGTCTGATTTAGCTTGGGGGGAGGTTCTCGTGTTCGTATGGTATATCTTTCACTCTCTTTTATTTTATTTATTTATTTATTTCCTTTTGGTGTGCTTAGTATAGTTTTTATTTCTTTCTTAGGATTAGATTTATTGCTTTCAAAAAATTCAAAAAAAAAAAAAGGGAAAAAAATCCAAAAATACGTTCCAATGAATTGTAAATCATGCTTTCCTGTGTCCCATACTTGAAAATATTGTTTTGATTCTTGGTATATGATAATGAGCTTTGTGAATTCGTTGATCATGATTTGAAGTTTAATTGTTTGGATGCCTAAACATGCGTCAATTTTGTCAACCGCTTGTGAATATAGTGCTTGACTAGTTGATTTGGTTAGGAATGTGTGTTAGTTCCTGGTATGTCAATAAATTTGAGTATTGGTTTGCAACTATGAGTAGTGTTTCATGGCTCATTATTATGCACATGAGGAGGACGAAGGCATTTGTTCTTTAGGTAGCCTTCAGATGATATTAGTTACATTTGTTCCCTTCTTGCTACCCATGTTGTTGCCTTGACTTTTTGTTGTTTATTAGCCACATTACAAGCCATATTTGCCCCATTGGTTATTAGTCACAAGCTTGGCTTGGGGGAGCTATTAGTGAGTGAGGTAAGGGAGTTTGTAGTGTGCTTATTATTTGCACAATTTGGGTGTGTTTTGAGAAGTTATTTGTTCTTGATCGTATTTTATTTTTGATGAGTTTGGAAGTTGAATTGTCTTGAAAAAATAAAGTACGATGATATGAAAGAAGAAAAAAAAAGTTCGAAAAAAGAAAAAAAAATGTTTAATGTTCAAGTGTGCTAAGTGAAGGTTGATCAAAAGAAAAGAAAAAAAATTGAGTTTCAATGAAAAATTCATGTTTGATAGTTTAGAGTTTGTGATTCACTCGAGTTCTACATTATAATATTTTTATGAGTGAAATTGTAAGAGTTGGGATTGTTTGATATTTTTGGAGTTGTATTTGGTGGATTTTTGTTGGAATTGGTTATGTTGGAGATGTTGATCATTATTTATTTTGATCATGGGTTTTATTAGGATTTGGCTCCCTTTAAGCATAGCTTTTCTTTCACATATTCCCAAATATATCTTACCCTTTTTCCCTAGCCTTACATTACAAGCTTTAAAGACCTTCCGACCTTGTGCATAGAGTTGTGTGAATGTGAAATTAGTTGTTTATCAATACAAAGAATGATTTGATATATTTCGAGTCGATTATTAGGTTGAGTGCATGTCTCTTTAAACACACGAGTGTTGTGAGTTTGGGAGGGCATTGTTCACAATAAAGGGGTTGGGATGGAGAGCGATCGAGTACATCTTTTACTCGCCACATAAATGAGAGTTGAGTGTGTGAGCACTAGTCTTGAATTCTATATGCTTTCGTGGTTTGCTCTATTTGACAATTGTTAGGGAGGACGAGTGATTGGATGGATGAGATTGGTTGATGTTGAAGCATGTTTATTAGATTTGCCTTGAATTGTTTGGTCTTGACTTTGATTATTTGGGGTGAGGCGTGTTTTATTTATTCATTGATGAGCTCTTTGCTTAGGGACAAGCAAAGGTTTGGCTTGGGGAAGTTTAATATGTCCATTTTATATAGTGTTTTACCCCCGTTCCTTGGTCTTAATTAGTAGTGTTTTTGGCTCTTTAGAGCCACTTTTATTACTAATATGTGTTTTCTAGTGTTTTCGTAGTTTTGGTTGAGTTCTATAGGGAATTACACTCTTGGAGCATTTTCCCGGGATTTTATGGAGCGACTACGAGCATTGGAGGACACGACCATCTTTCGTAGCCCAAGATCGGTTAGAGTCATCAAACCGGTGATTAAGGGCTCGACTTATGAGAAGATGAGGCATTGGACCGAATGATTAAAGCCCCAAGTAGGATATTTGGTTTGGGCCGAGTTATAAGCCTAAACAAGGAGTCCAAGTAGCCCGAAGTGTCACCGCCCAGTGCAAGGGTCTCCGCCCGAAGGCGCGCCCGATCGGGCGCGAGAAGAGAAGCTCACGAAGGAAAAAAGGCGGGCCCGATCGGGCGGTTCCTCGCCCGATCGGGCGCGTGTTTCTGAGGAGAAGTTTAAGCGTCGTTTAAGTTGTTTTAACTTAGGATTTTCGAGCTTAGTATAGATACGCTTTTGTTAAGCGAGTTTAGTATTCTTTTCTCCCTTCCCTTACTCTCTCTCTCTCTTTTCTTTCTCTAACTTTTCTCTCTTTCCCCTCTTAAACTCTAGTATTATTTTCTCTCTCTACAACTCTTTGTTTAATTCCATCTCTTGTTTCCTTCAACTTTGGTAACGATTTCTTCTCCTTTAATCTCAATTATTTATTCTCTCTCTTACATCATGACTTGTTTAATTGCTTCGTTTAGTTTATGTTCGATTATGTCTGAGTAGTTTTCTTTCTAGGGTTTATGGGGATCCATAAATAATATGAAGGGGTAATTTATTGTTATTGATTGTCAATGCTTGATTACTTTCCTATTGATTGATTTAATGCTCTGTGACTAGATTAGGCCTGATCTTTTATGCATGAGTTTGACAATATTGATTCGAGATTCGAGAGATGAGAATTGATTTTAAGGTCTAGTTTCAATAGGCAGGTTAATTTATAAATGGTTAAGTCGAGATTCGAGAGATGAGATTTAATAACGGTAGATTAATTCTGTGATTGGTGATCTGATTAATTGATGCATTGATGATTGATTATTATGTTTTACCCTGGAATATTATTTATTGGTGAACCTATGCCCTAGGTCTTTTATTCCTTGATTTTCCTCCTACTTTTATTCCTTTCCACTTTTACTCCTAGTAGTTTAGTTCTCCTTTATAATAAAATATTGGTTACTTGATAATCTAGATTATATAGATTTATTAGGAATAAATTGATTTGTTTCCCTATGGTTCGACCCTTTTTCCCTTTCTACATAGTTAGTGGATTTAGGTATTATTTTTGATTAGGTGATTACGACTTTAGCCTGTCACCATTCCCACCAAAATTACCCCCAACCTTTTAAAATCCCCCATCTCCCAACCACCTTCATTAGTGCATCTGCATTTAATTCATCTTGAAGATGGTTGGGTGCATTTAATTCTGGAAATTTTTCCAGAATATCCACCCCCTCAAACCCTAGTTCTTCATATTCCCTTACTTCTCTCTCTTCAAATTCTAGGTTTTCTACTTTCTCTTTCTTCAATTTCTGGGTTTTCTCCTCTCTTAGATTTCGCCTCTCTTTCACCATGAGTTCTTCAGACAAAGAAAACCCAGATTTACAATGTTACGAGTCCCTTCCTTCTGCTACTCAACTCCCTTTGCCTCGTCCATCTTTTACGAGGTACGAACCTCGGCGTGGTTCTGGTATCATGAAACCAGTACGCTACACTTCCATTATAGCGAGGAGTAAAATTTATGGGGCTAAACTCACGGAGTATATCTCTAGCGACGAGGAGGGAAAACCATCAAAGGCTTTTGTATCTAAGAACAGTGATCCATCTACTCCCACCATAGATCTGGTCCAGAAACTTGCCGCTGAGGGAGGCTCGATGTGGTGGCTGCTGAACATGCTAGAGGGGTCCCAAATGTTGGATCTGAGACTGGGAACTGTGGCTTTGTTGAGCTAACTGCTGGGGAAGTGCTCGATCTTGCCACCGCCCTGAGTCTCATCCTATAATGGCTGGGAGTGTTGTTGGGTGAAGTTCTGGTACGAAGTGCGTCAGATCTGGCCTCCCTGAAGGTCTTGAGCCAGTTGATGTTTACATGACTTATCTTTAGATCTATTACCCCAATACTACATTCCCCCAAACTAATTGGGTAGCGTAAATTCTTAAAGCCTAACTTTAAATTGGTTGAATTTTGGTTAATTGTATTTTGTATTGTTGTTTGGCTTGGAAACTGTAACTGTTGCATGTTGATGGTGTTGTTTGTTGGCTTTGTACCTTGTTATTGGGCTACTGTTCTCTCTGTTTCCTTGAATTGTTACTGGTTGCTTATTGTTAGTGGTTTTGTGCCTTTGTGTTTCACCTGGTTGGCTTTACTTGTAGCCTGTGAGTTGTTAGTATGATGTTACTTGTTGGCCTGATGTTACTTGTCTTGACCATTATGGTGGCTTACTTGATGTTATTTTGTGGCATAATGTTACTTGGTGTTCATTGATGTTACTTGTTGTTGCCTTATTTAACTACTTTTGGCATCTTACGTTGGTATGGTGTTGCCCTTAATTACCTAGTAACATCTGAGTCCCCACTTAGGTCCTATACTAGATGCATTGAGTCCCTAACCATGTAATGCATCATTGTGTTTATGTTCCAAATGATGATGGGACTCAACGGATGGCTTATTGTTAAGTGTGGATGCTCTAGTGACTTCAACTTGAAGTTGTTGTTGAGGTACCCACTTTCAAGATTGCTTTGAGTAAAAATACCCTTTCTTATGGACTAGCTACAAAAGGTTTCTTTTTTTATTCATTCAAAAAGTTGTGTTAGTTATAAAAGTGTTGACAATAAACTATGCCACCTTACTACATGACTGACTACAAATGTGTACTAAGTATTTACCAAAATACACATAACCAACACATAAACTAAAACAAAAGACAAGTTCAGGGAATAATGGTTATGTGTGGTAGTCTATGAGTCCCAAAAGATGCTTCCTTCTACTATTATGTGATTAGTCTACATCCACCTCTATGTTTGCTCCTTGTTGTTGGTACTTCAATTGTGTTCAAGTACTGCACCACTGTCTGGTTACTGTTGTTCCTCTTCATAAAGTTGCTGCAGTCTATAAAAATCAGCTTCAAAGAATTCTTCCATGAGTCCCTTGTTAATTTTGCAGATGAGGTGAAGGTGATGAAGTGGCGGCTGTTGTTTTTTTTTTTATTTTTTATTTATTTTTTATTTTTTATTTTTTTACGGTCTTCAATGGAGCCTAATTTCTGTACATATGCATGCTGCTAGATCTAACAGGGTACTTAGAAATTAGGATGATTATATACTAATTTTAGGAAGTTGTAATTTGTAGGGCTGTCTGTTTTGTACACTTAAATTTCGTGGTTTTTGTGAACAAATTCGATACTTATTCCCCCCTCCCTCTAATCCCATTGACGGTGAAGGAAAAAAAATGGGTTTAGTTGGGTGGGAGACCTCTTTATAAAGGGGTCATTTACTCATTTTGTTTGAAAAGAATGAAAATTTAAATTTGGGGTGAATTCGGCCAAACATTTGAAATTTCGTGGAAAAATAAGGTGGGAAAAAAGAGGGTCCAAAAAATTTGGGTCACTTTCACAAAAGTCGGAAAAAAAAAGGGAAAAAACTTAATCCAAAGTGTTCCCACTTGATCCCAAAAAGTAAAATAAGGGACCACTTCCTTTCCCTCCATTTTATCTCTCCTTATCCTATACCCCTCTACTTAATTAATCTCCCTTCAATATTTTGCTTAGGAGTTCGCACACACCCCATTTGTTGCGAGTAACTTGAAGCGAAGAGGTGGGGGAGGGTTTTTTGAGGTTTTGGGTTGCGTATTTGGGGGTTTCGGGTTGCCATACAGTCGTTTTGGCTGGTGGTTCATTGGGTTAGGGGGAGGAAAGCGTCGATGCCAGCGCGTGCGAGGAGGAATGTCTGGGCACCAGTGGGTTGGGGGCTGCCGGCATGTGGTGGTCCACCAGTAAAGTTGAGTGGGTATCGGTTATGGGATTTTTTTTTGTTTTTTTTTAAATAATTTTTCAACCTATAATGTATTGACATGTGTCACTCAAAACTAAAAAAACCTTTGTAACAGGTTACCGGTCACTTAGTTTCATTTTGAGCGAGTGACCTCCAAAGTTGGGATTATTTAAAAATAACTCAAAGTTGATATTATTTTGAGCGAACGATTATCAATTTTTCCAAAAAGGGAAATAAAATCCTTCATCCACCAAATCTGGCGCAAGACAAGCAATATATTATCTTCATACATCATACATTCAGATAATCAATACATTATCAACTACGTTATTTGCACGTTAGTCATGATGTACTCCTAATGTTACTCTCCTGCACGATCAATAATTAAATAAGAAAATTAAAGTTTTTTTTTTCTTTAATTTCAATTCTCCATTTATATAGAGTAATTTGGAAAATTTACATTAAAAACAAATTTAACAAGATCTTTTAATCTGCGATGTAACTAATTCTAAGGTGATTTGTACTTGTATTAAAATTTTAGATTTCCTACGAATTGTTTGTAATTGCCGTTTGGTTATCTTTCATTAATGAAATCCTTTTTCTTGTTGTAAAAAAAAATAAAAAATAAAAAAAAAAAAGGTGGGTCAATGGTGGAAATCCGGAAAATCGAGGTTGTATTTTACAATATTTTACCTTTTATTAGTTAGTTTTTAACAATATTTTATCTTTTATTAGGTATTTTCTTACAATATTTTATTTAGTTATTTATTAGGTAGGTTTTTACATGCAAAATAGAGCAAACCCACAATGCTCATAAACTGTAGATTTTAATGAAATCAACTGCGAATTCCTAAATGAATTGGATAGAAAATATCGAAAATAGCCAAATTTGTAAACCTGATAAAGAAAAGAGAAGTGTTGCGGCACTTCTCTTTAAAAAGAAAATATCGAAAATAGAAAATATTTTATCTTTTTTTTTCTTTCTTTTTTTTTTTTTTAACAAACAGCTTTTAAGTTAATTTAGCTACTTTGAGCTCTAATGACTAGCTATTTACTTTCTCTGTCCCTGAATAACTGGCATAATTAACTTTTGCACACATGTTGATGCACTAATTTGACCTTATTTTTATATAATTAGATACCAAAGAAAATTATATTAAAAGTCATACTCGTATTATGAAACTTTATATTAATACCTATCTAAAAACATATTTTATGACAAAATATGTTTTTATTACGTTAGTATAATATGTGAATAGTGAAAAAAAAATCAACATCTCTATTATTCTATCAAGACGGAGAAAGTACTATTTATTAAATGAATTCCAATAACTTATTTTATTTTATTCTACTATTAATGCAGTTTTAAATTAAAAATTTAAAATAGGATCGGAATGCGTGTAGATCTCAAATTCCCAATATGAATGTCAAATAAATAAAGAATAAAATCCACATTTGTATAACCGTATATCATATTGAGCTGGATGCCGACGACTAACCAATAATAATTTGTACTTTATAATAATAAGTTGCATGAAATGAAAACTTACTATAAATAGGGTTCGGGTTGTAGGGTTTGAGGCATCCTCATTAAAAACTACTAGAGTTATTCAAAAAAGACAAATAATTTTTTAAATCTTCTAGTAGTAGCTACTACACTAAAATTCCAAAAATGGAGGGCAAGCTAGTGATTTCCAACAAGAAGAATCATGTATTAAAAGTATTTGTCGTTCTTGCATTAGGTAATTAAACTATGTTTCTAAAATGGTATTGAGTTGAAATTTTATGAAGAAAAAAAAATAAATTACGACGTTATTAATTATATGTTTGTTATTAAAATCTACAAAGTATTGTCAACAATATTCATTTTGGAATTTTGGTATGTATTGATAAATTTAATTTGCAGTGCAAATGATGTTGGTTGGAAAAGTACTAGGATGTGCTGGTGTTGGAGAAGGTTGTGGGGCTTTTAATTGGTGTTGTAATGGAGGTTCATGTTCAGATTCCTTGAGTGGAGGTGTATGTGAATATGGTAAGCCTTAGCAAATCCCCTATTATTGTTAGAATGTTAGGGTACTCTATTCTCTTTGGTTTCATTACATTTTTTCAGTTGATATTTATTTATTCATGCTCTATTTTACTTGATTCAATCTGACTTAATTAAATTAATAGTTTTAGCCAAATTATAAGGCAAGCATATCATTAGATCATACTGTATATAGATTGTTTAGACATAATAAAATTTAAATCCAAACTGATCACCTACAAGATTAACCGTCATTATTTATATACACTCCCTTTTTCCCTAAATGTTTTTTTCATTTGACTTCTCACGGTCTCCAAAAAGTGTTTCAAAATTGTTTAAAGCATTTTATCAGCTACGTATAACATATATACGGAGATGGTAATGCACGCTTCTCATGAGTGGCATGTTATTTTTGCAGACTCTTTCTCAGGTTGCAAGGGGCTTGGGGAAAGTTGTGGATTTTTTGATGCTCCATGCTGTGGAAAGAGGGTTTGTTCAGCCACCCTTTCGGGTGGTACTTGTTCAGACTAACTGCGACGTCCAAAATCTTCAACAATATATATATCTCAATTAATCATCATGGGATATATATATATATATACTACGGAGTAATATATATGCCACTGATGATAAGTACATTATTCCAGCACTATGTATGTTTGATTTGTCATGTTTAAATTGTTGCGTGTATTTCACTTCTATTTCCATTTTAATCCCAGCTATATGACTGGTCAAATTGTAATTCTCCCCAACGGATTTTGGGAGTGCATAATAATATATATTTTTTTTTTATAGCATTGGAGTATTAAGCATCGTCATCAATCTTATCATTATTATTATTATTATTATTATTATTATTATTATTATTATTATTATTGTATTTTGTTTGGATAACACATGCACCCTTTTTTTAAAGGATTTTGCTAACGGCGTTGGATAATCATTTAAAATATCACCTAAAGTGATATTAATTTGGGAAAGCATGAAAAAATCACGCGTCGATTGGTATAATTAATGTTAATTTTTAATTTAATCTTTCTATTTTTAGCTAGCTTATCCAACGCTCCGGGGGCGTTCGTTAGCTTTTGCCTTTTTTAAATACATTTTATATTTGGTACGAGTACTATATAAGTATTAATTTAGAAATCTATATTTCTAAAAAAATAAAATTAGAATTATCCTATGTATAAAGTGAAAGGGTGTTAGTTTTAAGTGATAAATTTCACTTTTCCAAAATGCCCCTCTAATGTTTATCTTAAAAAAAAAAAAAAAAAAAAAAAAAAAAAAAAAAAAAAAAAAAAAAAGACAAACAAACAAACTTTTATTATAGGGAAATCAAATTTTATTATTTAGCTTATCGAGATTGATATATTGCACACGCACACATTTTTCTTAGCTTGTAGATATATTGATTAGCACAAAGTCTTATATGTGGCTGGCCACACTGTGTGGCAGGGATTACTTTGTTAGTGTCATAGGGGTTACTTGATCAGTATTAAAGAGGTTACTTCATCAGTGCTATAGGGTTACTCAGTAAGTGTTATAGGGGTTACTCAATTAGTATTATAGGGGTTACTTGGTCAGTTTTATATGGATTACTTTGTTCTTTTATAAGTGGTCACACGGTGTGGTTAGCCGCACACAAGACGAGCTAATTGATTAGAACTTATTTGACTTAAAATTTATCATATTCTATCCTATCCTATCCTATATCCTATATATAGAAAGTGAAAGGCCTTTTGATTGATAAATTTCACTATCCCTAAATTACCCCACTTAAGTTGCAATATTACCTTTCTGATTCACTATTTCAATTTAAAATTAAGATTTTTTTTTTTAAAAGGTCATATCATAAGTATACTATAATAACTACTCCTTTTCTTCCACATAAATTTATATCCTAAATTGTTCTCACTCCCTACTAGTTTTGATTTTTAAAAAACTCCTAATTTTGCTCATTTACTACCTCCGTTACATATTAGTTGCAACTTTGGGCAATATTTGTGAGAGATAAAATATTCCAAAGTTGCAACTAATATGTAACGGAGGTAGTAAATAAATTTAAATTTTTGAAAAAATTGTTATTACATACTTACATAAGTCATTTCATTTATTTCAATAATTTAGTTTCAAAAATTGAGAATGGCTCGAGAATTATCCAGTTATTCAAGCTATATGAGTATTAGGACTCATAAGTACGTCAGAGTAGGTTTGTTCAATAAAGTTAGAATGATTGAGCATTAACACTAAAATTAGGTCAAAAGGGTGGAAGTTTTGGGGACGGAGGGAGTACAATATACATATACCATAGAGTATGAATTAAGGAGCTGAAAATGTATTGATTATCTGAATGTATAATCTGTGAGATAATATATTGCTTGTCTTCCGCCAGATTTGACGGACGACAGCTATGAATGCTGATTCTGTTTATGTGGAATGATACACAGTGGCAATTAATATTGTTATGTGCTACATGCCTACACTTGTTTAAGTTCGTGTTGTTGGCTGCAATCAAGTCATAGACCTATAATTGACTAATGATGTTGGAGTGAATTTGCGTTAGAATAGTATCTTACATATTGCTGTAACTTCTTATCTTGATTTGGAGACGAATATGACTTGTGCAGTTGTGCCTCACTTTAAGGTGTGAAGACGATCGACCATGATTTAATGCGATCGATTTTGCTAAAAAGAAGTGAAGTTTAATGTTCCACTTTGGCCTCCATCCCACATCCATGATATTACACTACAATATAATACTAATGTACTTGTATATTTCTAACTTGAAAATTTTACAGTACTCATTTGAAATATGACTACCTTAATGTTTTCATAATTATATAGTTTATAATTGATATATTTTTTTCCAGATAATTAATTATATTACTTTACTTTAGGTATAAAATAGTATTATCAATTTTTTTTTTATTTATCAATTTTTTACACTAACAAAACTTGTTTAACAGTTTAAGTGAATGTGAGGTGTCGTGTTAACATGTTTAATCAAACATATTGAGAACCCTCGACAATAACTCAAATATATTCATGTCCAATGTGTATCGTGTCAACTTTAGCCATCTCTATCTAATTTCGAATAGGTTTACTCCCAAATACAAAGTACAAATCACAAAATTAAATAAAGTCAATAATAAAAATTTGTGATATTGTCCAAATTAAAGTCAAAACAAACTAACATAAAACGGAGGAAGTACACACTACTATGTTTATTTATTAGGCAGTGGCGTATTTGGGGTGGGTTTAGTGGGTTCATTGAACCAACTGATTTCTTTGAACTTTATTATTTTTTTTTTATAATATATATATATATATATATATATATATATATATATATATATATATATATATATATATATATATATATGGCTTGGTAGTATTTTGGTGGCTGGTTTGTGCGCCTTAAGCCCCTAAATCCTGGGTTCAATAATTTTTTTTATCTTATGAAGTATTTTTTTAACAATTTCGAACCCACTCTTCTAACTTCTTGGATACGCCACTGTTATTAGGTATATAAAACTTTGACTACAATACTTCACTAAATTATTAAAAATATATATTAGGAAAAAGATGTATGTAGCCTTTAGGGTTGCATATAATAAGGTGCTAAAAATGGAAACAATAGGCATAATATATTATCGTGCAAAATGTTATTCCGTATTAAATAGGTGTTAATTAATATTAAGTTTCATAACATCACTTTTAGTCAAATAGTGCACTAACGAGTATGTCAACTTTGATTGTGTCAATTATTTAAGAATCAAGTTAATATAAAATAATAGTTAATGCATTTCCCTACTTTATAAAAAGTAGATAGAAGATAACTTTTAGGAATAGTGTGCTACCAATTATACCCTGTAGAACTGTAGAAGTTAACTCTTAGGAATAGTGTGCTACCTATGTACACAAAAGTGTACACAATGTGTATTTACTTTTTTAACCTCATTAATATGTTTACTCTCATTAATATATTCAATGTTTTTTTAATCATAAAACATATCATCAGTTAATTCAAAGTTTTTTTCAACAAAAAAACTTGTGATGCTTTTTTTTCTTTTAGAACTTAAAAATCTTAAAATCAAGGGATATCGATGATAGGAGAAAAAAAAAATCTGGTATAATTATGGAGAGAATTTAACAGGAAAAAAAATATAACTAATTGGTTATTGCTTTAGTATTAAATTTATAGATATAGATATTAGATGGTCGTGTAACATTAAAAAACTTACATTATTAAGTTTTTAGCTACAACGAACATTTCACATATTGTTACTCCGTATATATGGCCAAAGCTCACAAAAAATTCATATGAAGAAAAACACGCTAGGTATTATTGAAACATGCAAATCAATTAAAAGTTCTAAACTAACAATTACTTAAGATATGAAGGGATGCAAATCAATTATATATTACTCATTTAATAATAATTTTGAAATAACACTGTTAAACTTTTGTGGGTTTTATAAATTAATGTCATAAAAGATTTTGGTGGCTTTCTTATACTTCTATAAAGCCACCACATAGGCACATAAACCAAATACTACCTCCGATTTTTTTTAGTTGCAACTTTAGAATATTTTATCTCTCAAATAATACCCTAAAGTTGCAACTAAAAAAAACAGAGGTAGTAGTACATATTAAAACTACAAGGTCTACCACCCAAATCAAAGGTGTAAATACACACCAATACAACTTCATTCTCTATAAGAGCTAGCCCCTCTGCGCGCATCACGCGTGTAGGCCACCCTAGTTAAATTAAAATTTTGAAATAAAATTGTTTGTTGAAATCAAATTCCCAATTGAAAATGTCAAAATAAAGAATAAAATCCACATCTGTATAAACCGTATGTCATTATAATATAAGCTGTCGTCAAACCAATAATACTTAGTACTTTATGATAATGAGTTGCATGAACTGAAAACTTAATATAAATAGGGTTCGGATTGTAGGGTAAGAGGCATCCTAGTTAAAAACCAGGCCACGAGAATTATTTCAGAAAGGCAATCAAAGAAATTTGTTAATCTTCTAATTACTACTTGTACTGTATTATTATTATTATTCCAAAAATGGAGGGCAAGCAATTTATTTCCAACAAGAAGAATGTATAATAGCCACTTCTCCACGAGTGAAAGAAAATGAGTAAGCCTATAAATCCGAGTATTTATTCATATTAATTTAAATTATAAGGTAACAAATACTCGTAAGAAATATTTTTATATATTAAAAAAACATGATTACCATGGGTTATATGAACATTCGGTTCAATTTTATGGAAAAAATTTCAAATACTACAACCACGATTAGCTTTTTATATTTCAAGATTGAAACTTTTGTTTTAGAACCTATACCTATTAATAAGGAAAACAATTTCTTAGAATGTTTATAATAGATTATTAATTAAATAATAAAAGGGGATAAAACAAAGAAATGTGAATGACGTACATTAACTTTTTGGTGCAGCAGGACTGGCCACACGGTGCGGCAGGCGCTACCCGAGTTATTTTGTAAGGGGTTACCCGAGTTATTTTGTAAGGGGTTACCCGAGTTATTCAGTCATGGGCTACTCGAGTTACTCGGTCAGGGGTTAGTTGAGGGGTTCGGATAGGGGTTACTCGAGGGGTTCACTCGGTCAAGGGTTACTTGAGGGGTTACTCGAGTTACTCAGTCAAGGGTTACTCGGTCAAGGGTTACTCGGTTATGGGTTACTTGAGTTACTCGGTCAGGGGTTACTCGAATTACTCGGATTACTCAGTTAGGGGTTATTTAAGGAATTCGGTTAGGGGTTACTCGAGTAATTCGGTCAAGAATTACTTAAGGAGTTCGGTAGGGGGTTACTCGGTCGGCGGTTACTTGAGGGTTTAGTCAGCAGGGGTTACTTGAGGGGTTACTCGGTCATGGATTACTTGAGGGGTTACTCGATCAAGGGCTCGGTCATGGATTACTCGATCAAGGGCTCGATCATGGATTACTCGAGGGGTTACTCCGTCAGGGGTAACTCAAGTAACCCCTGACCGAGTAACTCAAGTAACCCCGGCAACTTGAGTAACCCTTGACCGAGTAACTCGAGTAACCCTTGCCGCACGGTACAGCAGGCCGCATACCAAAAATTGTGAATGACATAAATTACTATACTACTCAGATCATATTCCTTAATTTTGTTACAGGTTACCCGAGTTATTCAATTAGGGGTTACTCGAGTTACTCGGTCAGAGGTTACTTGAGGGGTTCAGACAGGGGTTACTCGAGTGGTTCACTCGGTCAAGGGTAGTTACTCGGTTAAGGATTACTCGGTCAGGGGTTACTCGAATTAAGCGGTCAGGGGTTACTTAAGGAGTTCGGTCAAGGGTTACTCGGTCAGAGGTTACTTGAGGGTTCAGTTAGAGATTATTCTGTCAGGGTTACTCGGTTAGGGGCTCGATCACGGACTACTTGGAGGGGTTACTCGGTCATGGATTACTCGGTCAGGGGTAATTAACTTAAGTAACCCGTGATCGAGTAACCCCGACAACTTGAGTAACCCTTGATCGAGTAACTCAAGTAACCCCTAACCGAGTAACTCAAGTAACTCCTGCCGCGCGGTACAGCGGTTGCATACCAAAAATTGTGAATGACATAAATTACTATACTACTTAGATGATATTCCTTAATTTTTTGTATTTGGCCATTATTGTGAGTACAACAATTTATAATTTATTTGTTAATATAAATGAGTTTATTTTTATTCATTGAACAAATTTATATTTTTCAATGAGATTAATATTATACTTTATAAACTGTGCATCGCACGGGAACTATGCTAGTTATTACGAATCTAACAAGATCCCACTTGATATATTTTTTCCGTATAATTATCGTATATTGAAGGTCAAAGTTTGGTCAAATTTGACATTCAGATCAGATCAGACCATACCAGATCAGATAAACAAAAATAAGGTGAACCAAACAAGCCCTAAGTTTGATCAACAAAGAAAAAAAATATGTTATGGCTGCAATTTTTGTGCCCAGCCCAAAATGGTCGGGTGGGACCAAAAATAACTAAAATTGCATTCCCAAACCCGCCCGAAAAAATAAATTTTCGGGCCGAGAAATTCTACCCAAAATCGGTCCAGGCCGAGCTAATGAGAATTAATCACCAAACTAAGTTTGATCAACAAAGAAAAAATAAAATGTTATGGGACAATTTTATTTTATTTTTTTGGCGACTGTTATGGGACAATTTTTGGGCCGTGGTAATCAATATTCATCACGCTAATCTTGTTCAGCTTTTAATCATATTAGGGCCTATTCTCTTCACATTATTTTCAGTTCAATTCAGCTATAATAAGTTCAGTTCAATTCAGTTTAGTTCTTAATTTCCTTCTCTCATAAAATATTCAGTTCAGTTAAGTTCAACTCCAATAAGTTCAATTCAGTTCAGTTCAGCTTAGTTTAGTCAATCAGAACAGACCCTTAATCTCGACTAAATTCTATATCGATTTTATAATTTTAATCCTTTACCTCATTTAGTGATTTACGTATTTTGTTTTAAGGCTATGTATAAGATGCTCAAAAAGGAAAGATTGAGGAAAGATTAACATTAATTACACCGATCTGCGCGTGATTTTATTATGAATTCCCAACTTAATTCCATTTTGAGAAATATAATTAATGCTTATACATAACCATAAGGGATACATATATCATTGCCCTTTTTTTTTAACTATTTATTATCGGGGTTTATAATCATGACTCATGACATTATCGGGGTTTATAATCACGATTCATGACATTATCGGGCCTAACTTTGACCACCTCTAAGTTGAGTAATCCGGGTTTGGTATTTGTGGGCTTGAGGTGGATTCATTGCGGCGTTAAAAGTTTTATTGGGTGGTTTTTTGATTTAAGATTAAAAATTCAAAATTTGAGATTAACACAAACCTGTTTTCTCTCTACTCTTGGAAACCCTAACGCTAAAGTTTTCATCGTTTTTCTAGTGATCGAGGCACTCTTGGGTTTGAACATGGTGGTAACCAGATCAATGTCTGGAACATCTCAACGTGATGATGAGGTTCTGTTCTATTTTCTGATTTTCAATTTCCATCAATTTCATTTTCACAAGTATTTTGTTGGTTATATATAATCTGTCATTGCATTTTCAAAACACTAAGAATTGTTTATATATAATTGTGTTCGGAATTATAAAACGAGGGTAAACCACTGCTGCTGTCATCTTTGAAATGTTGTGGGAACTTACGTATATCCCCCAACATTAACGATAACGATGATAGCACCACTAATAGGCCATTAATGTGATACATTTTCAAGGTAACTAATGCAAAGTCTGGAGCAAAGAGACCCAACACTGACAAGTACTATGACTTAGATGAAAGGATTTTAGCTTTTGGCATTTTCATGGCTGATTGGAAAGAGGAACATCTGAAGAATGATCCAGACGTCAAATTTGTAAGATTTCTCCTAGTTTTAAGCTTTTACCATTTATTTCTTTTTAAAAATGAAATCAATTTAATTGTTAATTCATTTCTTTTTTTGCTATTCATAAAAGACCCGGGAATCCTACCAGGCTGCAATGCATGAATTCAATTCCTTCAGTGATTCCGTGAGTATTCTTACCGAAAAACTTTCCATTTAGTTAAGAACATAACTGAAATGTTCTTCCTTGTTCATTTTCTTTTAGAGAAAAGATTCATTATTGCTGAGGCCAAGAAAAGGTAGAATTTCCTATTATTGTTATGAATTTTATTTAGTTTTTCTTAGTTGATTTGATTTTGGTTTTAATTGTGATTTAGGAATTCTGTGGAAAACAATGTCCGGCCTGAGAGAGCAAGTATGAAATCAGCAAAACTAAGGAAATCCGCAAGATCATGGAGAGACAAGGAATTTGACAAGAATATACGGGTTAAGGCTTCGACCATTTTTATGAGTGCTTTGAGACAGAACATTTCAAGAAGGATCCTACATTCAATTTCAAATTTGTAAGTTTTTTTTTTCTTTTTTAAAATGAATTCACTGTATAATTTTGTTTTGTATTTTGCTATTTATCAAAGGATTTGAAGACCTGCAATGTCGGATTGTATGAATTTGAGATTATTCTCAATGATGATGTAAGTAATTTTGCATAACGTATTTAGTTGAGTTTTATTTAGTTAAGTTGAGATATCATATGTTGTTATTATTTCAATTTTTTTTCAGGATAGAGCTCCATATATTGGCGAGGCCATGAGCCCATGAGAATCTACCTTGATGATTGCGCCAAGAATTTGAAAATATTTAGAGAGGGAATTTACTAGACAATTTGATTTGGTTTGATTTCTTAGTTTTTCTTCACTTTGAATTTTGTAGATTTTGTAGCTCAAAACCGTCAAAAGGCTTTAAATTCTGTTTAGTCTTTGTGTGCGTGCGTGTGCTTGTATATATTTGTTTCTGTGTAAATTCAATACCTAAGGAGAGGGCACTAAGAAGTGTTCAGACTGATCACTTTGATTGTTTTTGCATCAATGTAGTGTTGGTTGTTTTTGCTGAACTGATGGCAAACTAGGAACAGGGAAGGTAAACTAGCATCAGTGTAATATTGGATATTTTAGCTGAACTCATGTATTAGCACTTTGACTAAGTAATGCTATTTTTCCTTCTCTAAAAAAAAAAAAAGAACACTTGGACAAGACCTAATATCCTATATTATTGCTGATCTCCCTTTGATTTTTTTATCAAGTAAATAAATATTTGAAGCATTTTCCACATCTCTCATTTTCGTCTTTTCGGGCAGGTTTCAAGTGGAATTTTGCTGGTTTTTGTAGGTGTCATATTATGTTCAAGCATATGATTATAGTCGTCCCTCTCAACTAGCGTAGAAATAAATCATATGTTCCATTCGATTTGTCTTATTCATTTAATATCTATAATTTACAGTTTGTAATCTAGATATTTAGTGCAGCTGTTTTTATCCAAGCACAGATTTTTGTGTACCAAACTATTGAGTAACGAGTACCAGTGAGTAATTCCCTATTCCATTTAAAAAAAAAAATACCAATGAGTAATTTCAAGCAAGTTTTTAAAGAAGATATAGTTTATTTCATCTTTTTACTGATTTAGTGATTTGTTTTAAGCTACAAAATCTACAAGGGCCACCGAAGCTCCATCATTTTCTGTGGAGTGCAGTCAAGGGTAACCTTGCTGTGAAAGAGTGGCTTGTCCAACGTCACATCGTCCATAATGCCTCATGCTCGATTTGTGGGGCTGCTAGGGAGTCAATTATACATTCGTTAAATGCCTGTGAAGCTGCCACTGCCATCAGGGATCATAGCGCGCTTAGAGAGAATTTTAACATTTTGTGGGTGCTCCAACTGAGTCGTTTGCTGATCTTTGGGGTTGGCTGAATAGGAAGTGCAACCCTGGGGATCTTAGTGCTATGGCTGCTCTATTTTGGGCTACTTGGCGCTGCAGAAATCTGATCATTTTCGAGTATAGCAGACCCGACTTTGTGATGCTTGCTAGTTGTTGCTGGGTATAGCAAGCTGGTCCCAAGACTAAAAACTGTACTCTGCTCGGGTCTTCAAAGGTGCAGCTGCAATTCATGGATCTGTCCCCCCAATGAGTATGTGAAGATCAATGTAGATGCTCATGTGCCAGAGGTAGGCAATGCAGGGCTTGGTGTGGTCTTTTGAGATACAAGTGGGAAGATTCTGGTGGCAGCAGCAAAGAAGGCACCACTGTCACACCCGGAGTGCATAGAGGCCCAAGCTGTCAGGTATGCTAGCTATGCAATTGGCTCGTACAATGGGGAACATGAGATGCAGCGAATGTAATCAAGAATGTGACTGCAAACGTGAATGGCTTCTCCCTGATCTTCGCTATCTATGATAATATTTGGTGTGATAGACTGATAGAGAATGGTTTAATGTTTGCTTATTTTCCCATGTTAGAGAGCATGTAATACCGTTGCACATCTTGTTGCAAGGTGTTATACTGTTGCACATTTTTATGACAACTACAACGCTTTCATGCATGCATAGTGACAACTCTTTCATGCATGCATAGTAAATGTACAACTCTTTAATTTCATGCATATATATATAATTATGTATAGGTGTATAGATATAGGTCGTTGGAGATTAATAATTTAATATTTGAATTTGAATTAATCGGTATAAACAAGAAATTTTTGAATTTGAAATTGAATTCGAATTTGAATTAACGAGTATAACCCCTCAATTATAAGATTCAAATTTTTTTTTTTTGTTTCTTATTTTTAAGAAATATAAGATTCAAATCTTTATTATTATAGAATGGAATATTATTATAGAAATATTCCCTTTTTGAATTTAAGTAATTTCTTTTTTTATACCAAATTCAGTACTGAACATTTGGATTGCGTTTGCATCAATGTAGTGTTGGCTATTTTTGCTGAAATGATGAAAAACTAGGAACAGGGAAGGTAAAATAGCATCAGTGTAATAAAAATAACCCTTAACGACAATTTGGTATTAAAAAAAAATAATAAATAAATAAATATATATATATATATATATATATATATATATATATATATATATATATATATTATATTATATTAGTTATATTAGCTACATTTAAGCCAATTTTGTTTTTTTGTTTTTTTTTTCTATAATTTCTGGTTTGGTCCATTCCTCCCCGTTACCTGATGTTGTTTTGATTTGTGTAAATACATGTATAGCAAAAAAAAAAAAAAAAAAAAAAAAAAGATTCAATTAGATAAAAAGCACAAGAAAGAGAATATACAAGAGAAAAAAATGCGAATATGCCAAAAGCATTAGAATCTTACTAACTACAAAACAAACATTGTTAAACAACACCCTTTGATAAAACTGCACTATCCTTGTTTCAGAATTTCTGAACTAAGCTAATCATCACCCTAATCTCTTCTTCCTCTTTAATCAGGTAATCAATCTGCTAAATTCAATTTCAATTTATAATACTTATTGGTCTTTTACTTCATTAATTTATATATTTACTTGTTTTATTGCTCCATATTATACTAGTAGTTCGTTTGTCATCAACTTTTCCATTTTACTTGTATTGAACGATCATATTTTATATGGTAGACTTTGTAGCTCAAAACTGTCAAAAACCTTAAATTCTGTTTAGCGTTTGTGTCATTGTGTGTGTGCGTGTGAGCCCGTATATGTTTGCTCCTTCACAATCTCTGTTACATGAACTATTCATTTCGCCTCAATTACCCTAATTGAACCCTTGACACTCGGACATGGGTTTACACTTGGTCAATTTTAATTCAAAATTATAATTTTATTTTTTTTCAAAAATAATAGCCAGGTCATTATATGCTTAGGCACGTACCTGTGTCAGACATGGGTTCACATTAAACATTGGTCAAGTAGTTGTATACTTGAATATGCTGATTTCTGCTTGTTGCTCCATAATTTTTTTATACAGTTGATGAAAAAATTTACATATAAGACTAGTATCATAGAATATCTAAATCCCTCAATTTCAAGGAAAGTTTGAGCAATAAAAGATCCAGACTTGACAAATACTGCTGGATAACCTAAAGGAGCATCTATCTTAGCTTCAGTACCTAAGCAGTTGTACACCTTTCCTGACCAAATATGAATCCAAGAACAACTTTCTTCATTTTCTAAAGGAAAATACACCTTTGCTTCTCTTTTGCCTTTGTCTAGTACAGGTGCCACCAGAATCTCTGATCCAACTAGGAACTGCTGGTATGTTAGTGTCTGCACATATTCGTCTTTAGGGTAGTGAAGAAATAAGTGCCGGCACACCGGGAGTCCCTTCTCTGAAGCTTCCTGTTATAACAAATTGCAGTTCAGAGAATGACATGATGTGTAGGTGATTAAAAATACTAGTTGGGCTTGGCTAATAAAAGTATTTACCTTAACAAGTTGGATTCTGTAGAACTTCCAGGCCTTGTACACCTTTGCAAGGCGGGCGAAATGTGATAATGTTTTGTGATTGGAGTAGAATTGAGAGTTGCAGGATGGTTTGTTTCCCTATATGAGACGAATGTAACAGGATGGTAAGTTTGTTGAAAATTATATCAGTCGAAAATAGCATATAATATGTTTAATACTGATACTTCTGCCTTATTAGTTTCAAGAAAAGGTAAAGATCGGAAGAACAAACGTACTTCATGTGTCCGGAACACTGTGGTGAAAGCACAAAATTCCATCCATCTGAACAGCAGTTCCTCGCTTCTATGATACTTGATTAGAGGTAAGTTTACTGCACAATACCCTCCAATATCACTGTGATTAAGAGCATAACCAGAAATTCCGCTGCTAAGTAGACCAACAACAGCACTTTTAATCCCATCATTTGCTTGCCAACTGACCATTTGATCTCCCTCCCAGAACAGCATTGCCCATTTCGGACTATCCCTGAAACCGGCCCTCATGAAGAACACCAATGCCTCTTCAGGGTCTTCCTTTTCCTTGCCTGAACAACTTGATTTCCACTTGTCGACAAACTCCCTGTTTATCTGAGCCCATAACTCTGGATATCTGTTGTGAGCAGCTATAGGATCTTCACCTGAGCAATGAATGCATTCAGATTTATCCGAGGTTAGTGTGTTTATTTAAAGCAGTAATTTTTGACTTCAGATGATGCAGAAGAGTTATATATGTCCTTCTCTTTATTACTTGCAGTATGGTAAAGTACCTGAATAGAGGGTTGCATCAACAGGGAGGCCTTCACCAAAATCAGCCATCCAACCCCTGATTCCGTCATCTACCATTTCTTGTAGGATGTTTTTGAACCATGGTGCAGTTTCTGGGTGTGTTAAATCAAGCATCCCCACATCAAAGGCCGTGTTAGGAACCATGTATGGCTCTCCATCCTTGTCTTTCACTAGTATGTCCAACTTCTTTGCTTCTTCGAACATGTTTCTTCTCCTGTTTGGCTTCTCATCAGTCTGGTAAGAATGTCATGTAACCAATCATTAATCATATTAAATAAGCAATTGACAGAACTCGAGTGATCATGGGGAAGACAGGTGCACCCTACACGCGGGTGTTTGATGCATATCAACTGGGAACCTGTGCTCCAGAAAAAAGCAAATGTATAGGATAAACTAATGAGCAAACTACTTACTGGTGCTAAACAAGGATTGCAATAACTCATGACTTTGATGTGCTGATTGTTAAGATCTTTAACAAGTTGCTGCCATCCTTTATACCGCGTTGTGTCTACTTCCCAATTCCACCATAGTTGTGATCCGACTAGTGTTTCTCTTTGTCCAACCCAATCCTGTGGTTGCAAAATTTCATTTCTTGTCATTATTATTGTGCATCAAGGTACTTAAGCAACATTCGAATCTTGATCAATAATCCATTAGTAATGGCACAAGGCCACAAGTCACTAAGATTTCAAACAAAGTTTGTCATCCTTAAGTAATGGCACAACTTTCTCATGTTCATTTATTTTTGTAGGGCTGATCATGGGCCAAGCTGAGGTAACTGCCCTTTCAATCCCCGGTAAACACAGGCCAGGCCGAGCAGGGCAAGGACTATAAAATGAAGTGTATCCAGGATATATATATATGCATTTGAAATTACCTGCAGCCAGAATGAAGAAATGGGAACATCATAAGTCTTAAGAATGTCCCAAGTATTGCGGACAGTCTCGGTGCCTCCCTGCATTCCAACAACAGCCCCTGATATAATCCAATGAGGAAGTTCAGGAGGTCTTCCTATAGATTCTGTTAAAGTTTCAATGATCTCAGTAGGTGAGTTTCCGTGCAATATTGCTCCTGCAACCGAGTTTCCATGTACCTATACAGCCAGTGTAAACAAGTCAAAAGGGTATCTGGGTATGACTATCCTAACTTTTATGTACTTTTCCTCCGACTAAATCATGAAATGCTAATCATTTCGATTGGTTCATATTCTGTAAAAATTGTACTGAGTAAATCATTTAGCATGCTTTACCTGAATCTGAACTCTATCTTGCATAGTTAAGTCGAAAATGGTGTAATCGTATCCTTCTAAGTAAAGAGACCTCATCTTTGATGTCATATAGAAAGGAGAGGGTGCATAGGTTGTACTCCAATCACCAGCTGCCCTGATAGAAGAGATCAAATATTAATTTCAAGATTCTATGTTAAGCGGACTAATGCAGGTATGTGTTCAAGAGTCGAACTTGGTTAATTTTATACAAAAGTTAACATGATTAAGAGTCGAGTTTTCATAACTGGGTTAAAGTGTCGAGGTTCAAACATGGGTACTTGAGTGAAACAAAGAGTTCAAATAACATAGATTAAAAAAATCGGTCATCTCATCACTTTTAGAGATCAAGATGATTGTGACTACACAAAAGAAATTTGGATGGGGTAGCTTAGATTAGATATGATTTACAAGCGTTGTCTACTCAATAATGAGAGTTGATGTTCTTAGGTGGAGCGTGTTTTCCTTGTTTAAGATAAGGTGAGGTGAAAATGGAAGATATTAACAAAACGTTAGCAATCACAATCACAATCACAATCACTCAAAATACAAATAAAGTTTTGCAATAATTATTAAATGGAACTCTGAAAATATCAGGGATTCTGCAGGGTTCAAGTGTGTAACCTTTACCCCATTTGGTGATTATTATATACTAACTTCGTCCCTAAATAATATAGTTGGCCACGTAAGAATCTTTGACCATAAAGTTGGCCACGTAAGAATCTTTGACCATAAATTTGTTAAGTAATACATACTTCTTCTATTTTTTTATACTTGTAACACACATTTTATCACGTTTATCGATGAGGTGATTAAATTAGGTAAACGAATGAATTAAGCTATGAAATTTAAACCGTAACAACTTATCCCTTTCTCCTTATAGGTGTTAAAATTTTGTAATTTAATTTATCCGTTTACCTAATCTAATATCTTCCTTAACATGCGTGCCAAAAGAATGTGTTGCAACTAAATAAAAACGGAGGAAGTAGTAGTGAATTGCTATTTGTCACAATAAAATTACTCAAGCTATAGTATTAAATGACCTCTATGCCCCTTTTAATTTTGAAAATTCCATACTCATCCAACCACCACTAACTTTGACCCACTACACTAACCTTGACCCTCCAAGTTATGGCTCCACCTTGACCATTAACTCCACCACAAGTACCGCCACTAACCCTAACCATTCAACACGACGGGTCCACCTTAACAACTAGCTTGACCACCAACATTGTAGATTCACGACGGTTGACCACCAACATTGTACTTTCCGACCACTAAAATGAGTCTATGTCGGTCTGCGTTCATAACGGAGGCACTTGGTAGGGATGACGAACCTTCGACGCCGTCGAGTCAAGTATATGTCCAACTTTTTTTTACATTTTCCGATGTACACGATCACACGTAATACACGACTATACCATGGTATAGTCGCATATTATATGCGAATATGTGACTGTACCATGGTGTAGTCGCATATTACATGCGATTGTACCATTGGTATAGTTGCTGGTACAATTGCGTATTACATGCGATTGTACCATCGCCGCATGTAATATGCGACTACACCATGGTACAGTCGCATATATGCGGTCATTTACCGTTTAAATTTTTAAATATTTTTTTAATAATAATTAAAAATAACAAAATACATTCAATTAGTAAATTTACGAAAAAAAAATTTAATTTTATTTTTTTCACATGAATCTAATTTAATACTCATAGTTAAATTTAATTTTAATTTTTTTTTGAGGAAAAAAATTTTAATTTTAATTTTTAATATATCATGTAATAGTTTATAAGTATAAAAAAAAAATAAAAAATTGGAGGGGACATGAATGATGAGAAAATTGGGTGGGGTCAAATATTAAATTGATAAGGGTAGAAAGGTCATTTAATATTGTGACATAAATAATTCCATTGTGGCATTTAGTAATCCCCTTGAACCTATGATGTTAAAATAACAATGTAGATATTTCTATAACTTGTAGATCATACTGTTGAACTATATGAGCTTATGAAGTATGTTTTTTTTTTTTTTTTGAAATTAGTATGGTGTTTTCTTGCATATATGCATATTTTGGAGAATAGCGGAGACAATTATTGATCAATAATAACATAATACTAAAACAGACACCAAGAATGACACGTGTTATTTCTTGGTGCTGTCATTTTACCTCCAAAACCATCCTTCATCTTCTTTTGCCAAAAATGTTTTAGAGAATATTTATATAATATGATTTGTTAATAGTTTTCTTATATCTTCTATGTATTCACAATTAACTAAAATTTTATTCTAAATATTATAATTCGTGTCTTTTCTTGTCAAACTCTTTTAAAATAATATTTGTATAATATAATCGATTTCCTATTTGGTTATTTTTTTGGGTAATCATACCTTTTTATATATTGATATGCATTTTAAATTATGTTGGGAAAAATAAACTAATGTGACTATTTTCTTTTCTCCAAAAAAATTGCAAGATCACTTTGACTATGAGTTAAACTCCATTTCCTCTATTTAATCCCATTTTACCATATCACATCCCTATTTTGTTTGTTTTTCTTTTTCACTTCGTACGTACCATTGAATTAAGAACTAGAGTATTAAACATTATTATTATTGTCGTAGTAAGTCACATATTGTTTTTAAAACTATTTCAATAATATACAACTTTAATTTATACAAAATTAAATTTTCTGATTTTCTGGTTAAATCCGTGCATCGCACGGGCACTAATTTAGTTTATTAATATAGTTTAACCACAAAAAATTAAATGTTGTTCTTTGGTTAATTTAGTTCAAATAGCATTGCTGATGCACATTGTTGTATACTTGTATAACTTTGGTAGTGTAAAATGACTTGTACATTGAATATAAATATCCTACAAACAGATTGTTTATAGTTACTTCCTCCTCTTCTCTTTGTCCTTTTAGATTTGCCTCATTTTGACATTTTGTTTAGTTTAAATGGATTCACAATCGTTCCCTATTTTATTTCCTACCCTATGTAGAGACAAAATTACCCATCAATGTAACATAATTCCTAAAAGAGTAAAAGTTTTAAAAGTATGGGACAAACATTAAGAAACGAATGGAGTATAGATTACGAACAATAAATAATAAATAAAAGATTGAAAAGAAAGTGTAATAATGTACCTATAACTAACCAAATTGATTGCTAGAGAAATGGGTTGATCTCCTCTTCCAATCCCTTGTTCTTGAACAAAAATAGGAACCCTTTTGCCCTTAAAATCCATATGTGAAAATTGTTCTCCAAACCCAAAAAATCTCTCATTTTCTTCACTTGAATAAGTCATACAAATCCTGTTAAACTCAATTGATTTTGCTAACCATTTCTTCTCTCTTTCATCATCTTCAACTGATATCACTGCTGCTCTTAATGGTAACCAACTTAACCCGAATTTTCGCCTCCGAATTCGACCCGATTTCTTATAAACACCCTTTGATCTCAGATTAACAACCTCATAATTTGGTT
Organism: Chenopodium album; assembly: GCF_948465745.1. Lineage (NCBI taxonomy): Eukaryota > Viridiplantae > Streptophyta > Magnoliopsida > Caryophyllales > Amaranthaceae > Chenopodium > Chenopodium album. The sequence continues at coordinate 50,248,634 of NC_137848.1, forward strand.
TATCAATCTTCACTTGGAACCCAATTTGATGGTCATTTTTCTGATAAAAAATAACCCAATATTTAGCATAACAAGAAATTTTTCCAATTTTAATTTTCTTGTTCTTGTTATAAACCCTCCCTGTTATTAGTAAAACAGGGGATTTAGCCCCTTTTAAATCTTGTTTAAGATCAAATCCAATGAACCCAGATGAAGGATCTTGATCATTAATCTCTAAATTCCCATCTAAATCAAAATTGATCTCTTTAATCTCTTCAACATACTGGTGTTTACAAACTAAATTGATTTTGCTATCGCTTATCGCGAATGATCCCCTGCTTTCTTCAACCTCTGTTTCAGCCATTGCAGCAGAAACAAAGGATTTCCCAGGAATTGTAGACCAAATTGATGTTTTAGATTTAGAAAGATGAGAGATTGAGAGATTCCCGCCATTTTTGGAGGTCCAAAAAGCTTGGAAATGGGTTCCAATGGAGTAAAAATGGTGAGAAGGAAATGAAAGAGGATTGAAAGAAAGGGTACCTTGAATGAGAGGGAGAGATTTTGGGGGTGAAGGAAAAGGATTATTGAAATGTTTATGATGTTTTTTTATTGTTTTGAAGGTTGTCATTTTTAGGGGAATAAAAAAAATTATTATTAAGAGAGAGAATTTGTTGTGCAAAATTGATTTGGTTTGATTCCTTAGTTTTTCGTTCAATTTGAATCTTGTGGGTACTTAACCATTTATAGATTCTAAAAGTTGAAGTGTAAGATTCATGACTCATAAGGTGCATCTAGACCACCAATGATATTTAATACATTTGCCCTCCATGGCTCCATGTCACCATGTATCATCTAACATCCACAATCACGTCAAATCATATAAAAGTTCCTTCTACTACGTATTATTCTTTCCAATAATTATTTACTCGTATTTTGAGTGAAAAACATGTATGGTATACGCCTGTTTTATACGGAGTAGAAATTTTTGCTTAACTTTGGTCGATTGGCGTAAGAAAGTTTATTTGGATTAGAGAGAAATACAAGTTTATCTACTCGTTTAATGATACATACACAAAAAGTTGATTAGCTGGGAAAATTGTAAATAAATCAATAGTTTTTCATTAAATATGGGTTTCATAATTGTTGGCCGACTTATTTACAAAAATACTACGTTAATCTATTTACAATTTTGCCATTTATTTATTTATTTATTTTAAGAATATGTCATTTGTTAATCGATATGAAGGACATAGATTGGGAATTCCACTAAAATTGGACAAGTTTGTAAATTTATGGGATTTGTCAATAATACTCAAGTTTTTTGGTTTTGACTTCTTGCTTTGAATTGGGCAACTTTGACCGACTTGCCGTCATCAACCGCTGATAAACAAGAGGAAGCTTCTTATATGACAAATGGCCAACCAAAACAAAATACAAGTAAGAAAATAATCAAACTACTCCTATAAGATATGCAGCGTATGCTGGTTCAAGTATGAATGTACTCGTGTTTGTGAAGATTCTAAGTTTGAATTTAGGTAGACAAGGTAGTGGAGTAGTTGAAAATGTCTTTTCTAAATTTTAAATAGGAAAATTGGAAACATTATACATTAACAAAATTGTGTGTATGAGTTAATTTTCGAGTAGTAAATAGCAATAATATAGTTATAACTAATAAGGGAGTACCATGTAATATATGCTGACACAACAAGTGTTTTCGTTTTTTTATTTTGGTTCAGTCGACGAGTCGGGTCAAATCTAGTTCGAATTTAAGTCGTATTAAATTATTGTGCTCATACAGATCAATTTTGAATAAGGTTAGATCAAATCTAATTGGGATTATATTAATTTTTAACACCTCTAATATTAAGTTATCAAATTAACATGATAAAATTATTACATACTTCTTGATTAGTAGTTTACAAATCACGCACGTGAATATATAACGATTTATGGAGTACATACACAACAAATGGGATATCGCAAATTTTGCAATAGGGCTATTTGGTCCTACCCTTCTCTCCAGCCAAAATGCACGTGAAAACATGCTCGATGAACAACGATGCATGCAAGTATGCAACTAAATAATGGGGGTCTAAATTCAATCTTTTAAGTAGTAACTAGTAAACTGTTATCTTGTTCTCGCAATCTTTTAAAGCATTTATGATTTTGTACTATACTTGTGTATGTTTTTTTCGTTGATTTAATTTGTGAAATAGTGTTGTTTCACAAATCACAATGTTTATGTCATTAAACTAACTTTACTTTTGTGACTAAACAAAACAAAAATATCTTAATGTTATTCTGTCTAAAAAAAACATACTATGTAGTACGGAATAGTAAACTATTCGAGTATTCCAATAAAATATGAACTTATAAAGAATATCATTTCATACTACGAGTACTAGTAACTCTTAATTTGGACACTAAATCCAAAAGTATTCTTTGCCCAATAATTAATCATACAAGTATCATGTTAATTCAAAATTAGTAAGGTAATCCAAAATGTAATAAAGATGTTTAAGACTTTTGTTTATATAGTTGGAATGTATAATAAAGATGAATTTTGACACATAAAGTGACTAAATTCATGATGAATGTGGCCATGATATGTAGGATTTTGTACCAACCCAAGAATATGGGGTCATTCAAACCTTCTTAAATTCAGACATTCATCTAAAAAAAATGGAGAAATTTTAAGGAATGATGAAGATTATAGAGTATACACAACCAAGTAACTCTCCTCCATCTCTCATGGCAGATTTATTCCATCTTATTTCTTTGATGAATTGATTATTTCTGGCCACAAAGCTAAGTAGGACTCCATATATGCTCTCGACCATCTAACCAGTAACCATTATTATGAGTAATCATTAAATTTTTCATTATATACACTGTTAAAATAGTGCACTTTTTTACTGAGTTAAAATATTTACTTATGTAGTTATGTTCTACTCCCTCCGTCCCCAAATTTCGACCATTTTGGCCTAATTTTAGTCTTAAAATGATCGATCCATTTACATTAAAATACCCACCAATTTACAATAATATTTGTGCAAAATTAGTTTTCCCATATAAAATTTTGTTTTTTCATGTATTTTTAATACTTTATCTCTCTACTTTTTTACAAACCTCATGTAAATTTATCTTTCCAATATATTTTTATTTCTTTTTATTTAAGTTTCTTAATAACCGCGAAATCAACCCAAAAGGGTCGAAGTTTTGGGGACGGAGGGAGTATGAATTAACTCATCCTTTACAATTTATGTGGTCAAACTAAATAGTAAATTTGATTGTAATTTATACTTCGTATTATACTTCATATAAAAGAAAAATAATTGCAAATGAAGTATTTTTTAATGTAAATTATCAAGATTTTAACTTTTTTTATAAGTTTCACTTATACACAATTAAAATCTTAATAATTGTGAGATTATAAGATGAGTATGCTCGATCTCAAATGTCACAAATTTCAAACAGCAATATTGCTCATGACTTCATCTGTATGTAGCCGTTAAACAAAAATAACGAATGTAGCCTTAATATAAGCATATGGACATATGGTTCATTTCTGCCAAATGATCTCAGTTTTTTTTAATTATTTATTTACATTTGTTATATTTGAATGGATTAAAAGTCCGAGGCAATTTTAATGACAAAGTTACAAACTTTGGACTTATTTTAAGTTTAGTTTAATTCTAAAACTTGTTTTTTTAGACTTATTTTAAGTTCAGTTCAATTTTAAAACTTGTTTTTTTGGACTTATTTTCAATTTGATTCAATTTAATTTAGTTAAGCTAGTTCATTTATCATATACAGTATGCTATCTATTACGAGTATCAATTTAATGTACAGCATGATCAAAGTTGGTGTGTATAGTGTTTACGTCAAACTAATTACATACCATATGAGTTGTGAGTTGTGACCTATTATACCATACTTTCAAAATTAAAGGGGCAGTATTATCTCAAACCGTTAATAGCCACTATGCAAAGCTCTACCACGCGCACACATTGTACTTGCAACTTAAATTTGACATATAAAACAAAGATCTTAACCCATAGTGACTTTTCTTATTTGAAAACAAGTTATGATTGGGCAAACAAGCCTGTTCTCTAGTTTAAATTGAAATTAGTTTCATTTGCCCTACGGCTCAAGTATAGCACCACTGAAATTCAGCTCAAATTTGATCACCACGTACACCAATCTCGGCAGCAAAAGAACAAACCACGCGGAACATGGATTCAAACAGTGTAGCTCAATCAGCTCTATACGAAGGTACCATTTGCAACAGTGTCCGATGAAATCTGTTCACTGCAATCCGTAGTGATAAAAAAGACATAGGCTCAGAGCAATTGTCCACAAAAATAACCTAGTAACAGAGCACGTAATTGTAAAAGGGAAAAAATCAGGAATAGCATAGTTCGTTCAGTTGCAAGTCTGAAACAATAATTCATCCAGGGAACAACTGATTATAATTCAAACAGAATTTATACATATTATTAGTTCAAAGGATGGAACAGGATAAAAAGAGCACAAGGCCACCTAACGGACGAATTTATTACCAGACAGAGTGAACCACGAAACAAATAGATGATTTGATCACTAGTACCTTGCTGTCATATGAATCTTAAGTAATATATTCACATTGGCAGTATCAAAGGTGATGTTCTTGTATTCCATAAAAAAGGAAAAGAGAGAAAAATGACATCAAGATTTGCTATTGAACTAGCAAAAGCATACTTCTACAGTGGTCTAAAGCCTACGCAGAATATTCTAACATTAACAACAGAACTTACAATTCGAAGCTGTATTTTAGATACCAGAGATGGAATAGTTACCAACTTTAGGCATTCAATAAAAGCAGATATGCAGTTTCTACTGCAAGAATGCAATGGATCATTCAGCAGAATCTTCAATCGAGCAAATCAGACACGGCATTTTTTCTAAATGCATCAACCTGAGCTAACTGTCCAGCAAGTCCTTTATTTGGGAATATATTATCTGCCTTCATCCTCTCTCTAAACCCATATGCTGGAACCTTGGCATTTATGTACGTTTGGAGCAGTGCACTGAATGGCCTCGCACGGGAAACATAGCCAGCCTGCTTCATCCGAAGGAATATTTTCTCAGCATTATGGATATCACCCCTTTTAGCATACTGGTCTAAGATGGAAATATAAGAACTAAACAACGGCCTCTTCTGCTGATTCTGTGAGGTTGCTTTCAGCAATATAGAGTCTGCTTTCTCCACTTCCCCAGCATCCACATAGAGCTTCACAAGAGCATCCCAAGCAACTGGCCCAATTTGGCAGCCACTGTTTCCCATCTGCTTTAGTAGCTGCTTTCCCTTGCCCAGCATCTTGTTTTCTGCATATACTTTCAGCATGCAAGAATAATGCCGAGTAGAAAGCTTATTGATTGATTTCTCCATCTTATGGTACACAGCTTCTGCTTGTTCGACGTTCTTCAGCTTCCCAAAAGCTTCAATAGCAGCCAGGTAATCTCCTTCTCGGGGCTTTGGCTCGCAAACTTTCCACACTCTTTCAACATCATCAGCCTTGCCTAGATTTGCATAAATTGAGAGCAAAATGGGGCAGACTCCGCGATTAGAGTTTAGGTCATCCCCTTCCATCTCCTGCAGAATTGCTTCCGCCTTTTCTTTGAGTCCACCAAGGGCGTAATGACGAGCAAGAGTGGCTTGGACACGGAAGTTGGGTTTGATGCCTTCAGCTCGCATTGTCTCAACAATTTGTTCCATACCAATAATGTCATTTGATAGCCCTTTTGTGTCTATCAAGAGTTGGTAAGTAAAAAGAGTGGGCTTAATATCATCTTTCTCCATCATTAAAAGTACATCTGCAATTTTTTTCTTATCAGTTCTCTTGTAAAGAACAAGCAACTGGTTGCAAGTAAAGGGTGAAATTGGAAAGCCAAGGTCCTTCATTTTATTAAATATCTCTTCAGATTTAGCCACATTGGTGAGGAACACACAGTTGGTAAGCAAAGTTCTATAGACCACTTCTTGTCTGTGGGATTTAGGGATAGTGTCGATAAAAGTCTCCGCCTTGTGAAGACCCAGCACCTTGGCAATCAGATCCACTCTAGATGCATAATCCCGCTCGGTGAACTCAAAATCCTCTCTTTTATATAGCCACTCTGACAGCTGACATTATGTTTAAAAGAGTAAGAACAGCATTAATATGAGCACAATATCAACATTATCATATACATATAAGTCCATATATCCAGAATTATGTGGAAAAGACATCAGCATATAATGATACAAGTACCATTTCAATTGAATTCCTTGTACACAGAGTCATAGACTCCTAAATCATGAACTACAACAACAACAAAGCCTTAGTTCCAAAATGATTTTGGGGTCGGCTAACATGAATCGTTATAAGGATCCGTCCATAAAGGAAATATTAATTATGGCTAAAAGCCAAATTAAAATATCACCAAATAGAAATTCATATCTTGAACAACTAAAACAAGAGATATAATCAGAAATGAGGTTATTCGCAAGAAAGTAGGTGTGGCAGGCATTGCAGATAAGCTAAGGGAAAATCGTTTGCATTGGTTTGGGCATGTAAGACGGAGACACGAGGGTGCACCGGTTCGAAGAGTGGGACCATGGAGGGGTTAAACGAGCAAGAGGGAGACCGAAAATGACTTGGTTGGAAGGAGTTAAGAAGGATATAAAGTATATGGATTTGCATGAGGATGATGCATTGGATCGTAAGGGATGGAGGAGGAAGATTTATGTTGATGACTACACGGAATAATCAAATGTGGTTCATGTTAGCCGACCCCACTTATGGGATTAAGGCTTTGATTGATTGATTGAACAACTAAAACAAAACAAAAAGGCCCTAAAGTTGCTTCTTTTACACAACCCACTTCCCTCCCAAATTATACTGTTTCCTTCACAAACCTACAGTAGACTACACAAAATTCAGTCCAGTAAGCAAACAAAGCATATAAAGTAAAGTTGTAAAAATCTGATAAATGCATTTTGCTTCCAATACAGCAACTCATTTTCCATACAGCAGACTGCAGAAAATATAACGTATAATGTAATCACAAAAAATATCCAAAAATGCTCTACCTTGTGAAAAAGAAGTGTAAAAAGAAAAAGAAAAAAAGAACCCACAGCAAAGAGCGCAATCTGCTGCCTTGTGTTCTAAACCAAAATATTTGATAACCTAAAAAATCAATTCCATCCTAGAACAAAGGCAAACTTGAGAAGATAGAAATCTCATTCCTATGCATAATTTACTTTGCCATGGATGTAAGCTAAAACTCTAAAAGTAACTATGGCAACATTTAATAGCATTAACATACAAGAATTATACTGATAATCATAACTGATAAAAAAATTGCTTCAGATTTGGACAGATGACGTAGGGAAAAAAAATCCATCACAAGATTATTAATTTGCAAGGATTGAAAAGGTGCACCAGCATCTAGATGAAGAGGCCACCCATCTAAACATTTATTGCTAAAAACAAAAGGCACAAATTATCAGCCACTACGTAGCTACAATTTAACATAGAGGCAATTGGATATTCTTTTTAAACATGCTGCTGCTATGAAGATGCGCCATTAAGAAACTCAACAAATGAAACAGGACAAGAGGATGATCTCAGAATAATATGATACCATCATATGCACATTGCCACAAACAACAGCACAAATATGTAAATCATTCATGAAATTGATGAATATTAGAAGAGCAAATGGAGTTTCTATGTGGTTTACACTTTACAGTAAGCCATATCCTACTAAGAACAGTGTGTTAAAAAATACAATCCAATAACTTTTTGACCACAAGACAAACTCCATTCTTGACAAATTTTCTACACCCATGAATGTGACCATGTAAGTCCTATGACCTTACTCATCTATAAATTGAATACAAGATTCTAAGAAGCCACTTCTAAAGTTCTCACCCATCCCAGTTTTAGGAGATGACTAATGCCTTGATACCAAAACAAATATTGGAGCATTTTGAGCTGGATATTATGAAGCTATGAGTGCTTTCTCTTTAATCAAATTTGATCTATCTGAACTTTTTCCACTTCTACAAATTTCTCTGAACTTTGCAACTAAGTTGTAATTTGAATTGAACAGCCCTTATTGGAACTTATCCAAATTAATTAAAATTAATTGGAACTTATTAGAGCTTATTGAAACTTAAATATTTTTTTAAGGTGATGATAACATAGCCTAAGCACTTGAATTGGAAATGAAGAACAAGTCAAACAAACAAAGGAGTAAATGCACATGCACATTCACATGCAGATGCTGCAAATAATTAGCAAAACACATTAGAAGATGCAAGCATGAGCACCTGCAAGGCCTTTGAAAACATCTTACGCCGTCTTAGATTCAAAAGAGCATGATAAACTTCAGCGCGATTTAAATCCTTGCTCTCAGTAGCATAATTATCAAGAGCTTTAGAAAGAGATGGACCAGACTCTTCAAAAAGTAGTTTCAACAGAGGTGAATGGCCTAACTTCTTCGTTGATGACATCTCTCCAGCATCTTTCAACAGCTCAACTTCCAGGGTCTCTTCCGTATTCTCATCGACATTAGATAAGTCAGACTCAGAGTCAGAATCAGAATCAGATGAACTGTCACTATCTTCAACACCTCCCCCAGTAGACTCAGAGGGATCAGGTGTTTCAAGCTCAGAAAATCCCTCTTCCAAGTCATCCTCTTCCTCTCCACCACTCTTAGCACCAGCTTCTGAGGAAACACTTCGGCTCCCAGCTGAGAACTTATTTGGAAAATGTACAGTACACTGGCATGCGTTAGATGTTATCCACCTATCATGCATCAAACCACGATGCTCACAGTTCTTTGACTTGTCTTCTGTATGGCCACTGAACTGTCCAAGTCCAGCACAAGCTCGAAATGCTGCTACATTTAATCCTTGAGCCCTGAATACACAATGAAAACAACAAAATTTACCAATCATTAAAACAGCGAAAGACAAGGCACAAATCATATAGATCATGTACGGACTCTACAACATATAATAGATGAAAGTGAAAAGGTGTTGAAACAACCACTAATTGAAGGAATCAAGTCCAAATGCACACTTGCCACTCCTAAAATTTCTAATTTTTGAGCTTTATAGCTTAAAACCATTACAACCGTTCGAGCTTAATCTAGTAACCAATTCTGCTCGCAGAAAAAAAAACCCGACATGAAAAGATATCATCTTACAATTCTTAATATTGACATTCAGTTTATCCACCCATCCCCAAATCCTTAGGAATGCAATAATGCATCCCAAAACAAAGATAAGGAATGTATTAAAAAAATACCACAAAACTTTATTTCTTTTGTTTAAATGCCCGAATTCAAGCAATCCTCTCTTCCTCATATAACAGGGTCATTTCATATCATAACTGGCCCCAAAATAAAACCACAAAAAATTAATACTCAAATTTTCTCATCTCTGACAATAAAAGCACCATCTTTAGAGGAGAAATGGTGAGGAATTACAAATATTAAACAAACCAAAAGTCTTTAATCTCAATTCCAAACCACAATAAATCAGTAAAAAAAAAAATTCAAAACAAAATAACACATAATTTGATTTAACTCAAAACAAAATTCATTATTTTATAATGTGAATTACATGCATCAATCATACAATGTTCTGTGAACAAATGCAAACAGCAACTAACAAATCGAAAAAACAGACGTTGTTACAGAGAGAAAGAGAAAGAAAATACCTGATAGAATTTGCAGAAGCTCGACGAAGAGCCCACATTGTTCGCAGCTTCGAAGATGATTTACAGAGAAAATTGTAGAAGATTAGGGAAAAAAATATAGAGAATTTGATCGAAGTTTGAGAGAGTGAGTGATAAACCCTAGAAATGAACAAAGCTTAAACCCTTGAGAAAGACTGAGAGAGTAACGTAATTGAACGAAACGAACTTTCCCCAAATTACACTCTATGGATTTTTTTGATTTTGGCCCAAATTATACGGGCTTGTTGCATCTATGAAATTTAGGGTCCAGGGATTGCGGGTGGGTATTAAAAGGGCGAGTATGGATAGTGGATACTACTTTGGCGGATATAGGTATAAAGGTCATACAGAGTATTCCGATTTCCTAGTATACATCATGGATAGGGATGGCAATCCACTCCGAATCCACCCCTATTCCGATCCGGTTTGAAGAAAAAAATCCGAGTCGAATCCGAGAAATAATAATCTGAATTCGACTCTGACTCGGAAGAGGGTCGGGGTCTACTTAGAATTTGACTTATCAATCCGACTCCGATTTTTCTATGTACTTAAATTTTTTTTATTATTCAATTCTTTGAAGTTGAGTATACATGGGTTGCTATTGATAATTGGGTCAAAATTAAATTTAAAGTCGGATTCGGATTCGGAGTCGGAGTCGGAGGTTGAAAATTTAAGACGGATCGGAGTCGGATGTCGGAGGCGGAGGCGGATTCAGATTAAAAATCCGACATTTTGTAGGGTCGAAGTCGAATTTTTCATAATTCGATCCGATCCGACCCATTGTCATTCCTAATCATAGGTAGCAAAGTGGGTGTTGGATTCAAGTCGTACTCGCCTAATACCTTCCTACCAGCTGCTCATCTATCACTTACCAAATATCTACCACACGTCCACAATTGCACCTGACTCAACCCTTATTATTGTATTATTATTTTACCACAACTTTACCTCTAATTTTGGTTCAATATTAGTAGAGTAAAATATAAGAAGGGAATTTAATGGATAGTTATTTTATTTCCGATGTTTGGTAAATATAAGGAAATGAAGAGAAGAAATTCCTTTAATTTTGAGAAGAAAGGAGAGTAAAAATTTTGTAAAGACTCCTTTCTTCCACTTCATTTCCTTTCTACCAGTTCTCATATCATTTATCATACAAAGAAAGTAATAAAACTCACGTACTTTCTTTTCTTTTCTGACCAAATCTCATCAACCAACCAAAGCCTACCATTATTAAACTCAAATATTAGCAGTTTATACTTTATTACTCCATAAGCCCAACTTAGAGTGGGCAAAACATAACAATCTAAGTTTCTACACACCAACTCACCTTTAGTTCTCTACCTCCTTTCTTTCTCCCAAAGCATCAAATTTCCAATTTTTGGGGTTGACAAATTTTTATATTTGGTCGAGATTACTCGGTCAGGGGTTAATCAGTCAAGAGTACCGTGAGTAACCTCTAACCGAGTAACTCCGGCCTCATGATATGGCCAGCTACATAGAAAAATCCTCCTTATTAAGAATAAATAATAGTGTATTAGATTTATTATTATAATGACGTTTACAGGAGTAACTTTTTTTTTTATTGGCTGTTGGCTTATTAGTCCACTTTTTCACTTAATTTTGTCAAATACTTTTGTAAACCGGTGACTTAAACAATTAAACTTAGAAGCCAATTCATACAATAAGTACATTCAACTGGTCAAACAACGCTGACAAACTGGTCAACTATCCAAAGTCAATCGTCGATTACCAAACAACTCAAGACTGTTCTAATTTAATGAAGTGAGCTAAACTGAATTGTGTTTATTGAAAATGGATTGAACTGAACTGAAAATAAGTCGAAGAGATCTGACCCTATTTTACTCCTTTGCCAATGTAAAAATGATGTTTGAAAAGCATAAAGATATTTTTATCCAAAGTGGATATTTTCGAACACTCATCGTACCTGCAATTTCTACATTTGAAGAATAAAAAAAAAAATAGGGGGAAAGAATAAAAATACATCAGACGAAAATTAACAAGAGAGAGAAAATACGCCATTTTTAAACCATCAATAGCTGTAAGTTTTCTTCCATTTCTTCGAAATTTGATTTTTGCAGCGTCAATTTGTTGAATCTAGGGTTTTTATAGTTTTATTCTTTTGGTGATGATTTTATGGCAAGGTGTAGCATTTTAGGGTTTATGTAGATTAATTTGATTTTGACTATTTAATGATTAGTGTTTTGTTTTCTATATCATTTCAAATGATTATATTTCATTTTGGTTTCTGCAATTAGTTTAATTTCGTAATTTTCCCTTGAATTCCCTTGTTGTTAATTCGATTTTGGTGTTTTATAGTTAATTTTGAAATTGTTGCTGTGAAAAGCTGTTTGAAAATCTGGATGTACTTCATGAAATGCTGGTTACCTTGGCTTTGGGTGCTCAAAGCTGTGTATTTTGACAGTATGGTGTATACTCCTTAACTTGTTTAGCAGGATTAATCTTAATTTGACAGTATTATGTAATAATTTATCCCGGGTGGTGGGCGTGCTTGGCCGGGGGTGGGGTGGTAGCTTGATAGAGAGTGGAAGGTTAACTGTCATTTTCTTGAATTGCACCTGGATAATAAAATTATCTTGTATTCCTAAGTTATGTTGGATTAGGGATGAAAGTGTCAAACAAGTAGTTTGCTTAATCTAGTTTTCAGGGTTATACAATGGTTATTTGTTTTACAGTTTAGGGTTTGTGATGGTTTTTGATGAGTGGAGTTTGATTTTTAGAGCTACATCAGTTTTCCATACATCACCATTCTGTTATTAGCAATTGATAAATTTAGTGGTGATCGGGGCAGCATCTTGATTTCAAATATGTGAAATAAGGTGGATGATAGGTTTCTGTACTCTATTTGTTCTGACTGATGGACATCTATGGTTATTTAAGGCTATTAAGAGATGGAACTGTAGAGATTTGTTTAAGCAGCATTTTTATTTGATTTGCTTGGACTAATACAAAATGTATTTATTATTCATTTTTTTTCCCCATACTGATTTACATTCAATTTGGCTGTGGTACACTACTTGTATGAGGTAGAGGGCATTACACCGTTATAGTAGAATTTTTTGTTTACCTTGGTAGTTAAGTAGTTTGGTACTACGTTGTCTAGTTCTATGGGTTAATTGAATAGCCTGATGACTTTTTATGCTTTCACATTTCTATGTAGGACTAAGATTATATTTGTCTCACCGCTATGGATTCTAACCCGTCCTCGCCAACCCAAGAAAGTAATGAAATGAAGGCTGAATTTCGCAAGATTACCAATGACACTGCCAATCGGAAATATAGGTGTCACTCCCCAGTTTCTGGATCTTCTGATGAAGATGGTTAGTTTTTTTTAAAGTTGCTTTATCATTTTCTCTTGTCTGGGAACATGTTGTTTGAAAGTTATGAAGGAATTATCATGCATACATGCAGGAGATCCCAACCTAAACGAATACATAATAATTGGTTCCTATCTCTATTTCTTCTTCCCTGATCCTTATACCTATGATTTCTTGTCATGCTTGTTTCTCAGATAACATAGATGCATTCAACCCTATTAGTCTCTCAAGGATTGTGATGGAATAGAATGGACATGTATGATATTCTTTTGCTTCTGTATTGCTTGATCCATGTTTCCTTTTCCTGTATAAAATCATAATGCAATAACATGCATTTCTGGAGAAAGAAACAGTTCCTTTGGGTTTCTTTTACAGTATTTGTTTTAAATAATTTCCACCATTTTGACTTTTGTATTACTATTCACTTGCGGACATGCAACACATCTACCAATTTTATTTATTTATTTATTTATTTATATTATCTTTTTTATTTAAAACAAATTTTAATATGTAAATTATTATTGGATTAGTCTTAAGGTACATTTTTGAATCGTCAACTTTTATAATACTTCCTTTGTTTCTTTTCTATTGTTACATTTTGACTTTGGTGGTCAACGTATAAAAAGTTTGACTATATAAATACACTATCATAAAGATCATACCTATATCATGTGCGATGTTGTTGGATTCGTCTTGAAATGAATTGCCAAAATATCATCTTTCAAATTTTTTTTCCCTCAAATCATATTGAATATATACATGGTCAAAGATGTGCCTTGGAGACCAGAAGGTCAAATTTTGACAATAGAGAAGAAACAAAAGGAGTATTTACTTAGATATCTATTATCAAAGTTGCGCATTGCTGTATTTGAAATTTATGTTGACATTGACATACCAAAAAAAAGGAAGTATATGCCGTTCAATAGTGTTTTAGTCTTCAGTGGTGGTGTATCTTGTCCGGAAGAGTAATTTAGTATAGCTGTGTTTGCAACCTTTCACCTACCATATCATCTGTGAGCTTATGCTCTAGATTATTACTGATAAGCTAGTTGAGAAGCATTCAAAACTCAAGTTATGTCTGGAGTAGCTTGAAGGAGTTTTTCAGCTAGTTTATAAATCTTTTATTATATTCAAAAATACCCTATGAACTTGCCATTTGCCCATTTCAGTTAGCTTGGTCATGCCAATCACACTTAAAAAAAGTGACCTCAGATGCTAAAGGAGCAAGGCTCTAAGACTGATTGACTTATAGTCTGGTAGCCTCTTTTGAAATCCTCTCTCTCTCTCTCTCTCTCTCTCTCTCTCTCTCTTTCTCTCTCTCTCTTTATATTTATAACATACTTAGTGTATTATTATTATTAATTTTGGGACTAAGACTTTGTTGTTGTTGTTGTTGTTGTTGTTGTATGCTCTTCATACACTTGGGTCATTTGCTGTTTTTCTTCCTACCATCTCATTGATTTATTTTGAAACATTGGAGAGGTCAATATATCAATGCTTGTAAACTTTTACTATTCTTTGCATTGACGCACAGTATGTGTATTGAACATTTGAACTTGTAAGTGGTGCTCAGTAGGTTATAGTGTAGTTTGTATATGATGTTGAAACTGTCTCTTTTTGTAAATGAACTTTCTAAATGCTGTCCGTTGACTGTTTGAACAGTGAGTGCAACTCTGTAGGGATGCTTTCTTGATTGTTGCACGTAAGAATTAGTTGTGGACAGCCGTACAGGCGTACACTCTTACCCACTTGTGAGGCTTTGTTTATCCCTCTTTAATTTACATGCTATGTTCAATGTAGTAGGTCCTTTCTTATCATTCCAGAACATCTTTCTTGATTATGATGTACACTGCCCTATTTTATGAACTTCAAAGTGCTGCCCATGGTAAATGTTGCCTAAGAAGAACATCTTAGTTTAGTTATACCATGCATGTCTATTTTCATAGCTGACCTGCCGGAGTGTGTAATGTAGTTTTATTTTTATCAGTGACCAATTTTAAAATTTCAGGGAGCCCGAAACGTGATCACAGCTCAAGAGCCAATAATGAGAGAAGGAACAATGATAAAGTGGATGACAGAAGATCCAGCCGGAGCCAACATGGTCGTGGCAGTGATTCTTATAGACATTCCTCAAGAGGTGATAGACATGATGATCACTCTAGGTATGGGAAGCATGCAGATGAAGACGACAGAAGTCTTGCAAAAGCATCTGTTCGGTCAGGACGAGAGTCGAGAGAAGGCGCTAATTCTGATTATAGAGATCGAGAAAGTGACTACAATAGGTCTAGAGACCGCTACAAGGATGTGGACAGGTATGCAAGAGGTAGGTCTGATAGGACCAGGTGTGATGGGAGGCGTGGAGATAGGTTTGATGACCGTGATAGGCATTCTAGGGATAGAGATTATCACCAAGATGAGAAGAGGGAGTACAGGAGTTCTAGAGGGCACAGCTCAAAGAAGGAAACTAGTGATATGAAGGATTTAGAAGGTTCAAAGTTCAACCAGGAGAAGAGTAATAATGAGGGGCTTGACAGACTTGAAGATAGGCATGTTAGAGCAAGAGGAAGGTCCGAAGAAAGACCTGCTTTTGTGAGTGAAGCTTCCAAAAGGACTAAGTTCAGCTTCGGCAGTGATGACAAGAAAGGTGTGAGTTCTTATATAATTTTCCTCAGCTTAGGCTGTTAGTCCTTGTCATTTGAAGTTTCTTAAAACATTAAAATTGCTGCAGATGAAAGGCAATCATCAGGTTCAAAGCAAAGTGAGGATTTTGCGGCTAAAGTATCACCTGAGCAAGGTCTTAATTCTGGTGATGAGTCTGCTACAAGCGTGGATGCTGCTAAAGTTGCTGCCATAAAAGCTGCTCAATTAGGTAAGTGCAAATCTTTGAAGCAATTTGTAGAACTTAAAGTTATACCAAGTAACATTAAGGCAGTTTTGTGATAATTTAGGCTTAATTTATAATTAACATTGGCTTGGACTATTTATGGGGCATTTATATGTTACTAATCCGTAAACCCTTAATCATTGTCTTTGAGCCTCGGCATTTGATTTGGCAGAATAAGGAAATTATAAAATTCAGATGAGTCATATTAGGTTGTTTTACATAGCTGGCAACTGTTCCTACTCTCATGGTTGTTCCATGCTTTTCTCCCTTTGTCCTAGAGCATTTCTTTTCTAACTGTTAATTTCTAAAGTATGAAACACTGCATCCATTTTTTTTATGATAGGTGGATTGTAGTGTAAGTTAACTTTTTCTGGCAAGGGAAGTAGGCTGTTTATGTATGCCAGATAATATAGCTTATTTTTGTTATACTTGTATACTGCTATGTAATTATTGGAAATTTGGCTGTAAATGGTGTTATTTAATGCAGTTAATCAGAACCTTACAAGTACGGGGTTCATGACTGCTGATCAGAAAAAGAAGCTACTATGGGGAAATAAAAAGAGCACCACTACTGAAGAGGTACTTCTCAAATTTTCTTTTATTTATTTTTTTGTCAAGATTTCTTTATTCATTGATTGGCTTCTGCTTTTGTAAATTTGGTGCTTGTTATGATATCTAATTGTGGCAGTTGATTAGTTCTACACCTATCTACTTTTGATAGCAGGAAGATGGAATTGGATTATGATCAAATTTTGGCTGTCTGATTATCATTTGTGTTATTTATTTAAGCTGTACGGTCTTTTAAAAAAAAAAAAAATCCACCTGCCTTGTAACTTCTCTCGTTTATCATAGGCAAGTTAACCCTAATCACATTAGGCTTGTCATATCTTTTTAATTTTTGAGATGGCACTCGCATCAATTGAGGATGTTGAATTACTGATAGTGATGAGTACTTCAGCAGTGCACAGTCCCAGTTCCCTGATCGAAAGGGGCCATGATATATCCTGTTTATTTATAATTCACCTTCTTTGCTGCTTATATATGGTTTTGGTGAATGCGTTTTTTTATGAATACAGCCTAGTCATCACTGGGATACATCTCTTTTTTCTGATCGCGAACGACAAGAGAAGTTCAACAAACTCATGGTAATTCTCCTTTCTGCAATATTCTCGCACCAGGCTACATTTTGGTTATAAAATAATTTAATGGAAAGATAATCTTGGCATAGTAAGTTCGTAGATTGTAGATACTCAAGCATGATGTTTTCTCAATTAGTATTCTTCACTAACACAGTTTTAGAGTCTGAGGTTGCCTTGGTACATATGGCCAATTGTAGGGTGTGAAGGGCGAAGTGAAGGCGGACACGAAACCTCCGAGCAGTCAAGATGCAGAGAAGCAGAGAGAGCAGCTTCAGCTGGATCTAGAGAAGCAATACACTGCTGGACTCCGACGAAGAGATGGTCGCACTGTAGGGTTAGGTCTCTAAAATCTTACTTGGGTGTCTCTCTTACAGCTGAGACATTATTCAGCCAATTAATATTTATCGTTTGTATGAGAATTTTGTCGAGCGTTGTATTGTGCCGTTTGAAGGTTATGAGAATTCTGGGTTTCTATACAACTATTTCGTATTGCTTTCCTCTGTTTATTAATTGCCAGTTCTGTGAATTGTTGTTCTTTTCAGATTTGTGCTTCATTTTTTTAGATCACAAAGTTGTAGATAATGTTTCTGCTATAGAGTTTGGACTTTTATAAATCGAAGCAAACTAATTTTGATAGGTCACTAGGGAAAAAAAAAAACCCTCATGACTTGAAACAGTTCAGGACTAGGTTATACTGTGTCAATCTATGGCTGGTTAGAGGGGACTTAGAGCTGTTCTGGACTTCTCTGATAGTCTGATTACTCGCTGCAAATAATAGTTATACACTGATTTGACCATCTATGCAGCTTATTAAATGGATACCTATAGAACTCATCGAGACGTGCAATGTAGATGGCTTGGGCTTCTTGTCACCCCTATATCTGATCTTAATACTTGTAATAATAAGATAATAAAATGTGCAAGTACTCGCATACTACTTAGATGATTTATAATGCTCTATAAAAATTGTTGGATGTAGATGTAGTAGCTCCACTAGTCCAGTGGTTCTGATAGAGGCATTATAATTTATAAGGTTTTGAATCTAAAAGAATATTCTTGTTACATTATAGATGGGAACTTAATAAAATGGCAATACACTAATACAGTAATACGTCCAATTTTAAAAATACCCCCCCCCCCTTTTTTTTTTTTTTTTTTTTGTGCTTTTATTACTAGGCAGTAGGCACTACTTTGTTTACAGCAATTTGTCATATATAACACTTATCTGATCAGTTGCAACTTGAGTTTGATTCTAAATGATGTATGTATAAAGCTAGAATCTTGAGGGGTTAGGTAGGAATGAAGTTATAATGAATCTTGTTGTCCACACTCCAAGTCCAAGATCCACGAAAATTCATGTTTTAAGTCAATGATTGAAAGTAGTGATGTTTAAGATTGAAAATGTATTAAATGATAAACCCAATCTTAGATCCCATTAACCCCAACATTGACACACACAAAGTAGTTTTAGTTTTGTTTAATAAACAAAGGACAACATAAGATGACAATTATTGTAAGAGCATTATAAATTTATAATACCTAATACTTTTGTGCCTAAAAAACTAAATTAGTGGTAATTAGGGGACAGAATATTCTCTAATCAGCTTATATTTCTCTAATTAAGCATGCAATTTGCAAAGAGACTGATCGATTCAATGGAAACATAAAGTTATTTTGTTATGCTCCCCAAAAGCTCAAACATGAAAATTATATTCCCTAAACCAATAAAGAAGCTAGATTCATACATAAATATATAAAAGATATTTTACTTTAATTGTTGTGGGAATTTTTAATTACAAATGAATATATTGAATGCTCTATATCATAAAGATGCACTAACCAATAAAGTAGTACTAGTAGTTAAGAGCTTAAGATATTTTAATATGGTGGACTAGGGAGCCTACATAACGGGTTTTCAATCTTCAGTCTTGAGTACCACTCTTTAAGATTTTAATATAGTTTGTATAGACAAATCGGCATTTGTCCTGATTTATGTTAGAAGAATCTTTTTAGGTTTTAGTTTAATTATCGGTGACATCTGACTTGCAATTTTTTTTCCCTTCAGTTAAGGGTGGAATGTTTTGGGTGCTAATGTTATGGCCAACTCTATGTGTTATTTTTCCAGAGTGGATTTCCATGGAATCATGTTGATATCATCACAGCATATATTCCCTTCACTTTATATAATTTGGAGCACCTGAATCCATATATTCCCTTCACTTTATATTATATCTCTTTTTTTTTTGGCCAGATATTTTTTGGTGCTAGTAGTAATTATTGTTTTACTTTCTTTGAATTATTTGAATTTGAATAATACAATTTTTATGTGTTTCCATTAATCAAAGCGTTTATCCTATACATGAGATCGGTTACATAAATTAAGATTTTATCTCCTATACGGCTGTACTCACCGACCATGATCTTCACCTTTCATTCCCTTCTAACTAATGTTACATGTTCCTACAAATCTAACTTCTTCATGCCTTTTTAAACTCTTTAATTTCCAACCAAGTTATTTGGTCTTCCTCAGCTTCTTCGGAGATTTCTTTGATCCCAACTCTTCACTTACCTTACCGGTACTTTTTCCGAAATCTGTTAGACATATCCAAATCAATGCAATCAATTATATCTTATTTTGTCCTTAATGTCGCTACTCTTACCTCGATCTCTTTCTAATATCTTCGTTTCCTATTCTATCTTTCAGTTGGGAGTTATACACAGTAAGTATTTATGGTCCAACTTTAATCAAAAGAAGCGGAGAAAGTATTTTGTGTTTCTTATATAATCTGATTATGTACGTAGTTGATTGTGACTGTAGATGACGAAGCATAGGTGATCAAGCACATATATCAACCATGCATATGAATAGATAAATGATGTTTTTTTTTTTTTAATTAGGAATTAATTCTTATCATTTGATAATGAAAGCAGTGTTTTCTAGATGAAAAGGGCATTTTCTCAGCATCAAATTAAGGCCAAACGTTTATAATATGCGCACCAAATTTACGATCCAAGAAATCAGACGTCCTAGTCGTACGTCCAACTAGTAGACCACATGCCATTGGCCCTTAAGGTATTGAGTAATAGTTTTTCTAAGCAAGTTGTAAGAACTTAATTCACTATATTATTATTATAGCTTAACTTTTTTGATCTAAACTTGAATTCAAATACCAACTATAATTTGAGTTAGTGTTTATTCTTTTCTAGATTAATAAATATTTCTTTATGGTGGTCAAATTTCCAAACTTTGAATATAATTAAATAAAGATTAAGGAATATGTCTTAGTTTAGTATATGTATTTGCAAAATATATACATTTTATCAAAGAGTAACAAAATAAATCAAACAGCTACGTAGAAAATTATAACATGTAATTTGTTTTAGTAATAAAAAAATAACGAACATATAAATAATATTTTGATTAACGTCTATCAGTAAAAATTACATTAAATACTAGCTACTCGCATTAGCACAATTGATTATGATGATTGGAGGTTTATAGTGGAGCCTATGTCATAATTAAACAAATACTAAGCTTATGTATAGAGTTAAATTAGAGACCACTAACTTATACACCCTCTTTATTTTCTCCATCATAACAAATTCTAAAATTATGATAAATGGCCACTTAAATTAAAGTTTCTTTAGCAACTAAATCGACAAAGCATTGCTTTAGCACATGGATATGGGTTATGGCTTTCATTCCTCTTTACACAAGGAAAATTAAGAAAATGTGGTGGATTCAAAGGATTTGGACTTTTTAAGTCAATTCTCTCTTTGCACATAATTTGATTTGTATGTGTTTCCAATAATAGGACTTGTCACAACTCAAGGACAACAACTAGTCCTTGCACTATCTTGTTCTTCTTCTCTAACTTAGCTTAGCTTTTTATAACCTATTGCTTACTTTGAATGATTTCCATTTTAGTTATTCATCATTTTGTCTTTGGTTCTATAAAGACGTAAAGTCATTGTTTATCTATTCGAATCTTTTATGCTTTATAATTTCTCCGTTTTTTTTTTATATTTGCAACAATTTGACTTTTACACTATTCATGTGTTTCACTTTGACTAGATTTGATGATTTATACATAAGTAAAAATATAGTCATGTGGGATCTTGTTAGATTCGTCTCGATTTGTACAATTTTAATATCTAAAATTCGTTAATGTTTACATATTGATAATCAAAGATATTAACGATTCAAATCATGCATCGGCAAGCGTGAAAAGAGAAGTATATCTTTAAATTATTAAAAACGGCCGTGAACAAGAACTTTAATGTGTACAACTCCTTTATAATATAAGGAGGGATACATGCATCTCCCGTCTAATGAATCAAGTACACATGTACTTTCTTCATTATGTTTTAACCACGACATAATTCTGTTTAGAAAGTGACAACGTTATTATAACATTACTTTATTTGACCAATGATTCCATTTATCTCGTTTCTCATCACGCGAATGAGTTTTAGCCGACTAAAGTTTCTAAATGCTGTAATTAAAAGACGACTTTCAACTTGAAAAACTGATTAGTACGAATACTACATTATTTGTCCTTCATGACTCTTTAAATTCCGGGATACTTAGAGTCCCCACATCCGAACAAAAGGACAGAATGTTAACGCATCAAGGTCCCAAGTACACGTCTACACACAGTCACAGAGAATTTTTTTCAGCAAATTTCCACTCTACGACTCTGCGGTGGCTGTTAATTTTGGTGTTTGGTGAGACTCACACTCCAACTTTCAGGTGACTTTCCTTTTTCCCATTTTCTCTTTATAAAAAATTACACCATATAGTATAAACTGACAAAACACAAAATAACCCAATTTCTAGCTCAATTTATCCATCTTTCTTCTTCTTTTTCTGGTTAAATTTCTGGGTTTCATTCATTTTTGTGATTCTTCTTATACTAGTGTCAAATTTTCCTTATTTATAGCCCTTTTTTTCTCCAAGATTTATGCTTTATTTAATCTAACAGTAGATTTTTACAGATTTGAGCATCTGGGGCTTGTTTGATTCATCAAATCTTTGTTTTTGGTCTGTTTCACAAGCTTGAAACAAAATCATCCACATTACTTTTGATTATTTTAGTCATATTTATTGCCCACTATGCTGTGATTGGTGTCCCTATATAATTTCTGTTATTAAAGTTGGTGTCAAATTCACTGTATCCAGATACCCTTTAGCATTTATGCTGCAACTCACTAATTATTTGTTACATGTCCTATGTTAATATTCTTTAACTACTCTTTCTGTCCCATTATATAGTTTGTGATTTGCATTTTTTACGGGAGTTAAAGAAAAGTTGAGTATCAGTAGATTCTTTGATTTGTAGTTAAATCCGTGTCGGTCAAGGTATCTATAGATTGCCCCTCATTAAAACGACTTTATTAAGGTTTTTCACTAGATAAATTCCTATTATCTAGCTGACCCCTCATCAAATTATTAAGATTGCTTAGATTTTGCTCCCACTTAGAAAGTTGGGAGTATTATAGTACATTGTGCAATCACTTGGTACAATCAATTCTCAGATCTTGCACAATATTCTTTTATTATTGATTAGTATACTATTATATGATATACTATTTGATTCAAGTCCAATGCTATTCTTCTTGATATCTTGTTTCTCATTCATCTTTGTTGTCAAGTCTTTGTTACCAATTAAACTAACAAAGATGAGACTACTATCTCCCTTTTTCTGGGTAGAATTATCTAAGTCCCTTATGTGTTATATTAGAAAGAGGGGGCTTGTTTTTGGTGTTTTTGAGGCTACTTATTTGAGTCCAGTGAGAAAAGTTCATACAGTTGGGTTTGTTGAAGTGAAGGATGAGGGAATATCAGTTTTGGATTTGCCAGACTTGGCCTTAGATATGATTCTAGACCGGCTTTTGCCGGCTGATTTGTGTAGCTTGGCTGGGGTGTGTAGAGAGTTGAGAGGAAAATGTAGGAGTGATCATATGTGGGAGAAACATATGAAGAGCAAATGGGGAAGAGTGATTGGTAATGCTGCTCTTGTGAAATGGCATGAACATATGGCCCTTAATAAGAGGAGAATTTCCTTAGGTGGTAGCAGCAATGGAGGGATTATTTGGAATATTTTTAGTTTGTGGCCATTTTCATCATTGATTAGGCCAAAATTGATAGGTAGAAGTGAGCTTAAGGGTTCTTTACCACCTGATTCAATCATGGGTTGGTATCTTTCTCTTGAAAGCGGCGAGTTCTGGTTCCCAGCTCAGGTCTATAATCGTGAGGTATACACACGTTTTTTGTATAGAATTGCATATTGTAGAGGCATGTTTAGCTGTTTTTTGTTCATTTGTTTATGTAATCAACTAAATCAAGCATAGATTGTAGACCTAAACAACTTCTGTTATTGCAGAATGGACATGATGGATTTGTGCTGTCATGTTATGATGCTGAACTCAGCTACAACTCCAAATCAGACACTTTCCAAGCTAGGTAAGATATATATGTGGTAGAGAGTTGTCAAATTCTTACATAACTTGACCTTGAATTTTATATTTTGAGTAAAAAAATTGTTGGGTCTGATAAGTTTAATTGGGAGAGTTTGTTAATGGAATTGTTTTTCTTATGTTGTTAAGGTATACCCTGCATGGCCGAAAGACCGTAGAGGAAAACATATCCTGGAGTAGAATCAGAGCTCCACCTGTTGATAATCCTGCATATGAGCTTCATGTGTCTGATTGTTTGGATGATTTGAAGCCAGGAGATCATTTAGAAATTCAGTGGAGAAGAAACAGAGAATATCCATATGGTGTGTTCACCGCGCTTTTTGTATCCTGAATGTGTAGTCGAAAGCATTAACATCTTGAAGAATTTACTATTTGCAAACTTTTTCTTTGTTCTTTGATTCTAATCATTTACTGTTAATGTGTTACAGGCTGGTGGTATGGAGTTGTTGGTCACCTGGATTCATGCACCAGGAATGAATATCATTGCATATGTCACGATAGTGGTAAGGAACTCATACAGTCATACTGTACCTTGTTATCTGGTTTTATGATGAATCTTTCTTTTTAATATTGTGATTTGTGATTCTATCATTGGTAGTTGAAGTTTCTAATCTGATTGCCATCTTTATTAGCAACTGAAATAGGACATTTAAGCTAGCAAAGTTGTTCAAGAAAGTCCATTACTTTGAGAATTGGCAACCTTGTCTTACTTGCTTTGATGTAGTTGACCACTTCTGTTCACTTCACTTATTGGCTATATTCTTATAGGTCTAATTTGTCTAAATTCAGCTGATTGACTTGAGCATGGCTGATAGGCATAACTAAACTTTGAATTTGTTGTAGTTTCTAAGAAAGATAAGTTTGCATTTAAACTTGTTCAAGCCACCAAGCGTGCAACTTGGGAGCATATAGGTGGTAGTGGTCCAACATGGTGGTCATCCATGTTTTCTACTGTAGGTGACACTCTCCCTCTCTAGAGACTGCTACCAGCAACGGCTTATGGGTCAAAGGCTAGTCATTTTCTAAACAGATTAAGGCATATGTGCTAATAAATTTTGTTTAAGCTCTTTGCTCTCTATTTTTTTTGAAATTTTAGTGGCAGTTTCCCTATACTGAGATTCAAAGTGTAGATGTCGTAGTGTCACACTGTGCTATTAGCACATCTACTGCAAAGTCATTTTTGGCGGAACACTTTTGGGTCATGTGAACTCTTATCTGTACACGAGGTCTTTAAAATGACCAAATTCTTGGAGACTATACTTTCTACCTTCTACTCCTATTTAGCTCTTAGTGATGGAAAATTGTCAGTCGTGGCCAATGTAATCCTAAGGTTGTGGTCTCTTCACCTTCTTCATACTAACATGAACTGATTTTTACTGTTTGGTTTCCCCTTTGTTGAAGAGAACAGAATTGCTGTTTTTTCTTTTTTAATCATCACTTGTATGCACTATGCAGCAGTCATCAGTTGAGAATCAGTTGAATATCTCCTGTCATTTCTTGGATAGTTGATTTATATTCATTCTTTTATGCTAACAGAAACAGTGACACTAGAGTTTAATCAATACGCCCCTGACTCAAGATGGAGGAGAATGAATGTCAATAGGAAGAATCATCGAGAAGAAGGAAACGAGGGTGATGGCTTCTATGGAGGAATCAGAAAAATATACAGTGAAGAAGAGATCACCATTTGGAAAAGCTTATGGCCGACCAAGGTCCTAAACTAGTAGGCAGCTTTTTTACTCTTTGATACCAGTTACCTTTAGAAGTGTAAATACCACATTCTTCAGATGGTAACAATGTCAGATGAAAATGCAAAAGTTGGCCTTTGTTTCTCTATCTGAAATGTGCAAAGGCGCTGTACAGATTGATTTATACTGTATTTGTACCATACATCCCAAAAACAAACTTTTGAGTGTGATGTGTGCATCTAGTTACAATACGGTGTTGTATTTCCGTTTTGTATAAACTGAAATGATCAAGAATTCTCGTTGATCAGAGGTTCCAAAATTTTACTGCACGTTATGCTAGTGTGTGTATATGCATGCGCACACACACGCACACCCAGCCCGCACACCCAGCACTCTCGTGCTGTTTGGAGCCTGAAAATAAGGCTGAAAGATCATAATATTAGTTAATGGTAAATGATGGAGCATTTTCAGCTGAAGTAGACTGAACAATAACATGGTATGATGATAGGCAATTTGGTACTATTACTAGGAAAAACTAGAATAAAAATGAACAGAGTTGTCAAGTAAATTCTGGAAACTGGGAAAATTTGTTGAAGATTCCATATCTTTGTTGTTTTGTTTTGTGCAAATAAATTGTTGGTTTGTTATTGGGGACCCAAGAAAAGGTCTCCTCATCCACTTTCCATCCTGTTTCCTTCTTTACATTTTTGTCAAAATTAATGTGGTTTGACCTAGTCAAAGGTCAATGCAACAACAAAGCAATTTCTTGTGATTTTTTGTGCAATTTGCAACTTTGGTCTAAGATATTCTAGATTCTTAAGTAGCAAAACTGTAATTTGATTAAATAGCTTGGGAATTGTAATTAGCTTTGTCGTTCAAGTCATACTTTCAAAGTGACTAACAAGAAATTCAAGTCAAATTTTGTTTAGTGGTTTAATGCGCTCTAATTAATTTTAAATTGGATATTGACAAATATGTATGCATGAATTTTATTTCAAGTTGAATGAAAGGCTACACACAAATGAATGTGACAATATATATGAATAGAATTGAAGGAGGTAAATGTGTAATAGGAAAGTCTTTTTAATTTATCTGTTATTTCAGATTATCAATTATTGAATATATATCTTCAACTTTTTATCCAATGACAAGCTTGATCTTAATTTACATACATGCATGATACATGTATAAATAGTTAAATACATATATGTATATAACCAATGTCATTAGAGCTTTTTTCATTTATTAGAGATAGGTGGAGGTTGAAAGGTTGATTAGATGTCTTTAATGAATCAAAAGGCATCCATTTCATTTGAAAACAAAAAATAACTAAATATTACATTTATTTTTCAATTACAAATGCTCACACCGGTTTAACTAGTGAGAATGTGGGAGTAATAAAGTACACATTGGTAATGAAATTAAATCATTCGTTATTATCAAACCACCTTATTACGGAGTATATATGAATTTACCTACGGTTGGCCAATTTTTTTAATTACGAGAATAACACAATTTTAAAAACAAACTCAATTATCTCTATACTTGACAATAGATGACATTTGACTCACTCAATGAGCATTTTGGAGTTGTATTAAAAGTATGGATCAAATCACGACTAGGGCGATTATAACCTTTTTTTTCTTCTTCGTAAAATGGTCTTATTATGGATGTCAATGTATAAATATTGCTAAAATAACAACCGCTGACATCATCACTGCTTACGTGTCACTCTCTTATTTAATTTTTTTCCCACCAAAATGCAAGGATGATGTCATATTTGTTTTTTTTTTTCCTTTTTAAGCTATCCTATTTAACATTGTTTTGAAAATTAAATAATAAAATAGCGTAATATTCGTTGAAAACCTTAAATTTAAAATTCAATTTGAATTTAATTTTCAAAACAATGTTAAATTGGATAGCTCAAAAAGGAAAAAAAAAAATATGACATCATCCTTGCATTTTGGCAGGAAAAAATTAAATAAGAGAGTGACACGTAAGCAGTGATGATGTCAGCGGTTGTTACTTTAATAATATTTATAGATTTATAGATAGATTAGAAAGTACTACAGAGAAAGTAGTTGTTTTCTCTCAACATGTGCTAAAGAGTCTATAATTAATTTTTTATTTTAAAACCGTGCATCGCACGGGGCTAATTTAGTATTATTAAAAAAAGGTTCCTTCTAGGTTATCTCCTTGAGAGGGTTTTTGATTCCCTCTAGGGTTTTCCCTTGGGAGGGTTTTTCTATCCTCTATTGCTAGATTTTTTCTGTTTTTTTGAAGGTTTTCCTTCACTCTTCTCTTTTTTTCTCTTCCTTAAATTTTTTTTTTTTGATCTCAATTGTAAATTTTTGTAGGGGCTTCCACCGGTGGTAAGCCCCAAAAAACTTTTTAATTGCTTTCAATAAATGGATCCCATCTTTATGATGGGGTTTATGTTTGTTCGTGTGCTAAAAATTGAAGATTTAGGGTTTCATCGTCTCTGAAAGTATCTAGAAGGTCATTTGAGTTTCTTCACCCAAACAACTACTCATCCGTGGATCTCAAGCCAAATTAGTGCTAACTCATAGATTGTATTGCTTCAGATAAAGTTTATTATTAAGGCGATCGTTGATCGAATCTGCGATGTAACTAGCTCTAAGTTAATTTGTACTTGTATTGGAATTTTAGATTTCTTAGGAATTGTTTGTAAGTGTCGTTTGGCTATCTTTCACTAATGAAGTCTTTTTTTTCTTCTAAAAAAAAAGGATAATGATATATATACCCCTTAGGGCTATGTATAAGCATTAAATATACTACCTAAAATGGAATTAAATTAGAAATTCATGACAAAATCACGCGCAAATCGGTGTAATTATATAAATTTATTCTTAATATTTTCTTTTTAAGCTCCTTATACATAGCCTTAAGGGTTATGTTATCATTTCCAAAAAAAAAATATTGTCAACTATCTTAGCCGGTACCGTTTTTTCCTCTCGAAAGTATGTCCCTTTGGTTTAGGAGTCCACAGTCTTTAACTCTTTATGGGACTATTGGTGGGTTAATCTATACTTTAGTATTTAAAAACTATAACCAAGAAACTAAGAAAGACACATGTCCTCATCCATTCTATTACACTTCTCTAACCATAGTGCCACATGTCATCTTACACTATTAATTTTTTTTATACCATTTTTTTTAATTCTTTCATTAAACTTATACTTAATCTTTTATACACACTAGGCAGCTACCTGGTAGGCAACTCGTCAGGAAGAGTCTCATCTCTTCATCTTCATCTCTCCCCTTTAATTCAACCTTTTCCTATTCTCTCTTTAATTTTAGCCCTTCCACCTTCTATTTAAGCCTTTTTTTCGATTAAAGTTCCATAATTCTTATTTCTTTAATCATGTTTCCGATTACATATTATACCCTATAATGACTTACTGATATTTCTTCACTTATCTCTCAATACAATTTTATATGAATAACCCGTGCATTGCACGGGCCAGAAGGCTAGTTCCAATTCCTAACATTCACCAATCACCTAACAACTTGTATTGCGTGAGAAGAAAAACCCAGGAAAAGCAACAGTTTTTTCTGGGAAAAATTAAGACCAACAAAACAAACCCAGATTTCCCAGAATCACTGCTTAGGCAACCAAGAGGAGAGAGAAAGAGAAGCGCAAAAGAGGGTGCCTTTGAACTCGAAGATGAACGGCGGTCCATCTGGATTCAGTGAGTTAACTCGTTCTTTCTCCTTAAAAATTGCTTCTTTTTCCGATTTGAGGCATACCCTTTTCATAGATTCAGCAAATTCAGATACCCTTTTCGAAATTCTATGTGATTTTCAAATTTTGATCGAATTTTTGTTAATTGCAGATAATGCCCCTGTAACTAGAGGTGTCATTGTTGCTTCCGCCCTTTTCACCGTTTTCTTTGGACTTCAAGGCCGTTCTAATAAGCTTGGATTCTCATATCTGGTAAATCCAACATTTTCTGTGATGATTTGTTCTTAATTTTTTGTTGATTTTGTGTAATTTGTACTTTGATGCCAGTTTTTGTAAATTCAATTCTGCCAATTTGTTGATCTTTTCCTATTTTTCTACCTGAATTTTGCTTTTCAATGTTTTAATTTTGATTAGTATTTTATCTATGGTAAAGCAGTATTTTTTATTTAGTGAATTAGTCATTTTTTATTGAATTTCATGCTTAATTTTGATAGACATTCTTTGCTGAATTAAGTAATTATCATCGTTCAAATCAATGTTATAAAATATACTGTCCAATTTTCAGTTTCTGTTATGATATCGCGTTGATAGATGGCTCAAAATGGGCTTACTTTTACCTAATGATTTAGCTCTTTCTATAGGATATATTCCAGAAGCCTCAGTTATGGAAGATCATTGTCTCAACTTATGCATTTACGTCAACACCGGAGATGATGTTTGGACTATATCTGCTGTACTATTTCCGAGTTTTTGAGAGACAGATAGGATCAAATAAGTACACAGTGAGTATTCACTGATGATTAACTTATGTGACGTTTTCTGTTGTTCATAGTCTTTATACTATATAGCTTAATTTGGAGTGCAATCTAAATGAAAATATTACCCATGATAAGACTATATTATTGATCAACCATGATTATTAATGTATAGTCTTTCATCTGCCTGATGTTACAATTTTGTGTCATTAGCATTAAGACCAATGTTATGTTATTGCTTCTCACCTTCTCTCCATTATGGGTTATGAGAATATTGATAAGAATGTGTTGTCAATGTATCTTTTCTTTTCTTTCTCTCTCTCTCTCTCTCTTTTTTTTTTTTTTTTTTTTTTTCCGCCTTTTGGAACTTTTTTAAGGCGTTCAGTGGATTACCTCCATCGAAATCCTTCCAATAAAAGATAAGGAAGAAGCCAAAGAAGGCATTAAAGGAAAAATGTTGAGCATTTTTTGTACAACTTTTTCTAGAATTTTCGTTTAGTGACGACTTGTCTAATTTTTTGCAGGTGTTCATTTCATTCTCTTTGATAGTTTCTTTCTTCCTAGGCAGTGCCACACTAGCCCTCCTTAAAGGTATGTGATGTATATACTCAAGTCAAGGCTGCCTTTTAAGTTATGATTATCTGTGATTATGGAGTTAATGCTATCTGTTAAAGGACTTGTACAGCTTCCTGTTAAAAATGAACATGTATGACTCAAGAAGAGCTCACTTGAGTCTTTTTCTGCTGGATTGACTAGTAAATTGAATTTAGCTGCATTAGATTCAAATTTCAAACATTGAGATTACTTTTTACCGCAAAACTAAGGATGCCTCTATTGGATCTTTGTGGCAAGCCAAGTAACCCCAATTTCTATATCTGGGGTTATTTGTGAAAATCATTGCGCTGGAAATAATGTTATTAGGTTTAAAAATCGAGCCATCAATTGACTAGGAGGATGAGACAAAAGTTAGGGCTTCAATACTCTGATTGGAGTGATCAGAGCTCTGACATTTTTGTGTTAATGTTGGGTGGTGTCCAAAAAGAGAGGGAATGAAGATTTTTGATTGTAAAGATTAGTCTAAATTGGGTAGAGAATATTAGTGGGGTAGGGGAAACGTGAGAGTGTGAGACTACTAAGGTGGTGGAAAAAAAAGAAGCTGGGATAGCTGGACAAGACTCCACAGGGTATTGTTATTTACTCCCTCTAACTATTAGTTTTGCATTTCCATTATTTTATTGGTGTCCTATGATTTTTAATTTATATGCTCTTAAAAAATAAAAAAAATAATAAAAAAAAACTTTCAAATTCTCTGTAAATAAATCTTGAGAAGAACTATGTGTAATTGATTTTTATAGTCATACTCAATTATTCAATCAAATCAATCAATCAAAGCCTTAATCCCATAAGTGGGATCGGCTACATAAACCAAAAGTGATTATTTCGTGTAGTCATTGACAATAATCTTCCTCCTCCATCCCTTATGATCCAATGCCTCATCCTCATGCAAATTCATATACTTCATATCCGTCATAACTCCTTCATATCCTTAATTATTGATGCTCATAATTTAGACACCCATCAAACCATGTATCTTAAGATTGTTAGTTTTACATGTCAGACTCTGTTCCATGTTTAAATAAAACCCTTGTTTGAACTTTAGCCTAAGTGATGATAAGTGTTACATTGCCAGTTTATTGCTCCTGGCATCTTGTAGGTTGGCCTAATTTTGGAGTTAGCTGTTGAATTATAGGGCTGTGCATGATGGACATGATGTAAGCTAGGTTTCCTAATATTGTTCCTGCATATGAATTTAAGATTTAGCTTGGGGCTGTAGCTTATTTTTACTGTACAGTATATCTAGAAGCAAGAGAGGAAAAACTGCACCCTGTTTTTCTTGTCCTACTATGCTGGGCCAATTTTGGGTTTTAGACCATTTGTTTTTTAATTGGAAGTTATTAGCATTTTATTTAGAATTTCTAGATACTTTCATTTTAATTTCAATAAGTTAATAAAGTGAGTAAAGTTTAACGGAGTACCAAACTTGTTTTGGATCCAAATATATAGGAATTCCGGTCCCCAATTCTCTAATTTGTAACCAAACCTGTCTGTATCAGTTGGTTTTTAAGTGGTTTCAGGTCTAGAATTCCCTTTCAAGTGATAAAAAAATCTTGGTGGAAACTCTACAGCTCTACTCCACCCACCCCTGGATAAAGGAGGAGGGTTACGATAGGCTACTGACTGTGTAAAACTTTGTCACATCGCTTGACATGAGCCACAATGATTGAGAGTAGTATTAGGATGGGTGACCTCCCGGAAAGTCCTCATGTTGGTTCATGTAGCTGACCCCACTTATGGGATTAAGGCTTTCAAACAATGAACTTCAGGCCATAGATAACACACTAACACAATTGATGATAACACATTAATACAATTGACAATAAATATCTTTTAGGGTGCTTATGCTCATTAAAGATCATTGTCAATATGCCATTTCCTTGATACCCTTCTTAACATTAATCGAAAGTCTTAACAGATAGATATTGGAGAGGATTATGTTTGGTTTTCAAGCATCCTTCTAAAATCCAAAAGCTCTTTTTACGTGGAATTTATGTTAAAGTCTATTGCCTAGATGAAGAATCTAATGAATAACTATAAGATCCACGGTTCCGGGTACCCTCTGTTCTAAAATGCTCTTTTGTTCCTTGTGAAGATTGATGTAATTGAATAATATCACTTTGGTGCCCTTGTTTCATTAATTCCATTTTGGTGCCCTAACCTTAAACATTGCTCATTCTAGTGGCCTGCCCTTCCATTCAAGTAACCCTTTTTCCTGGTATTCTTCTTTTGTGTATTGATTTTGCACTAGATCGAATCAAAATATATGCCTTTATACTTTGTATTTATTTTGGTGTGTTTGATGAATTGGTCAAAGATTTTCCTACTTTCTTATTATTTTAGGAAAAGAAAGGTTTTTTTTTTCTTTTTTCTTTTTTGGGGCTAGGAAGCTCGGACTCGGGTACGGGTGTCAGACTCGGGTATGGGTCCAAGTGTCAGACTCGAAATATTATAAAATTAAGGATCCGCGGACACGTTTTAAAAGAGTCTAAATTTTGAATTTGGACTCGGGGATACGACAATTTAAAAATTTACAGAGTTTAAGGTAAGTAAAATTAGGTCAAAGTAGATTGTTTACAAAAAATAATAAAAATAAAAAGGTCAAAGTACAAGTATAGAGTACAATATTTATTATTCAGCTGTAAAAAAAGAAAAACAGTAAAAAAACAAAAGAAATACAGTAAATAAATCACGTGAGTCTCCCACCCACCCCCACACTAACTTACTATTTCAATTTTCAAGACTACCTACCCCACCACTCCCATTAAAAAAATGAATAAAAGAAATCAGAAATGGCAGTTGAATGGTCGAAGACTCAAAGAAC
This sequence comes from Chenopodium album, assembly GCF_948465745.1. Lineage (NCBI taxonomy): Eukaryota > Viridiplantae > Streptophyta > Magnoliopsida > Caryophyllales > Amaranthaceae > Chenopodium > Chenopodium album. The sequence goes on from NC_137848.1 coordinate 50,281,830, forward strand.
CAATTTCCCGTCGCCGGCAAAGAAATTCGGCAAGTTCTTGGTGTCGGAGTGCTCGTTTTTCACTTTCGATCAAAAACCCTAAGGTATAAGCTCTTGGTTTAGTGAATCTGCCCTTCCATTTTTAGGGTTTATGATTGACGAGTCTACTTTTTCACCCAAGGATCCGACACGGATTCCGTGTCCGCACCCGGGTCGCGTCGTGTCGACACCGGTACGGCTGGGTGGTTGGCCGAGTCCAAGCTTCGCAGTTTTGGGGTGTTTGTTGGGGACTTGTGGATGTTTGGGTAAGTGGATGTCAAATATACCTGTTGTTTTTCAACTAACAATTAAATAGAGCTCTTAATGGACTTACAGGTGATATGTGGAAGACTGAAGTTAAAAAAGGTTTAAACATTAGGGCACTAGAATGTAATTAGTAAAAACATAGGGCACTGAGTGAAATTATCCCAAACCTCAGTACAATCAATCAATCAAAGCCTTAATCCCATAAGTGGGGTTGGCTACATGAACCAAACCTCAGTACACCAAAGTGAAAATATTCCTCAATTAAATGATAAAGAAAGCTTGAATGCTTGAGAAATGTATGAAAAGTATTTTCTTGCTAGTTTGCCTCTCGTTGCTCTATTTACTGTTCTGCATGTGGAACCGCACCCCTGCTTCATGAACGCTTTGCTTGATTCATATCTCTTCCAATTAGAACCATAATAGTGGCTTGATTACTGGGTTTTCCCTGTTCCTATACTCATTTGAAGATCCTAGTACTTTAGTGCTTCTCAATCATGTTAAATGATAAATATTCTGCTACTTTTCCTTGCTGTGCTTTTACCTTTTATATGGATTTGTGCACCATTTTTTTGAGGAGCATGTGCAAGAAACTTCAGCTTTGCACAATAACATACTGATTTTGCCTCTGTACCTTCCCATTAGAAGTTCAATTGCATATCACTGTAATTGAAAGGGTAGGTTGTGTACTGATCTGCTATCCTGCCTAGGAAGGAGCTTAATTAGATTTTAGAAGCAGTATGGTACATTAGGAATTACAAGGGGAATGTGAAGTCTTTATTTGGATTTTAAACGCCAAATTGTCGGTCACAACAGATTTGTCTGTTATGAGGATTTAGACCTTATCTAAACATATGGCAGAAAGCTATGGAAATTCACTTTTTTTTTTTTTTTTTTTTTTGGAAAGACTGTGCTGAAGGTCTGGGGAATTGGCAATTTCTATTGCATTACACAATTTTGCTTGTGGATGTCAACAAGCTTAATTTGTTAGTTAATGTCTTGGGAGGTGGTACAGTGGTACACTATGGACAGGGATCAACTCCTGTCTATAACATTGCCCTTTATGGCTCTCTATACATGCACACAAAATAAAATAAAAAAGGAACATTTTTTTACATTCTGATTGTTTAGAAAGGTTTGTTTGCAGTTTTCCATGTTATGTCTTTGAAAACTGTGGTTGGCATGTATTGTTATGTCATTTTGCGCTTCTACATGAATAGAAATTTTCATTTCTTGAGCAGTGCTGTGATTTCTGATGGTGGTCATGTACTGTATTGCTGCAGATCCAAGTGCCTTAATCACGGCTGGACCTTATGGCCTGATCTTTTCTTCATTTGTACCATTCTTCTTTGATATTCCCGTGTCAACACGATTCCGGTTGTTTGGTTTTCACTTCTCTGACAAATCTTTCATATATCTGGCTGGTCTTCAGGTAATGCATATTATCTGGTTTTCTTCAACCCTTATACTGTGTATGCTATGTGGCCCCTTTGCTGGTGTCATTTTTCCATATGCACCTTTGACTTCATTGATTCCCCATTTCTCCCATCTTTTTCCATCTTTGTCCTTACTTCAGTGTTTATTTTGCAGTTGCTTCTATCATCTTGGAAAAGATCGATTTTGCCAGGAATATGTGGCATCGTTGCTGGTTCCTTATACCGAATGAACATTTTTTACATCCGCAGAGCAAAGGTTATAATTTTATAATTAAACTCCACTCTCCCTCCCTTCCAGGAGACGAGGGTTAGAGACTCTTGCTTTGGTTTTTGTTTTTTTTGGCTGTACTCCTATTGTCTGCTCGTAAGAATAGTCCTCATGAACCTAGAATATGAGCTAGGCTCTGATCTACATAAACCTCTTACCACAACTGGCCAACCTCCCCCCCCCCCCCCCCCCCCTCTCTCCCTGTCTTCCAAATATAAACATATGAATATTGGCTAACTTTATCAACTTGGTTTTCATGTTTGCAGTTGCCTGATTTCATTGCCTCTCTGTTTTCGCGGGTATCTTGGCCATCTACGGGGAGCCCATCAGCTGCAACTGGGATTAGGAGTGTACCAGCTACTGCACCTTCTTATGCGGGGCGTCAAGTTGAGGCAAGTACATCTGCTTCATGATTTTATCTATTTTGTCCCTCTTCCCCCTAATTAAAAAAGGGGGAAAAAAAAAAAAAAACAAAAAACAAAAAACAAAAAACCTTGAGCTATGATGCATGTAACATTCTTCCCGAGCTTCCCCTGAACCTCCCTGTATGTGAAGCGCAAAATATTTCTGAACGCCCAAATAAGACAAGACTTGCCCCAAACATGAGAGGCATCTTTCAAACTTGCATGTGACTCATGCGCATTGTAAGCATGGTATATCACGTATATGTATTAAATATTACCCTTGCATATTAAATATGTTGCACCATCCTTTCACTGTGTTACAAGTACATTATAAAATTTTTGCAATGCAAATGGTATATTGCTCGCAATTAATTAATTTTTTTTAATGATTTATGTTTCATAGAAATTGTAATTGCGCATCTTCACTAGAGGCTCTGGATAAGGCATGGACTTTTAAAGCCTAAAGCACATATTTTTATGAAAACATTCCTCGTATTATAATTTATTACCCTAATAAAAGACCACTAATGTGACACTGATTCCTTTCTAAGTTTCTCAATAGTAATCTATTGAATTATGTGAAGGTGAAAAGTACATTGGTTGTAATTAGGGAAAGAGGCCTTTTGTTTTTGTTTTGAGGGAAGAAAGGGAGTTGAAGCTGGGAATGTATCGTCAAAACTAGGGAGAGGGGGAGGGGGTTTAGCAGAGCAGGGTGAGGAATTAAGAACATGGTTGTTGAGGTGAACAGAACAAAGAGGATGAAAGGGTTTTGAGTTTGTGATACTTGATGGATTAAAGAAGAGGAATTAAGTTCATGGTTGTTGAGGTGAACAGAAGAAAGAGGATTCAAAGGGTTTTGAGTTTGTGACACGTGATGGATGAAAGAAGATCAGCCTTCTTTCAGATAGTGTTGCTTTACACTTACTTTTGATAGAATTGATTTACGTGTAGTTGGCAGGTTTGGGTTTATTAGTTATCAACAATTTATCATGTATATCTTGAGACAAGTAGTCAAGTATCACAGTAAATTTGTGACCTGGTGTTGTTAATATTAATTACTAAGCCAGTCCAGCATTGTGCTGTTCAGTATATGGTGGATATTATGGATTGGAGCGTTAGTGGTTGCCTCGGCTTAATTTTGTTCTATACCATTGGAGGGTCAAAATCGTTGTCACTAATTTGCTCTGCAAACCATGTTCTAGAAAGTGAAAATTGGTACATAGTTTAGCTGTGCAGTTCACTAGTGTAACGAAATTAAGGAGCAAATTACATTCTCTTACCTTTTCCACATACTAGAACATCTGTTTTCTAGGTAACGCTGGTCATATATAGTAGAAAAAGAAGCACATAACCAGTTGCACATTGTAATAACATAAGCACTGGCCAGCGTGTTAAGCTTTTAGCTTTGTTACACATCACAATTGCCTCTCATTTAGGAGGAAATTGTTGTCAAGTAACCTACATTTGCCATCTGCATTAATGCATTGTGGCATGCCCTTGTTGGATTTCATTAAGTTAACTCTTTTTTTTTTCAATTGTAGAGAAACTACCCTTCTCCAGTTGTCGGCTCTGTGGAACCATCAGATGACTCCGTTGCAATGCTGGTATCCATGGGTTTTGACCAAGATTCCGCCAGGCAAGCACTTGTGCAAGCTAGAAATGACGTCAATGTTGCCACAAATATCCTTCTTGAAGCACAATCCCATTGAAGAAGACAAGTGCAGTTGCTATGGTAAATTGGCTCTTGTTCGTTTTATACCATCTAAATATGGCTGTGAACAAGATAATTGATTTCCATAACTATCAAGAATGATAAGAAAACAAGGCTCGGTCGTTTTCCATGATTAAGGGGTTCCTTGTAGCAAACCTAGAACTCATTGGCATATAATTCTTCCTTGATTCCCTTTATTCCTTAAGAATGGGGGACTCACATTTAGTAACAAAGCATATAAGCTGACAAACTTTTTGACTTTAGAAGCCTTGTGCATTTTATTTGCAGCTTGTTAGGAGTTACTCTGATGTAAATTGTTTGGTTCAGGAATGTAGCAGTGTAATTTATACTTAGTATATTTTATGCAATTTTCTTATCCTGTCATTACATTTATTATAATAAAGGAAATTTCATTGGCTATTGTTACTAAGAATTGCTTTGATTTAGGGAGGTTTGGAAGCATCTAACCAAACTACTTCTGCGAAGTTATTGTATTTTTTAACCCAAATTTTTTGGCATCAGCCCAATAGATTTAACTTTCTTTAGAGGCATTGGGGCAACGTTGATGTTTGATTGTGCCGTCGTATTTTCTTCTGTCATTCCAAATTAGATGCGAGTGCTGTTATATTTTCTTCTGTCATTCCAAATTAGTTAAGAGTGCCACTATATTTTCTTCTGTCATTCCAAATTAGATGTGAGTAAACGCCAATCTTTAAGGTTGTGTTTTGGTACATCTTTAGACAAGCTTAAAGCAGAGTCCACTGTGGTAGGGGATGCATCAAGTTGGTAATATATTGCAAATTTTCCAACACATTTAACTAATACGAAGTACTTCATACAATTTTTGCATAAGGCCAAACTTATCATCATCATCATCAATTATACTTGTATATATGTTTTCAAAAACGGTTCCGTACTTGTGTTCTCTGAGAAACTGGTACACATATTTCATGTAGACTAGAATAACAGAAGGAAAAAAGAAAAAAAAGATGAGGTATACAAAATCAAACTCAAGTAGCGTATTCTGTGTTGCTAGGAAGCACTTCTTTGTTGGCTCCAAACCAACGAACAAGTTTCTTGATGATCATTTGAAGCCCCAGCGCCTCTTGCAATCTGATTCAAAGGCCTGGGTAACTATATGGTGCTGAGATCTATTCGACTCTTGTGAAGTTGAAATGCAGGGGTGATCCAACTCCCACAATTGCATTGAATACCTGACCAGTTGAAATAGCCTAAGCGAGCATCACAGTGGACACATAACAGCTTCCCCTCAATCGCCCCTTCTTCAACTGTATGACATTGATAGTATTGGTTAATGGGACAAACCTTCACAAAGCAAATGCAGCATCATGTGGATTTTTTAAACAGAAGTCCGATTTCCAGAGCATGAGTGGACAAGAAAAGTTGAGAAGAGAGGGGTTGGGGGTTGCAATCTTAAGCCAGCTTTCCTCTCCCTCAGTTTAATTTAGTTGTTCTGGCATATCATAATGTAAAAATTTTAAACATGACACAACTTTACAAGATACAAGTTATAATAATTGTAACTAATAAAGTCTCCAATTCTCCTTCACGCAATTCAATCAAATTAAGAAAAATCACAATTTTCTAGGGTCATCCTAAAAACATACTTCTGTTTTCAAAGTTTTATTCACTTTTGCCTTATACCTTATCTGGTCATTGGTGTTCCTCTTTTACCTTCCAACACCCCACACAAAATCAATTTTACCATTTCCTCCCCAATAGCCCAAAAATACACAGATTGGTCTCCTTTTCCTTTTCTCCTTTAATCAGTGGAGCTAAGATAACTGAATAGAACGTGAAAACCAGAGTATACACGACTATATGCCAGACAATGAGAATATACTTTTATTGTAGCACCACAGTAAAAGTAACTAAACAAAACCTAGGGTCAGATCAGCATCAGTATACCAAAGTTATTAGTCAAGCTGGCATATAACACCTCCATCAGCAAAAAAGAGAGAGAGAGAGGGGGGGGGGGTGTTACGAAGTGAGAAACTTGCATTGCAGGAATATACTATAGTAATCTTTCTGTAGCATCATGTTGAAAAAGTGAACTATGGGGTGGGTGTCAGTCGTTCTCTGCCTACGATAAACTTTCTTATGCATTATTTAAGTAAAAAGAAGAGGCAAATTTCATATTTAATCTATTGCTCAATAGGAGCCCTTTGCTGCAATGTCATTTGCTTGAACTGCCTTTTCATCTCTAAAAGAAAAAAGGGAATAGGGACTTGGATAGAAAGAAATTTTGAAATTACCTGCTTTCATCCACTTTAATGGCTCAACAAAAATGGAGGAGCATCCAAAATCATCAGATTTGTCATATGGGTTTCCACTTCTCCTTTTGTGCCACTGAAACGCTGACATGCCTTCACCTGGAACGTGATCCACAATATTCTCTTGCAAAGCAACAACTCTCCGGCACTTCTTACAACGATATGCAACATTAGAATTTTTATTACCATCTGGCAATCCTTCTGGCCTAGGAGACTCAACTCCTTGTGGCAAGCCAGGATCTGCTCCAAACTTTGAGCCGTCTATTTTATGCCCACGATTATATGAATCACCTGAAATCAAAAGACTGGTGACTCAGCTTTGAGGCCTAAAATGAGGTTTCACTTTCAAGACTAGGAAAAAGTTATACCCTAAAAGGCCTCATAATATACCAAGTCAAACATAGCAAGATTTATCTTACTGTTAATGTCCTTCAGCTGGCTTTAGTAAGGGACTCCAGGTCAGAAGTTTAGCACAAATATGCAAACATGGATATTTAGAGCAATTAAGTTTGCTGGATAGTTATTTCGACCTAAGAGATGTTGACTTGCCAAAAACATTTTCATTGTTTAGACAACTTTATGGACAAGGGTGTTTACGACTGTCTGCATCCAATACCAACCAAATGCAGTTAAAAAAAAAAATTCCTATGATTTTCACAGACAATTCTCTAACCTATGTTGCCTCAATAGATGTTCTAATGGAATCTTTTCTGAATTTTGTATGGGTAAATCTGTTTGTATTGTTTCAAAACTTTATGGCTTCAAAAGGCATCTCTAGAGGTCCCTCGTGCAATGAGGAAATAAAAGACGCAAGAAACAGATCAATGAAGGTCAAAACTAGAAGAATAATTGATTCTTGAAGAAAGTGACTCGTACACAAGTTCTTTCCACCTCTTGATTGTTTAGCAGTAAAAGTCTCAAACAGGAGTGAATATAAGTATATAACCTCTCTATTTCAATGAAAAGCAAAGAATTTGGAAGATGAAGCCCAACATGGATACATAAACTGGATCTAGCCACATGCAAGATATGTTAAGGAACTCCATCAAATCCTCCCAAGCAGCAGCAAAATCCCAAGTTATACACACCACAACGGATAACAATTTAGAACCAACGCACTATTATTTAGATCATCAAGCCGTACATGGTAAAAAGCTTCAATAAAAAAGATAAATAGATCTAGCTTAGGCAAAATGGACATCAATAATCAATTCAATGATACCAAATTATCAATCAGATATGGTGAATGTAAATATGAAAAGGCTAAACGGAAAGACATACCCAATATTTTCAAACGAAATCGCTTATATTGAGTGTTACCGCGATCAACTTTAAAACCCATCTCCTCAAACATTTTCAACTGCAGATGAGCAGAAGGAATTTAGTTATGTTTATGAAAGGCACTTGAGGTTTGAGAGCATTAACACTACATAAATATACACAATGCATTAAGCATCAATTTTGAAAGCACTTCTCACCTGTTCTAGAAAATTATCATTGGGTGAAACAAACTCACAACTTTGCCGTAAGAATTCAAGCGCAGCTGCATAACGTGCCGCAGCATGACCAATGAAGGTAGGAGAAAATCATTAAACAAGTGAGAACATAATTCACAGATAAGCGCAATAGAAGCTTCGAATAGCATTAAACTCTCAGACCTTCCTGAGATAGTTGTTCTGATCTCATCAAATACGCTGTGATAATTGCTGCACTGCAATAAACAAATGCAAAGAAGAGTGTTAAGTTTGTAAACCCAGTAGGACTTGATAAAGCAGAAAACTGGAAAAGCAATTGCAATGTACATTTCTGAAATTCTGGGAAAACTTTTAGCACATTGTAAAATAAAGCTGAACAGATTATTTGAAATTAAAACTTAAAATTAAAAAACTAAAAACAAAAAGGTAATGGGTTATACAAATAACCTATTTTAAGTCTACCATAACTACCAAAAACACTCTTCTCCAAACCAAAGATATCATAAAATAAAGGCAATTTAAGTGGAATACATAAAATGAACACCCAGCATCATTCTTCTCAAGGTATCATCAGTGTAATTCTATTATTCTTATACTTCCTCTGTTTCTTTTTAGTTGACATGTTTCTTTAGTCACAATTGTCAATGCACAAATTCAACCATTGATATCTTTAATTACCAATAAGCAAAAATTATAAAAAGTTGATATTTTGAAAATATATATCGTGACGAATCTTACAAGATTGCACATGATTATATTTTACTTACATATAAATCACAAAACAAGGTCAAAGGGAAGTGTGTGAATAGTGCTAAAGTCAAAACGTGTCAACTAAGAAAAACAGAGATAGTACTAGACAGTGACAAAAAGCAAAAAAAAGCTTTTGGATAGAATTTGTAATTGATGACTAAATCTATGGTAAAAAATCAGTATCATTCTGCTAGTGTATTTCTCATAAATTAAGATAGTGACAAAAGAACAAAGAAGAGAAAATTTCATGAAATTCCCACTTTGCTTTAAGTTAATCTAATCGTAGATTAAAAGTCTATGACAATATGTTTCAAAACCACAGAATTTATTTTTTTTACCACAAACATGGGAAGACTGCTTTGCCTGGTTACTCAATAAGTCATCATCTTCACATGGACCACATCTATCACTGTGTGACAAATTAAGTCTTTCCAGTTTTTCAGCCTTACCTTTCTAGCATTTTTAAGAATGTACATCAATTAAAAAACAACAGACTCTACAATGAGTACAATCTATATCATCTGGCCGTTAGGTTTCCACCTTATGCATGACTTTTACTTCCTACAGATTCAAAGTTCTAATGTTCTGTAAGTATTGCTTTGCATCCCAAATTTGGGATCTAATCTAAGAGGAGACAAATTCTCTCAAAGCTAAATCAAAAGCTACCAGAACAAGCCGCGCTAGCCTGTGCAGAATATTTCAGTTTTAAAATTTGGGATGCCATGATTAATGCCTGCCCTCCTGTGAGCAGCAAGAGCAATGGTACCAAGTGCGATTTGCAGGGAAACATAAAGACAGGTTCATTATCCAACTGAAAGAACTATATATATATATATATATATATATATATATATATATATATAAAGAGTGATGGTTCATATCAACAATGAAACCACCAGATGAGAAGAAAGCAATCACCTATCAACTTAGGCCAACATAATTCCAAGTCTAAATTCTAATAAACCACAAACAATCATGACTGGATTACAAGTTACAACACTTAAAGCAGCATGCGAGTCATCTCACATATATGGTATTCACTATTAAGAGCTTCTGTTCTTTATCCATTCCAGGAAGTAAGTTTGATTGAATTCAATTATAAAGCATCAGAAAGAAAAAGATAGAAACACTTGTGAGATAGGCATAGGAACACTATTTGTGGCTATCTATCTGAAACTCAATATTCACTCCATTGCCATCTAGAAAACAGCTGCTTAACAAATCAGACCCTCAGGAACCAGGAAACAAAGTAAACATTAACTTCTTTATCAGAAATGTGTCTCCCTCACACTTTGTTTGGATTGAAGGAAATGGAGGGAAAGGAAGGGAAGGGATGGATTATCTTTCATTTGGATAACAAAGGCGGAAGGAAGGGAATTGGAGGGGAGAGAAATTGAGGGATTAAATTATAAGAAATTAATCTCTCCATATTGGAAGGAAAACTCATCATTTTTCCCTTCCTCCCCTTCCCTTCCCACCCCTTCCCCTCCCTCCCCTTCTTTTCCTTCCCAATTATCTATCCTAACACACTGTTAGTAGCATCTTAAGGATCCAAAATTATTATCAAAGCTGAAACCTACAAGCAATAACTTCCATCCAAGGAAGTGTAATAGCATTCGTGCTACACTATTACCTGTGATTCAAAATCAATAGTAACAGAAAAATCATCCAGAGAAACCCTCTCCCAAACCAATGTCCATGTCAAAACGTAAGCTCTTTTAGTAAATGCCTTTACAATCTATCCGGCTGGCTGCAATGCTGGCATACATCAAGCTCTACATAACCGTCATTGGGGCGTCAGTTTTCCACAGACACTAAACAATAGTCAAACACAAGTATGTAGTTCAGAAATTTAGTCCAAAAATATCTGTCCGCAGACAAATCGGACATCCACATCCAAGTAAACTCTCCAAAACTGTTAATCAACTAGTGTAATTACTTCCAACCCAAAAATTATCTTCAAAGTTTCTTTTCTATTTTTGACCACTAATTATGATAGAACCAACTTGCTAATTTGGACAGGTAAGCCAAAGATATACGTCTATTCTACAACATTTGGATCATAACGAAACAAAATTAAACATGGCTCATATAATTGCCTGCACTTTCTATCTATTACTCCATATGAAGTAGCAAAACCGTCATTGAGTATCGAATTAGAGGTCAATAAGCAACTTCCTTTCTACCATCACAGCAATAAGACAACAGCCGCTACATGGCCTACACGCCACTTGCCTGCCCATCAAAACCTTAGCTCAAAAAAGCATCAAAGAACAACATCTAACTTTTCAAATTTGATAATCGCGGTAAATTCCAAGACTGCCAACTAGGCTAAACTAGCTTAGTTCATTCAAGCGGGTGATACCTAAACCCGGGATCAAATTCCGTCTACATCACTACCTTTGACTACGTACTCGGTAAAGATTTCTAACTTAGCACAACCTAGCAATATCAACAATCAACAAACCAAAAAACAAAATTAATTCAAACAATCAAAGAACAAGAATTACCTCCTTGAAACACCAGCAAAACAATGCACTAAAACAGCTCCATTTTTCCTTCCATCTTCAATAAAATCCAAACAAACCTCCAAATAATCCAACAAATTCTCATCCTCGGTATCTTTAAGTGGAACAGCCATCCTCACAATCTTCAAATCCTTTCCAGCATACTCCATATTATAAACCTCCTTCTCCGGCGAAAGCGCGCTCTTCGAACCATCGACAAACTCCGAATCTCCGGCAAAAACTCGCCGGATTTCCTTCGCCGGAATCACAAGCGAACTCCTCCATTCACTGAAAAACGAAATCGACGATGAACTCAACATTGACAGTACATGAGTAATCTCATCGCTCCCTTTCTCGAGAATTTCCGCAGCATCTCCAATGTTACCGATGAACAGATTTTCCCTTACTAAATACGGCATTTCACAATCACCTGCGAAATCGAAAATCGGTGAGAAATCGGAAATTAGGGTTTGGGACGAACCCTAGGAGAGAGAAAATAGGATAAAAATGGCGGAAGAATTACGGGAGTTCGCCGTATACGGTGGAGGAAGGGAATATTCCGGCGAGCTCTGTGTGTGTGAGATAAGTGAAGAACGGTGAAGTGTAAAGAGCGGTTAGTGTTTAAGTAAGGGAGAACAGTGGCACGTGCGAAAATGGGTGCATTGCAAATTGAGGAGGTGGCACGTGTGAGAGTATTGGACCTATTATGGGTGGATTAAGTGGATATCGTTTTAGATGCTAGCTTTGTGAGAGGCCCAAGGGGTTCGAGTTTCGATGTTGACTTTTTTATTTTATTTTTTGAATATGCGAAAGGAATCAAATTCTTATAGAATTTGTTATATACACTATCCTCGCCTAAATTGAAGTTAGTTTTTACTCTTTATTTTATGATAAAATGAAAAATAATTATCAAAATGACAACAAATACTCATGAGTGTATGATATACCCCGGTGTATATAACAACCTCTCAAATTATTAAGGTCTTAATAAGAAAAATTATACTACTTCCGTTACATATTAGTTGTAACTTTTGCCATTTAAGGGTGTTACACATTAGTTGCAACTTTCTATTTCTTTCTTTTTTTAGTAAATTTTTTCTAATAAAATTACTACTTTACCCTCACTTAAAAAATCATAACCTCAATTACATAACATAATCTGACCACCTTAAAATATTAATCTAACATCAATTAGTGATACCCACCAAATTAACATCGTTCATATGGGTCTTCTTCTTCCTCAAGTACTTTCTCTCCCCTTCCTCAAGCTTACTCTCTCTCTAAAAAATGGTGAATTTTAACCCACTTTCTCTCTCCTTGCTCAATCTTATATTACTCTCTCTAATCTCCTCACAAAATCTCAGATCTACAAAGTACAAACTAAAAAATGGTGAATCTTAACTCACTTGACAGTGATAACAATGATGAAATTGAGCTCTTGGTTGGGTTAATTGAGTCGATTGAGCAAGACACCCTATGGGCGAAACAATTCAGGGTAAGTAAGGGTAATTTTGGGGTGATTTAGTGTGAGTATGTTGGTTTTGGGGTGGTTCGAGCTAGGAGGGTGTGATTTCGGGGTGGTTTTACCGTTGTTCGACCTGAAAGAAGGTGGTTTTGTGGTTGTTTGGGGTGTTTGTGGGTGGTTTCAGGGTGGTTCAAGTTCAGAGTAGGTGGTTTCAGGGTGTGAGGTGGGTGGTTTCGGGATGGCTGCAGTTGGGCGGCGTCAGTGGTGTGGGTATTGTCGGTGGTGGTGGTTTAGTTATTAATTACTTTCACTTTCTCTCTCCTACCCTTAATTTATTATTCTTTAATTCATTAATCAATTATTATGAAAATTTGTCTTAAAATCCGTGCCGAACTCAAAGTTGCAACTAACTTGAAACAGAGATAGTACGTATTTTGTAAACAAAAAAAAAACAATGGATACACTAAAAAATACATGTAAAATATTCTTTATTTTTATTTAGTGGCGTTAAAATTATGCATTGACTTTTTTTTTTGGTGTCAAAAAAAAAGACAATGCATAATTTTAACCGTTTATATCTTTAGTTATGAACTTGTACGGAGTAGTATACACTGAAATGAATTTTATAAAATTTTATATTACCTCAGTTTCATATTATTTGCATTTTGCAACGATTAGACATTTTTCACTCACATACTATATCAAATTGTTGCAAATAAAATAGAGTGGCAATAGCATGATATATTATTTCACAAAATGTAATTGAAATTGAAAATTTGAATAGTGTGCACTTTAAAGTGTCCCAACTAAAATAACAAACAAACAAACTTAGTAAGTGTTCTTTTCAATTATCAAATTGACAAAAACTAATAAGTGATCTGATTTTAATTCAAACTAAATTAAACCCCGTGTAATGCACAGTTTTCAAATAATTATAATGACAATAAATTTTACTAAAAAAAATATGAAATAGACTCAAGCTCAGTATTAAACTAGATCAGAGCCCGTGCGATACACGGATTTAACCAAAAAATTTAATTTTGCGTAAATTAAAGTTGTATATTATTGAAATAGTTTTAAAATTAATACGTGACTTACTACAACAATAATAATAATGTTTGATACTCTAGTCCTTAAGTTCAATGGTACGTACGAAAGAAAAAGAAACAAAATAGGGATGTGATATGGTAAAATGGAATTAAATAAAGGAAATGGTGTTTAGCTGATAATCAAAGTAATGTTGCAATTTTTTGGAGAAAAGAAAATAGTTACATTAGTTTATTTTTCTCAACACAATATAAAATGCATCTCATTAAATAAAAAAGAATGATTAACCAAAAATATAACCAAATAGCAAATCGATCATATTGTACAATTTTTTTTAAAAAAAAATTTGGCAAGAAAAGATACGAATTATAATATTTTGAATAAAATTTTAGTTAAGTGTGTATATATAGAAGATATAAGAAAACCAATAACAAATCATATTATATAAATATTCTCTAAAATGTTTTTAGCAAGAGAAGATGGAGGATGGTTTTGGAGGGAAAATGACAGCACCAAGAAACGACACGTGTCATTCTTGGTGTCTATTTTAGTATTATGTAATTGATTCTTGGTGTCTATTTTAGTATTATGTAATTGATTCTTGGTGTCTGTTTTATTATTATGTAATTGATAGTAGAAAATATATTGTTCTAAAAAAAAGTATGAAATATATGTGAAAGAAAACAATTAAATATGTAACAGTTATAATAGACAATCTGATATTTAAAGAAGTTTATTTTAAATTTCGTACAAATCTAAAGTCAAAATTTAGACAATTAAATATGTAACAGTTATAATAAACAATTAAATATGTAACTGTTATAATAGACAATATGTTATTTTAGTAAATTATTTTGGAGGGAAAACTCTTTATATTATATTGTCAAGTGTCCCTCTAAGTTTCATCTTTAGTATAATGTAATTGATTGATAAGCAATTTGTGAGTATTGGGACTAGGCTTGGGCTTTAGGCTTGGTACAAGGTCAAAAAGTTTAATAACAATACGGAAAAAGTCCAAGTCCACAAAATCATTATTTTTTTTTTTTCAGTAGAAAGTCAATATTGATTAACAATCTAATATGAGAAGGTTTTGCGTGAGACCGTTCCACGTGAGTACGGATTATAATGAACATACCCATCCCCCACCCATTTCATCGTTGTCTCCACCAATCTCTGCCGTCTCGGCCACCACCACCACCACCTTCGCCCCCGTCATTTCATGCCCTTTTCCGTCATCGACAAAACCCAGCACCCCAATTCAAACCCGAACAACCCATCAATGAAAGACCTGAATTCCTACCTCTAAGGTTCAGTTCTTTGAGGAAAATAGCCAAGGATATTCTCAGTGTTGTTGCGTCGCTTCTCTTTGGTGCTGCTTGTGGTGCTCTTACTGCTGGAACCATGTACTTGATTTGGTCCTTGTTCAATCACCGACATGGATCATACTTGATGGGTAATCAGACATTTCTTTGTTTTGTGGGTAATCAGATATTCTTAGTGATTAGTAAAAAAGATTAAGTAATTTTTTTTTTATCAAAATAAGATTTTGTTAGTCAGGTTTAAGTTAATTTTAGTCAGGAAATAGATATTTTGAGTCAGGAATAAAATCATTCTAGTCAGGAATAAGTTAATTTTTATTCGGAATTAGATATTTTTAGTCAGGAATAAAACCATTTTAGTCAGGAATAAAATCATTTTAGTCAGGAATAAAGTTAATTTCATCAGGAATTAGATATTTTTCTGTTTTATGAGCGGACCCACGTGAGTCCGTTCTACCCAATACTTTTACATCTAGTATATACTTCGTATATATAAAAAGGAGTTTTTCGTAAGCAAAATTAATGAATGAGATTTTAAAGTTTGAATTAATTAAATACAAAATATTATCTTTTGAGATTAGGAATTTTATATAATATTTTAAAACTAATATAATAACAATTTTAATCACATAAATATGAAAAATATTTTTTAAAAAAATACTAACTTACCGTGCATCGCACGGGCTTCATCTAGTTTAATATAAATGGTAATGATATATGCACCCCTTAGGGCTATACATAAGCAATAAATATATTCCTTAAAATGAAATTAAGCTGGAAATTCATGACAAAATCACGTCCAAATTGGTGTAATTAATGTTAATCTATTCTCAATATTTTTTTTTCCTAACATTATATAATGTAAAATTACAATGCATACCAATTTTGCTTTTTTTATTTTTTGTCTGTAAAGAGCAAGATCTTGACCAAACCTATACTAACTTTGCTATTTACTAATCCAATTAGTGGCCACACTCCCTCTCGAGTATAATTCTAATAAGTAATAGCTTTGATGAAAATAAGGGTTAAATGCTACATGAAGTTTAGTTTTATACTCAATTGTCACACAAAGCTAAGTTTTATACTCATTTCCCATGGCTGATAATTTTTAGGGTAATGCTATATGTAGCCCCAAGGGTTATATATAAACATTAAATATATACTTTTAAAAATTTTATAAAATTAAGAATTATTCATGACAAAAACACGTGTAAATTAGTGTAATTAGTATTTATATTTTTATGATTTCCTAACTGTTTAGGGAAAAAATACACCCCAAACACATGGTCCAATCCCATAGTGACACGTGGCCCAATCAAAGGGTGAGACGTGTCCCTATAGAAGAATGACGCGTGTCAGCTTAAAAAGAGCACCTGAAAAGAGAGAAAAGAGCCTCCTTACATCAGGAGGCCCAAATCCCAAGAATGCCGTAAAATGGCGCCCCCATCTGACATGTGTCGTCAGCTGATTGCGCAGCCAATCAGGGCACAGAAATATAGGTGTAGGGAATATTTCAAGCATCCCACACTTGAGCCCCACTGTGATCATACACTTAAACATGGTGACATCCAAAGGGAAGAAAGCTAGAGTAAAAGAGTCGCCAATAAGTTTTAGGAACTTGTAAACCATTCACAAGGTGAAGGTTACACCCCTTCACGATCCATGAGATCGCTAACTCCATAGGTCTGGAACCATGACTGGATATTCGGGGATGAAGATACAAATCCAACCTAAAAGAGATTGAACCTGCCCTAATAACAGGCCTCTACTTTATTCTTCTCGTATTCATGTGCGCTTTCTGACTAACATACAATCAGTAGGCTAACCCTAAACCTGTTTAATCTATGTTGGTTAAATATGAATGCACAAACAAAACTATTATTGGCGATCACTTGAATTATAATCACATTAACCTAAACAAGATTATTAATTATCTTATTAAGCATGATTACAAGTACAAATTACCTTTAAACATGCATAAAAGGCGTGATCAAGCAATAACAATAATATAATATCAAGCAACATAATAATGACAACAATCATCATCATAATAATATTCTCAAAGCATAATAATATTAGCAAGATCCTAGGCATGATACTAACAAGATTAATAACAAACCCTAGCATGTCACTAAACAATAAAGATCAAAGCTTTATCCCTAACATGACACTATCATGATATAAAGAAAGAATAGGAAGCATCATAGAAACATACATGATATTAGAAATCTTAGTTATTACCCTAAACATGATACTAAGAATTAATATAATATTATAAACATGATTTCTATATCAAAAGAATAACAAAGTAATTAAATTACTTACTTCGATGCCTCGTATCTCTTTCTAATAACAAAATACACGCGTTAATAACTTCAAGGAAAATAATAAACCAAACAATTAAATTATATAATTGAAATACAGATTTGGGACCAAACCCTCAGAAATTATCAACCTTTCACGTGTAGGGCGAAGGCAACTTCGAACCTGGCTAGGTGTGTCTAGAACTAATGTATGCGGAATTTTGTAAGAGGGAAGGTTTAGAAAAAGAAAGCTTCTAGCTTTTAGAGAGAAAATAGAGAGAATTAGATGATTGTGAATGAATGAAAAACAGGGAGATACGACCCCTATTTATAGAAAAATAGGTCGGAAACGATAGAAAATACTTCAAGTTCTATACGGAATAAAACTGGCATCTGTCGCCAGGCGACAGGATTAGCGCCAGGCGACAGACTCTGTCGTTTGGCGCTAATTAAAAGATAAAAAGCGCTTTGTACGGAATCCTCTTCTGAATATGATTAAGCAGAAAATTCCGTGTTTATCAAATTAAAATCAGGTTTATCATAAAACACTTATTTTATTCGAAATAAAACTCTTTAAAATATAATTATCAATCCTAATACTATTAGAATTTAAAAGAATCTTTTAGATATTCTAGAAGATTAAAATCAATCCTAATAACTTTAGGAATAATAATTAATAGGCCCTCCTCTAGATCATTGGGCCGCATATAAAATTTATTTCGAGCCCAATTTAGTATTTAGACCATAACTTCCTCATTATTCATCGGAATTGGGCTTATAATATATCGTTGGAAAGGTCTTTTCAAGCCCCATCCAACTACACCATTATTGGACCCATATCATGGACCAAACTAAACTGGATTGAACATTTTTTAAATAGAGTAAGAAAAGAAATGTTTTAAAAAACAGAAAGAAGTATTTTTATTAAAACAACATCACAAGACTTTTCACATTTCACCTTGTTCGATAATCAAATGACGTGAAAGATATTCATCACTGGGTTTGATTTTTGGGGAAACACATTTGGGTGTCTACAATAGGGTACAAGCTTAAAAAGATGATAGGAGGGGTGGATTGTGACAGAACCTTAAAAAGAGCACTAAAAGCTTCAACTTCTCTCTACTTTCTCTCTCTAGTTTATTCCGTTTTTCCGGTAACTTACTTGATCGTCGGAAGCAGATCTCCGATAAACCAGAGTTCCGTTGTTTTGCAGGTGTCCGAGTCTACTTGTCGACAGAGCGTGATCAGTATCCCGAGGGATTCCAAAAATACCCCGAAACATTTGGCGCCGTCTGTGGGGATACTCGTCCATTATGGCAATAGATGGTCAGACACCTAATGCCGGCCCTGGCCCTGGTCAGGACTACCATATAGAAGACATAGTCACAACGATTCATTCTAGTAATCCTCTAACCGCGTCATTCCATGAGGCCGAGGATCCTCCAGTTATTACTGCTTCCCTAAAGGTCGCTCTAAACAAACTTCGAAAGGAGCTTGAGAGTAAAAGGGAATCTACCTCTAGACAGCTGTCCAGAAGAGAGGAAGAAGGCGCCCAAAGGAAAAATCAGAGCAAGGCAACCAATGCTATGGATGTTGGGAACACCCCATTCCGACGACAGCATGGAAGATCTCCCAATGTAATACCTCGTATTTTATACGTATTTTAATTAAAATAAGTATTTTGATAAGTATTTAATTAAATTGAAATGTTTTATTTAAAGTATTTTAATTATTTATTTTAATAAGTTTGGAAATATTTTATAAAAGGAAAGTTTATTTAATTAATTATTTTAATTAAGTTGGGTTTAATTTAGGAAAATTTTATTTTAAGTAAAGTTTTATTAGGGAAAGGATTAGGAAAATTAAAAGAGGAAAGTTTTGGGAGAAGGGTTTAGAGAAGGGGTATAAATATTCAACACATGAGGCAAATCAAACTTTGCCCAGAGTGGAGAAAACCCAAGGTAAACTTCTCTCCCTTTTCTCTTAATTTTTCTTTTCTTTTTCTTTCTCTTTTTCCCCTTCCCCTTTTCGGCCTCCCCCTTACCATTGGCCACCACCACCACCGGTGGACCGCTGGTGCTAGCCACCAGCAACAGCAGCCGGCGGCAGCTGGCAGTGGTGGCCGGCCAGCCACCGTTTTCGAACAAAAAAAAAATTAAAACTTTGTTTCAAAAATCAATTTAATCCTAGATCTAAATATTAATTATGGGTTTTGTGATTTGATTTTTGATGTTTGATTATGAGTATTATGTTAATTAATTTTCATATTATGTTTTTAATTAAAAAGCCCCAATTTTTGAAACCCTAGGTTCTTGATTTATAAATTATTGAAGGATTATGATATATAATGGTGTAAACCTTTGATTAAAGTGTTTTAAGGCTAAAGTACAACAAGTTTTCATTGAAATATAGTGCTGGAATTTTTGGTTGTGTATGAAAAATCAAGTTTCTTTAAGGAATTTCAATTACCCATAAATTGGGATTAAAGTATGATGTTTTAAATATAATTTCAGCTTATTTTAAATAAATTATGAGGGGTTTTATAATAGTATATATTGCTGGAAATTTGTGTAGAGTGGATTTTAATACTCTTCTATGATTTTAAATTGTAGGAGACTTTGAAGTGAGCGATTTTTAGTAGTCGTGGCGATTTTAAGATCGTATACAAGGTACGTTCGCGTACTTAGCATAATTATATAAATGTAGTAGCATGCTAAATGTGTTTGATTGATTACAAGTAGTATCATGCTAGGTTTGGATTGGAAATTTATGATTTGGATGTTATTGGTGAATGGAATATGAGGCATGATTTATTTGTGATGGATTATTGGATGGAAAATAATAGTTTGGAATATTATTTATGAACCACATATATATTTGTGGCATGTTAGAGAGCATGTTTAATTAAACTAAATGTTTAATTTGGTTTGGAATATTAAAAAGGAATTTTATTATGGTTTATATAATTTTTATTGATGCTATAAGCATGAGAAAAGAGCTATATAAGTGTCTATGTACACGAGGAATAAATTGTATGTTGGTGCCGTAGTGCACTTAAGGTGTTTTTAACACCGAGGGATAGGATTTGTGCGCTTTATGCGTTTAAGGTGTCATTGGCACCGAGGTAGAGTTAAAAAGGGGTCAACATTAAATACTATGTGGTCACTAATTATTCAAGAATTAAATTGGTATATTTGATTGATTGAATAATTATTGTTGATTGAATGGTTATGGTTTGAGAGTCATCACCAAGTTTAATAATCTGTAAATAACATAAAGTGAAAGAGATTACGCACCAAAACTCTTGGAATGTATATACCTTGAGTATGAACATATGGGGGGAGTTATGTGACTTTATATTTGATCATAACTTCTACTGAAGTACAGAACACTGTACATTCCTTTTTATTATTATTATGTGCAGGAATTTCGCCACCTATGAGTGGTTTTGATGCTGGCACGGTTAGCTCCCGTGTCAGTAACCTCAATTTATTTGGGGGAGGTAGAGTGGGAAACCCGTTCGATGTGTAGTCAACATTAAATAAATTATGTAGTGTCTAGTGAGAACTTTTATTGATCGTTGTATGCTTGAAAAAAACAGGTGCAACGAGGTAAGTTGTGTATTGATAGAGAATTGTATGCTAGTGTGTTAATTACACTTATGTACTCAGCTTTGCTGATTGTGTGTTTTGTGTGTTTGTTGGCCTTGTCTTTATCTTGGCCCTATGATGACCCATTTTTAATGGAGAGTAGTGGAAATAGGTAGAGATAAGCAACGGGAGCGGGCGTCCCACTCGGACACGGCCTCGACTCCAACAATGCCGGGTGAATTCTTTAACCAATCTCTTTCCAAACATACCAGTTCAGCCAGGACCAGCAGGAGTCAACCTGTTCGTGCTCCAACTCCTATTCCAGTTCAACCGTTTCAGTATCAGACCCCCCAGAATTTCAATCCTATTCTGCCACCTAACCCTCCTGTCTTCAGACAATACGGGCAATATGGCCAGGTACATCAATTGTTTTACCACTCTTAGTCTATTGTTTGTTGGAAACTGCTCATACAACATTCCCCCAAGGAAGACCAGCCTGAACTTGGCAACAATCGTCCAAGGGAAGAATGAAAGTTTGCACTCGTACGTTTAGAGGTTCAATCAAGAAAAAGCCCAAATTCATAATCTGCCGAATGAAATGGCCTATTCGGAATTTCTCTAGGGGTTAAGGCATAACGGTTTCAAGTTTGATTTAGTCAGCAAAAAGGTTCGGACATACGCAGGCGTGCTGCGAGAGGCCGAAGCCTATATTGAGGCATCTGACTTTTGTTCGCTTACCAAAGCAGAGCAGCCGGCCAAGGGGGCTGAGAAGAAGAAACCTTCTCAGCAAGACTCGGCCGGAAAGAAAAAACAAGGAAAGAAGCGAAAGGAAGTTTTGGTGGCTGACATCCATCAGCCAAAATCAAATAAGGTCAAGATGTACGAACCACAGTACGAGTTCAACAAGGATTGCTACTCAATGCTGATAGAAATCAAAGATAAATTTGAGTTTAAAAAGCCCCAACCGATGAGAGGTTCGTCCCAGTATCGCAACAAAAACAAATATTGTCATTACCACAAAGACGTGGGTCTTGACACGAATGAGTTTATCAATTTGAAGAGGTTGCGGGATAAACTGGCCGAAAAGGGCATGTTGAATTCGTACGTACTGAAATTAAAATTCACTTACACACGGACAGACAACAAATCCGATAAGAAAAAGCAAAATGAAAAGGAAGATGATGGAAATAGCACTGATTCGGGTTTAGTGGCTGTTATATCAGGGGGCTTTGCTTCAGGTAGCCCTACTATGAAAGGAATCAAGCAAGAAGCTTGGAAATTTGGCAAAGTGATGCATGTTGAAGGGGTGAAAGTTGAACCTTTCCCAGAAGTGACGGTCAGTGAGGCAGACCGAGGTGAGTTCAGAGCCCTACACAATGATCCCATGGTATTTGTTATGGAAAATAGCCAATTTGAAAGTCGGCCGGATATTAAAAGATACGGGCAACTCGTCCGATACTATCAGCTTGGCCGCCCTAAAAAATTTGAGGTTTTCTGAGGATTCTCTCAAAGATATTTCCCACCCGTTGGTTGGTTTTGGAGGGTCCATCATACATCCAGTGGGACAGATCGATTTACTCGTCCGGATCGGGCAGAAGGGGGAAGGGCTGGACATGGTTGTCCGCTTCCTAGTGGGGTCAAAGAGCTCACTGGCTACAATGTCATACTCGGCCGCCCCACGTTAAACACAGCAAAGGCAGTAATCGTCCCTCACTTGATGATGATGAAGTTTGAGAGGTAAGACAGGAAAATCGGCTCAATTCAAGGAAGCTAGAAAATGGCTAAGGAGTGTAACCATCTGGCAATAAAGCCAACAGTACGCGGACAAGGAAAGCTATCCAAGCCAAAACCCGAAGAAGAGTCACTCCAAACATATCAGATTGGCCAGAATCGCAACTCGACCATGGCCGACCAGGCATAGCAGCTAATGATTGTCGGGCGGCCAGAAGAGTTGAGGCCCCAATCGGCCGGCGATCACCAAGATATAGTGCTTGACTTCAATCAACCCAATCAAACAGTCAAGGTAGGCACTATAGCTGTGGGTCTGCTTGGAGACGACCTAGTCAAGCTGCTGAGAGAATTTAAAGATGTGTTTGCATTTGAAGTTAGTGAAATGCTAGGTATAAGCCTAGACCTGGCTGTGCATAAGCTGGCCGTGAATCCAGTAATTAAGCCCATTTAGCAGAAGAAAAGAAACCACAGGGAAGAAAGGAATCCGGCAGCCGCAACAGAAGTAAGAAAGCTGCTGGACGCTGGTTTCATTCGGCAATGTTACTACCCTGACTGGGTAGTCAATGTAGTACTTGTGAAAAACCCAAATGGAACTTGGAGAATGTGTGTAGATTACACTGATCTGAACAAGGCATGCCCTAAGGATAGCTTTCCCTTGTCCAAGATCGACCGCTTGGTTGATTCTACGGCCAGGCATGCCCTTATAAGCTTCATGGACGCATACTCCGGATTCCATCAGATCCTATTATGGGATGAAGAACAAGAAAAAACCGCATTTGTGACCGAGCAGGGGTTGTACTGCTACAAAGTCATGTCGTTCGGCTTGGAGAATGCCCCTGCCACTTTCCAAAGATTGGTCAATACGGTCTTTAGAGATCAGATCGACTGAAACATGGAAGCGTACATTGATGACATGATCGTCAAATCAAAAGCGCCAGTCGACCATCTAAATGATCTCCGAGAAACATTCACCGAACTTAGGCGACATAAGATGATGTTAAATCCAAAGAAGTGTGTCTTTGGTGTTGAGTCCGGCAAATTTCTTGGATTTTTTATCGATCAGCGCGGAATTGAGGCCAATCCTTAAAAAATTCAAGTTGTCTTGGATATGAAGTCGCCAAGAACAATCAAAGAAGTACAAAGATTGACCGGCTATTTAGCTGCACTCGGCCGATTTTTGTCAAGATCAGGGGATAAGTATCGATACTTCTTTCAGACTATTAAGAAGAAAGTCATGTTCGAGTGGACAGAAGAGGTCGAGGAAGCGTTCGTACAATTAAAAAGCCATCTGCATACATTGCCTCGCCTCGTCAGTCTACTCAAGGATGAAAAGCTATACATGTACCTTGCTATTTCGGAACACTCCTTAAATGCCGTCCTGCTTGTTGAAACGGACGGCCACTAGATCCTAGTCTATTTCATCAGCCACGTACGGCATAATGCCGAGCTTAGGTATCCACCCATTGAGAAATTCGGTCTAGCCTTGTTTATGGTGTCAAAGAAGCTACGACCGTATTTTCTAGCCCATTCAATAGTGGTCTACACAGACCAGTAGTTGAAGAAGTCGTTCACAACATTGGAGGCCAGTGGTCGAATGCTTAAGTGGGCCTTGGAACTAAGAGGTTTTGATATAACATTCGAGCCCAGGAAAGCAATCAAGGGGCAGGCCTTTGCTGATTTTTTGGCTGAAATGACTCAGCCAGACTTATAGCCGGCAGGGGACTAGATCTGGAAGGTTTATGTGGATGGTAGTGCAACAGCGACTGGATATGGTGCTGGTATCATTTGTCCATCTCCTAAAGGAGATAAGTTTGAGTACGCAATGAGATTTAAGTTCCAAGCCTCCAACAATGAGGCCGAATACGAAGCCTTACTGGACAGCCTTAGAATGTGTAAGGCGGCCGGGGCAACAAAAATTGATGCAAGTTCGGACTCTCAATTGATAGTCAGCCAAGTGAATGGTGACTATGAGGCTAGAGAGTTAGCCATGATGAAATATCTGCAGATGGTAAAAGATGAGACCGAGGACCTAGAGCATTTCTCACTGCAGCAAGTTCCCCGTTCAGAAAATCATCAAGCGGACCCCTCTCTAAGTTAGCATCCTCGGCATCATGTGATACTCCCAGATCAGTGTTTTGGTAAGTTAAGGAAAAGAGGAGTATTGATGTCGAGCCCGTGCAAATCATTGACAGAAGCTCTACTTGGATGGATGCAATCATCTCCTACTTAAGGGGTGGGATACTTCTGGCTGATCCGAAAGAGAGCTGGCTGATGAAGAAGAGAGCGGCATGGTTCGAAATGAAGAGAGGGGAATTATTCAAGAAAGCTTTTTTGAAACCATACTTGAAATGTATCACCCCGGAAAAGGGGCATGATGTGTTGGACGACCTCCACCAAGGGCAATGTAGATCCTATATCGCAGACGGGCTTTAGCGGAAAAGACTACCCATCTGGGGTACTACTGGCCGAGCATGAATTCGGACGCCATGTATATGGTGAAAAAATGTGACAAGTGCCAGAGGTTTGCCACCCTTATTCATCAACCTGCAAATAGCTTGTTGGCCATAAGTAGTCCACTCCCCTTTGCCAAATGGGGCATGGACATCTTGGAGCCGTATACTCCCGTGTCCGGGCAGAGGCGGTATGTGTTAGTAGCAGTAGACTACTTCACCAAATGGGTCGAAGCCGAGGCCGCCCGAGGAATCAAGTGGACGGATGTGTCCGCCTTTATCTGGAAAAGTATAATCACTCGCTATAGTATGCCACATTCAATGGTGTTCGATAATGGACCCCAATTTGAAACGTCCCAACTCAAAAATTGGCTAAGTGACCAGGGGGTCACTCATTGTTTTGCCTCGGTTGGACATCCGTAGGCTAACGGCCAAGTTGAGGCCTATAACAAACTGATCTCTAATGGCATCAAGCGAAAGCTTGAGAAAGCAGGCCGTCTATGGGCAGATGAGTTGGTCAATGTCTTATGGTCCATACGTACAACTGCGAAAAGTTCAACGGGAGAAACCCTATTTTTCCTGGTCTATGGTGCTAAGGTTGTGCTCCCAATTGAAATGTACGAGCCTACTCTCCGAGTAATGTTATATGATGAGAACGCCAATTGGGAAGCTATGAAGACCGCCCTGGATTTCCTTCCAGAGGCAAGGGGCAATGCGGCGCTTAGACATGAAATTTATCGTCTCCGAATGATGAGAGCTTATAATCGCCGAGTGTCTAAGAGAACGCTAAAAATGGGAGACTTGGTCTTAAGAAAAATAGAAGCGGTAGGCCGTGCCAATGAGGATGGAAAGTTAACCCCAAACTGGGAAGGGCCCTACCGAATTAGAGAAGAAGTCCGAGATGGCACCTATCGTCTTGAGGCCTTAGATGGCCGTCCTATTCCTCGTACTTGGAACACTAACAATTTGAAAAAATACTATGTTTAAAGTTATCTTTTACTTAGCTAAAAAGTTGTATATACCGTTTGGTCTAGATGATCGAGCTCTGTAATTAAAGCTATACGGCCCCAACAATGTAATTTTGACGAATTAATGAAAAAGTCAAGCATTGTTATCTTATTTGTTTATGTCTATTTATTATTTAGCAGAAATGCCGAGTGAAAGTAATAACGATGCTGCTTTCAACGTAGCAGCTTGGCCGCAAAAGAGAATACACAAAATACCGAATAAAAATGATAACGAAGCTACTTGCGATTTAGCAGTTCGGCCGCAAAGGTTACAACCAAGCGGCTGTGCAATTTCTTAGCAAGGGCATCCTTAAGTTAATTAATTCGGCCAGAGACTTAAAGGCCAAAGGAAGCGTCCGACCTCAATCAGGTCGGACGACAAGGCACCAGGTAGTCCAAATTTGCCTAAGGCATTTATTCCCAAAAGGGGGCAAGGGTATACCTAGGCATTCTATCTCAGCCAAAACTTGAAAAATTTTAAGTTTAAATATTACTTGAAATTTCCTGAGTATGTTCGAGCGATAGTTTCAACGGACGACTCATATAAAGCCAGCCAAGCGGCCGTATACATAATGTTGATTCGGCGATTCACCTAGTCCAAGGGCAATCATTATTATAATTTGATTAACTTACTAGTCGTCATACCCTTATAGGTATTAAAAAACTACTAAGCTAATCGAACCATTTAGAATATGGACTAGGCGAACGCTAAATAAAGGGGCATACCCCCAGTGTTCGTACGAAAGCAATAAAAAAACATCAAAAAAAATGTGCAAAATTTGCTAAGTATGGAAATTCATAAAAACTGCTGAGAAGGCGGCAAAATTAAAATAAATTAGAACCGCTCAGAAGGCGGCAAAATATCTTACAAAACCGCTCAAAACAGGCGGCAAATAAAATTGTTCAATAAAAAAAGAAGCGAAAATAAGCTAAGTGCTGAAAACAAGAAGACTAAAGCTTGACAACTGCTGTGGGAGGACCTGAGCTCTATTAAGCCAGTTTTTCTTCATTGGCAGGCTCCTCTAAGGCCGGCTCCCCGTCAGCGGCCGCAGCAGTGGCAGACGGCTCCTCAGCTGACACCTCCTCACCAGTTGGCTCCACCTTCTCCTCATCCTCCACTTCGTCATCTTTTTCATCTTCCTCAGATTCGGGCGAAGTGACAACGAGCTCGGGAAGGGGCTGCCCCGCTTTCTGTGCCTCCTCCCTGAGGCAGATATAGCCGAGGCGCTTGGTGAATCGCTCCTGGTAGTAGGCGGCCTCCCCTTCGTCGACCATCAACTCAAAGGCCTCGAAGAAATGGCTTTTCAGCCTCTCCTCCGCACCATGCTCGATGCGGACGACTTCTGTGGGGTTGGGCGGCCGAGGTGCCTTTAACTGCTCAGTCAAGTCTGAAACAGACTGCTTCAATTGATCCACCTCAAGCTTGAGGGAGTCCGCCTGGTCCAAGGCCATTTTGAGGGCCTGTTGGGCTGAGGATAGCTCCTCCTTCAGCTTCTTGCAGG
This sequence comes from Chenopodium album, assembly GCF_948465745.1. Classification (NCBI taxonomy): domain Eukaryota; kingdom Viridiplantae; phylum Streptophyta; class Magnoliopsida; order Caryophyllales; family Amaranthaceae; genus Chenopodium; species Chenopodium album. Next base: position 50,309,371 of record NC_137848.1, read on the forward strand.
TCTCAAAACCCCCCTCCTTCCATTGTTGGGCGTTCAAGATCGCCTCATCTCTTTCTTGCTGAAGGGCCTCCCTGGCCAGTGTTTCCCTTTCAAGGGCCTTGCCCAGCTTAACGAGATCCTCGGTCTGCCGCACCACCTTGTCGGTAAGCGCCTGCATGGCCGTTTCGAAATGTATGCACTAAAGGGCAAGGTTCCCAGTGTTGGCGTCTTCAATCTTCCGTAGCAGCTCCCAGCCCTCTCTCAGCTTCTCGTTCTCTTTATCCTTCCAATCTAGGAAGGCATTAAACCTGAGAAAAAGCTGCATGCGGACATAAAGAGTTAGTAAAAGCAAAATTGTGAAAAATATTCTAAGTATGGAATTCAAGACAACAGAAACTACTAATGGTTACCTCGGCGCTGCAGTTAATCATAGGGCCGAGGAAGCCCTCATTTATCCCCCTCAGCTTATCACGCTGCGCCTGGGGAACGGCCCAGACCATGGCTTCTCTCATGGCGTTTCGATCAGCGCCAATAAATGACTGGCCGGGCAGCTTGATGTTCATCTCCTCCGTAATATCTACACTCGGCCATGAATGGTGTTAAATTGAGCAAAATGGGCTTATAAAAACAAGTATGATTGCAAACACCAAAATTCTGAATAACCATCTGAGAAGCTTGGAGGAGAAGGAAAGTTAAATGGAGGCGGCGGCAGCGGCTCGTCACCTCCTCGTTGATGTGGCCGGGTTGTTCCCCAGCCAATTGAGTGGCAGCCGCTTGCCAATCAGATTTGTTCACTCTCTCGACATGCGGAGTCGAGACGGGGCCGGTCAGTTTTTTCGGGGACGACTTACCCCCATCGTCCGCATTCACGGACTCATCATGCTCGACTTAGTTGTCGGATCCACGGATTTGGAGTCCCGTCTTGGTGACAGCCGGGGTGGCTCTCCTTTGGACTGCTTAGGAGCAGTCCGCGACTTTGTCCTGGCCGCCGGGTTGGAAGGGGTCTTAGATGTTCCCGTCTTCCTAGTCTCGGACGCCTGGTCGTCCTTAGAAGCAGTGGCCGACTGTTTTCTTTTTGATTTGGGAGTAGGAGTGGCCAACTGAAAAAGACAATTAAAAATTTAGTATGGAATCAAAGATGAAAAAATGAATCAGTGTCCGTGCAAAAACAGGAAGGAGTCTCTTCCCAACATACCAACACGGACGAAAAACTGAAGCAGTGTCCGTGCAAAAACAGGAAGGAGTCTCTTCCCAACATACCAACACGGACGAAAAGTTACTGGTTTGACTTAATCGACCGTAACTCCTTGGTTTCCTCGTACAGCCACTGCCGAGCCTTGTACCGAGCCAAGTCTAGCTCGTACATGTCAACCTCTCCCTTTTGCTCCTTGTCCAGCATGGCGAATGCTTTTTCTGCACAAGGAAAGAAGAAAAAGAGTTAGAAAAATTTTCAATAAAAGCTAGCATGTGAATGATAAAAGTTTCAAAGCCCTACCTTGGGGAATGTTCCGGTATAGGCCACATGCTGACATAAATACCGGGTCCCGAAGCCAGCCGGCCAAAACAATCCAGTTCTTTGGCATGGCCACCATTTTGCCGCCCCTTTGTACCTTCTTGACACCAAATTAGTCAAGTTGGTGCACTTAGCTGGGGTGGACGGGTGGCTTGTTGATGTGTCCAATTTATATAGTATTTTACCCCCGTCCCTTGGTCATAATTGGTAGTGTTTTTGGCTCTTTAGAGCCACTTTTATTACTAATATGTGTTTTCTAGTGTTTTTGTAGTTTTGGTTGAGTTTTATAGGGAATTGCACTCTTGGAGCATTTCCCCGGGATTTTATGGAGCGACTACGAGCATTGGAGGAGCACGACCATCTTTCATAGCCCAAGATCGGTTAGAGTCATCGAACCGGTGATTAAGGGCTCGACTTATGAGAAGATGAGACATTGGACCGAATGATTAAAGCCCCAAGGAGGATATTTGGTTTGGGCCAAGGTACAAGCCTAAACAAGGAGTCTAAGTAGCCCGAAGGGTCTCCGCCCGATGGCGCGCCCGATCGGGCGCGGCACCGCTCGGGAGTAAAAAGGCAGGCCCGATCGGGCGGTGCCTCGCCCGATCGGGCGCGTGTTGGCATTAGTAGATTTTTAATCGTCGTTTAAGTTTTTTTAGTTTAGGATTCTTGCTTAATATAAATACTTTTCCGTTAAGCAAGTTTAGTATCTTTTTTTTTAGACTCTTTTTTTTACCTTCTCCTTTAGACTTTCTCTCTCTACTTAGATTATTTTCTCTCTCTACAACTTTGTTCTTAATTCAACTCTTTAATTCCGATTACTTTGGTAACGATTTCTTCTTCTTTAATCTCAGCTATTTACTTTATTTATTTCATCATGTCTCCTTTAATTGCTTTGATTAGTTTAGTTTTAATTATGTCTGAGTAGTTTTCTTTCTAGAGTTTATGGGGATCCATAAATAATATGAAGGGGTAATTTATTGTTGTTGATTGTCAAAGCTTGATTAATTTCCTATTGATTGATTTAATGCTCTGTGACTAGATTAGGCCTGGTCTTTTATGCATGAGTTTGACAATATTGATTCGAGATTCGAGAGATGAGAATTGATGTTTAGGTCTAGTTTCAATAGGCAGGTTAATTTATAAATGGTTAAGTCAAGATTCGAGAGATGAGATTTAATACCGGTAGATTAATTCTGTGATTGTAATACGTAGCGAAAACCCTTTATGATTTGATTAATTGATGCATTGGTGATTGATTATTATGTTTTACCCTGGAATATTATTTATTGGCGAACCTATGACCTAGGTCTTTTATTATTTGATTTCCTCCTACTTTTATTCCTTCCCGCTTTCACTCTTAGTAGTTTAGTTCCCTTTTATAATAACAAATTGGTTACTTGATAATTTAGATTATAATAATTAATTAGGAATAGAAAGACTCGTTTCCCTGTGGATTTGACCCTTCTTCCCTATCTACATAGTTAGTGGATTTAGGTATTATTTTTGATTAGGTGACTACGACTTTAGCCTGTCACTTGTATGGCTTGTGCTGCCCCCGGCCGAGCTGGATCGGCTTAGCATTAAACCGATTCATCCGCAGGTTAAATTTAACATCCTTTGTTTTGATGTAGTAGAATCGGTTCTTCTAGTCTTGCCATTTTGATACACGGTCCATCACCACCAAGTAATCTCTAGTGGTGCTAAGGATGAACCAGTCGTCTGTGTGATTCTCTAGGCGATTCATGGAGTGCATCTCACAAAACACCGGAAAGTCAGGCTTGAAGCCCTTCCAGATGTATGTCACCAAGTAGCCAAAAATATTCAACCAGTTGTTCGGCATCAGCTGGAAGAGAGCAATGTTATATTCGTCCAGGATGGTGCAGATGAAGGGATGGAGGGGGAAGCGAAGTCCGACATTAAAAGCAGCGCGATAGACGCTGAAGGACCTTCGGCGCGACCGCTTTTCTTCCCAGGTGGCCACAGAAATAAAGCGCTTGGGATCTTTCAGCTTAAAACCCTTTCCCAATTGGAGGAATTCTGTATACTCCTCCAACCCATCATGAAGGTAGCCCAAGGCCGTGTTACCAACCGTACAGGCGTACGGGTCCTTAAAATTGTCAATATTGGCAACGAGCTCCTCGGCCACCGCCTCATTCTCTGCCTCCTCTTCATTAGGGTGAGGGGTAGCTCCAAACTCAAAGGACAAGACATTGTCCAATTCTGTAGCCTCGACCGAGCTCCTGCTCCTGAAGCCCTAGCCGCCCTTAGAAGCTACAACGCCCTTAGGCGCCAAGGGACCTTTGCCCTTATCTTTTCTTGCGCCCGCTTGATTTCCCGAAGGAAGAGCGCTGCGAGGGGGAAAGTCGGACGGTTCAACAATCATAATGTCAGTTCTAGGTCTGTCCGACCTGCTATGTTGGAGATGAGGTTGTTTAGGAATTGGGGTGGACGGTCCAGTGTCCGCCCGAAAAGAGGAAGGAGGCCTCTCCTGAGATAGCAACTCGGCCAGATCCATGACCGAGTTGGCAAATTGGGGGAACCTTAGTTCCGGTGTTTGCCCGGACGTCCCCCTAGCAGAAGAGACGCCCTGTGCCCTTTGGCGCTTTTCAAAAGAAGTGGTCACTTCGACCACAGAACATGTAGTGTCACTAGTTGTGGCCGTATTGGTGGTTGACTCAGTCTCTGTGTTCGTGTTGTTTGGGTCATAAGGGACCCATGGGTTAACCAGACTGCCGTCCGGATTTCTAGCGGTGTGCTTGTCGTATGTTTGCCTCGTCCGGGCCATTTGCGACTGCAGGGACAGAGAAGAATAGGTGGATGAAAGTCGGTACACACTGGAAATGGACCCACTCCATGAAGGAGACAACTTGTCTCCGTCCACTCTAGACTCCTTAGTCCCAGGCGAACGGCCGGCCTCATGAGGAGAAACGGACGAAGCCGAGTGTTGAGCTAGGTTTAAGAAAAAAGAAAAAACTAAGGCAAATAAAAGAGAAGTGAGAAGAGCAGGCGGCTTACCTCTATTCGTGTAGAAAACTTTGAAAATACTTGAAAGTCTTGAAAGTTGACCGGAAAACTCAAAATATGTGACCGGAAAATTCAATCACACGGCGGAGCTCTTGAAGACTAAGGAAAAATCACTTTCTCTCTCTAAAAAGTTCTCTAGAATTCTCAAAGTTCCAAAGTAAGAAAATGAAGTCAAGTATCCTATATTTATAGGCAAATTTATGGGGGGAAAATGGTAAATCCACCTTTCCCGCTTAAAATTCGAACGTTTACTTTTTGAAAAAGTTAACCTAGAATTCAAATGGGCAAAAAACCCTCTTCCGTCACTTTAAACGGAAGAGAAGATGAACGGGCTGACGGCACGTCAAAATAAACGGCCAGGTCAGCCGAATCGAAACCGTTGTCCCGAAATCCCAAGTAACAGGTGTCCTTTCTAAAAAAGATAGTCGAACTGCTGCGTCCGACTAATCTCAGGACCCTAGAAGTGTCCCAATAGAGGAATTACAAGCAGACAGGATCAAGCGTGCGGCCCAAGGGAGAAAACCCCAATAAGACGGACGGTACTGTCGGCATATCAAAGCAATGCTTAAAATTCCACAGATACTCGGAAATGTCCGGACGAGTAGAAAATCAGAGGAGGCGGCCCATAGAGTACGAGCCACCCCCTTTGAGGGACAAATGTTTAGGGAAAAAATACACCCCAACACGTGGTCCAATCCCATAGTGACACGTGGCTCAATCAAAGGGTGACATGTGTCCCTATAGGAGAATGACGTGTGTCAGCTTAAAAAGAGCACCTGAAAAGAAAGTAAAGGGCCTCCTACATTAGGAGGCCAAAATCCCAAGAATGCCGTAAAACGTCGCCCCCATCTGACATGTGTCGTCAGCTGATTGCGCAGCCAATCAGGACACAGAAATCTAGGGTACAAGCCCTAAAGGGGCACAATTTCTCACCCCTATAAATACCCCAATCATTTATGATGGGAGGGGTGGATTGTGACAGAACCTAAAAAAGAGCACTAAAAGCTTCAACTTCTCTCTACTTTCTCTCTCTAGTTTATTCCGTTTTCAAGTAATTACTTGATCGTCGGAGGCGGATCTCCGATAAACTGGAGTTCCGTTGTTTTGCAGGTGTCCGAGCCTACTTGCCGGCAGAGCGTGATCAGTATCCCGAGGAATTCCAAAAATACCCCAAAACACTAACTTTATACAATTTTCTAGTGTGTATTTAATGTTTATATGTAGCCCTAAATACTGCTCGTAATATATTACGTAATTACTGTACACTTAAAGATACTCATAAATACTCCGTATAATAATAATTATTATTATCAATATTATGAGCAAAGTCCATAATTATTAAATCAAGATTATTCATATATACATACTCCACTCATTCCTGAAAGTTGAATTTGCACTTGATAATCGTAGTATTACGAGCAAGGTTGCAACACTTGCAAGGTTGGATAATGTATTCTTCAATAAAGGATTAAAGTAGGTCAATTGACCAGATTAGTAAATAAAAAAAACCCTTAGTGACAATTTGGTAAAAAAAATAATTTCGGCGATAATTTGGTAAAAGAAACTAACCCTACTTAAGCGAAAATTTGGTAAATAAAATAATTTCAGGCAACAATTAACTCAAAAAATACAAAAATTTCCGACAATTACTCGCGAATGCTTAATTTAGTTCGTTTTTCGTGGGTTTTTTTCACCAACCCTTTTAATGGAAATAACAATTTCAAGAATTTTTTTTTTTTTTGAAGTATCAATTTTCACTTAAGTTTCATACCCCTTATTAACGAAATTCTTTTAAAAAGGGGTTGGAAATAAATTTGGTATTGGAATTTAGCAAGATAAAAAGAGGTGGCATATTAATTCAAAATCTTAAATGGGAAAAATAAATTTAAAAACACAAAAATAAATTAAATTAAGATTTTTAAAGAGTTTGTCGACAAAAATAAGATTTTTTGGGTTAAATGTCGCCAGAGTTTATCGTTTTTACCAAATTATGGCATATAGTAAGCTTTTTTTTTACCAAATTGTCGCTGGAGGAAGTTTTTTTACCAACTTGTCATTAAGGGTCTTTTTCATTTACCAATCTGATCAATTAAAGTGAATCTAATTTTTTGAGATGGAAAGTGATTTCCGTTATGTCGCTATTCAATACCTCGAACTCATACTAAGGGTTTAGGTGACCACTATGACATAGAAAGAAATATAATACTGCATATTAAAAAATACAATAGTATTTGCCTATAAAAAAAATATGACCGTACTTAAGAAAAAAAAAAAAAACACAGTAGGAGTACATAATAATAATAATACGCAGTAATTCTCCGTATTTAATTATTTATTTATTTATTTTTGGTGAAATAATTATACTCCGTAATACATGATTGTAAATACGTACAGTGGTGCTTCAAAATTACTCCCTCCGTCCCTTTTTTACATTTCTGCTTTTTTTTTTTTGGGTATTTCAAAATTATATTCCTACTTTCCTTTTCTAATAAGTAAATTTTTACCAAATATCCCAAATTATCCTATTTTTTTTGTTTTCTAATTAATGTTTTCTCTATTTTCACACTCTTATTTTGTAATTCTCAGGATTGATAACATGTGCAACATTAAATATTATTTTATCTTTGTTTTACTCAAAGACATTAATTAATGTCTTATAATTTCCATTGTACTTTGTTTTATTATTATTTGTTTTATTCTAACTTTCTTAATTTCCGTGTAATTTTACAAATAGGAATGTAAAAAGTGACGGAGGGAGTAGTATAGTATTAATGAATAACAACGGTTGTGAAAATAGCTCAAACCAAAAATTATAAATGGCAACATCATCATCATCATAATATTAATTCATTACCAATTCACACCAACCAACTCTATCAACCAATCATCTTCTCTTAAATCCTCCCTATTTAAACCCCTTAACAAACACCAATTTTCTCTCACAATAAAAATGGCGGAAATTCAGAATAAACCCCAAAACTCAAGCTCTCAACAATGGCAGAAACTTCTAGAATTGGAAGGCAAAGTAGTTATGGTTACAGGTGCATCATCAGGTCTCGGCAGAGAATTCTGCCTCGATCTTGCTAAATCAGGTTGCAAAATTATTGCCGCTGCTCGTCGTATTGATCGCCTTCAATCTCTTTGCGATCAGATCAATTCTCTCTCATCTTCTTCATCTTCATCTTCTTCCTCTGCCATTGATGGTGGTGTGAGAGCGGTGGCGGTTGAGCTTGATGTTTCGGCCGACGGAAAGACGATTGATGCGTCGGTGCAGAAAGCGTGGGAGGCGTTTGGTTGTATTCATGCTCTTATCAATAATGCCGGTGTTCGCGGTAATTTTTTCTCTCCTAAATCATGGAATTCGTTGTTGAGTTTGGATGTTATTGTTTGATTTAGGTTAGGTAATTTGATTATACATTGATTTGTTGGTAGATTTGAGCAAGGAATTGATTGATTAGTATTTAATGGTATGATTTTGAATGAAATTATTGCTTTTGTTTTATTAATGTTATGGAATCTGTTTGTTTGTGTTTTTAATTTGAAAAGGTGATATAATTTGTTTGTATGTACAATTTTGGGCTATGTTATGTTTGGATTTAGTGTTGTAAAAGTAGTACGAGTACTATAAGCAATAGCTCGTAAAGTTTTTGTGTGATCCCTTCCAAAGTTCCAATGATTGGTTCCTCAATTCTTAGAAATGACATTACTTCAAAATGAGATTCTGAACTTTGCACCTCCCGACCACCTAATTACTTTAAGCATTGCGAAAGCCATTTGAGTTACCATCACCGGGTGAACCTAGCTCAATTACAACCGAGGCTATTTTTTAGCTCATTTGAAGAGCTCGCATTGAAAAATTTATCTTCATAGTGGTGAGACCACGTCCATCCAAGATATCACCACTACGTCCAGTCCACTACCACCTTTGAAACATGGGATTTATTTAATAGAATTTCCCTTATAAAAGTCTTGATCCATGACAAAAATGTGAAATTTTAAGATTCTTAACATGTGAGGGGAAGCTGGGGAGGTTGCATTAGTTGGAGCCTTCCGCCTGTTGGATGATGAAGAATCTATGTAACCAAGCAATTGAGGGACAAGGTTGTCCATTTCCATCCTCACCCCCAAAAAGAAGGGAAAAAAAAAGCTTAGGATATAAGATAGTGTCCCAGTCTCCCCTGTCAATGATACTTTGTATTAAGTCATACAAATTCTAGTGATCATATATGATCACTAGTGATATTTCACCAAGGATTTGTTAAATGTTTGTATTGCCTGTTTCTGTTAATCTGGTCGTCTTGAGCCTGTATAGCTTTCCTTCATACCTTGTTGATGTAAAACATATTTTCCTGTTTATATGGGTGCATTATTCTTTGTCACAGATTACTTTCTCGATTAAGTGTATAAAGTTGTTGTCATGGTATGCATCTGGTTGTGGATTTGTGGTAATTCTTAAGAAATCTTATCTTAATTGACTGCCTGATCATATATTAATTCTTGTCACTGTATCCTGGGCTACATGAAACAATATTCTAACTTTTTTTCTTTATTTGCAGGTAATGTGAGAACTTCATTAGAGTTATCTGAGGAGGAATGGAATAATAACTTCAAAACTAATTTGACTGGGGCATGGTTGGTTTCGAAAGCTGTATGCATACGCATGCGTGATGCTAAGATAGAAGGATCAGTCATCAATATTTCTTCAATTGCTAGTCTGAACAGAGGCCAGCTACCTGGATCCTCAGCCTATTCTGCATCAAAGGCAGGCCTGAATACACTGACTAAGGTATTTCTATTTGACAAGAGTCAACCTTAAGTGATTACCACACTGACTAAGCATACTTATCCTTCATTCTTGTATCCTTCCAATTGCTTTTATATAAGAGTATCTTCAATATTTAGATATGTTATCATTTTCAATTTACAAAGTATTATGCACTTTGAATATTCATGGCCATTGTTTGATCTGATATCTAACCAAGTTCTATTAGTTCTCAGAATTCTAAAGACTAAGAATTTGGTCACTGATAAATTAAATTTAGGGGTAATTAATTTGTGTAATACTTGTATTTATAAAGTGTTTCAGAAATGTTCCCCCCTTTTGAGTACTTAATTTACTTATGAGTGACAAGGGGTACAAGTAGAGGGTAAACACAGTAAACTTTACATGAAAGAGGTGTGCCCGTGTGGGATTGGTTATGCCAGCAGTCATACTTTGAAAAATAATTGTGCATCATGTCAAATAATCATGCCAGGAGTCCCTGAGAAGGGTGCAAAATTGTGTCATGGGTAGCTATCTAACGGTGAGTGATGGTGCAGATGATGGCCCTGGAACTCGGCATGTATAAGATTCGAGTTAATTCCATATCTCCTGGACTATTCAGGTCTGAGATCACCGAGAATCTCATGGAAAAGGACTGGCTTAACAAGGTTGCTGTGAATACTGTACCTCTACGAACATTTGGAACATCTGATCCAGCCTTAACATCTCTTGTCCGATACTTGCTCTTCGACTCCTCAGAGTATGTAACAGGCAATTTTTTCATCGTCGATGCTGGTGCCACTCTACCCGGTGTCCCTATTTTCTCTTCCCTCTAGGTATGTCCCTATTTTCTGTGCAATATGCCAATATATATATATATATGTGACTGGGACAAATATGTCTGTTTTGCTGTATATCTGTCTAATTGTTCAACTGAAAAGTTTCATTTGGAAAATAAAAGTTGAAGCACATTTACTGTAGTATGAAATTCTTGATATACTATGTTTATACTATACAAGATTACAAGAAATTTGACTAATGAATTGAAAAGCTGATTTTGATTTAAACTGAAGCTAATCTTAGTTTTGATCTCATCTTTGAATATGTTGCCCTATTAAAGTTGCAATCTTGTTTGATCGTTTTAACTTTTAACAATATGTTATTTTATTGGCTGCTAAAATTTATGTCATTTGTTTAGTGTAATTGACTATCTCGAAAAGGAAAAGGAGATTGTTTTCTCTGGTTCACCCTTTTTAAATGTCAGTGACTAATTAAACTGCTTGAGGTGGTTTGGTTAATGGGTTTCACTGAACACACAAAGTTAGCACCACGCTCATCTGAAGATTTATACTTTATATGTCTAACCATGTTGTCCATTTAGTTTAGAGTTCGGCTAAAAAGAAATTTAGTTCACTAATGAACCAAGAAAGTAAGGCAGGGACAAAAAATTGGTAATTCTAATCTTATGTGGGGTCCACACTTTTCCTTCTATCTAGTTCAAGTCGTTCACTAGTGAACTACTCCATGGTTCAGTGTTTACTCATTATATTTAGAATGAACCTACTTTCCCCTCTTCCATTTATACAGTTAAGATCATTGATTTAGAATAGAGTCACAAATTACAGTCAAATAACTTATCGGAGATTATGGAGAAATTTATTATTGTGGTAGAGAGAAACCAAACCCTTAGCCGAGTTAGTCCCACAGTCGGTGTACCATTGCATATATGTGCTGTTTATTTTGGCTGGCTCATAAAAAAAGTGTCGTGCTGTTGTAATAGTATCAAGCAATCAAAATGTGTCACACATGAACAAACATGTCACTTGTACACAATGTGAGATAGAGGATTCTATTCATCAGAAATTCAGTCATTGAAGGGGATAACATGTGTATCATTAAATCTATCTAGCATACACGAAAGATCCTTTGAGGGGTTGCTAATTTCATAATCAATGCAGATATGGACCATTCGAAGATGGATTGCTACAATTTCATCCTTTGTTTTAGAGAAGCTAACATGGCAGGAACCTCATGGAAGCGCAAAAAATGGCATCAGCGCACCTCCTTAACAGCGTTGCTACGGTCTGATTGATGTTAACTTTGCCTCTATTTTTGGAAAGGATGTTTTAAGTTAATCTTTTCCTATAGGTTGTATTCTAGTATTCTCTCTATATAAACAAATGGGGATCTTTTTTCATAATACATATACCCCCATTGTAATTTATGTGGCCAAGTTTAGCCACCAATGCATGTAATACAAGACAAGTATATTTAATTTTCCGTTTTTTTTTTTATTTTTTTTATTTTTTTTAGGAACATAAAAATTTAAATTTAAAGTCATCTATTTTTTGTACCAATATGTATAGTAAAAACGTATTGAAAATTTGAATATATGTTGCTATATATGCATGCTCCTGCAAGAGTATAAGTCCTATTGCTCCATGTGTTTCACTTTCACACCATTTTCTTTGGAAACTTTGAGTTCTTCAATGCAATGTGCAAACTTACTCTCTTTCAAAACTCTCTCTTTCAAAACCAATATCTTACTGAGTATCCTATAATTCTTTGTTAGCAATCTTGACAATTGCAATTTCCATCATAAATATCTTTGATTGAATATATAAAAAGCTAATTTTATGAAAATATAAAATGAAACTAATTCGACAACAATTTTTTTACTCAACGACATTCAATATAAATTAAATACATGTATGTGGCGACACTAGACAATTAGTACATAAATTGTGCAAAGCTAAAAGTGTTAAAATTGTTACATAAGTAATTTATTAACCTCTAAATAGGTAAGATCTTCGTACGTATTAGTTATTACACTCTAACTTATATAGTGCACATATTATGTGGTTCAGTTAGAGCAAACCCTAGGGTGCTTAATACTCTATAGTCAGTGTCACCAATGACTTTTTTTCATTACAGTAACTAATAACGGAAAAAACTGGCACGCGTATGATAAACAAATTGTGGATCAACAGGTTTAATTTGGAATCATATTCTTCAATTAACTTAATTCACGGGTAAAAAGTTTTCAATCAACCAACTTAGGTATTTCTTTATTACAAGATTATACTAATCGCTACGTATGAGCTCCTTCTATCCATGCTCTAATCTAATCTCTTTAAAAACGTTTCAATCTTTATTTTCTCGTGGCAAACAATCTCATACCCTCTCTTCTAAACAAGTTGAATTGTAAACACATCACTCATCAATCAACTTCATTATTCAATTTCCATTGGTGGATTTTCTACCAATTAATGCGGCATTCATTTGCTATTATGAACACACTATTAATCCACATTAATTCAAAACTCATTTAATATCGATATAAACTTAATTAATTGGTAAATAAGTTTATTGATGAATATCAAACTAAACTCACCCTTTATCTTTCCCAATCCATGGCATGTTCTTGCATGGAAGTAGAAATATATCATTAGAAAAATGACAACTTATATGGTGCACATGTTATGTGGTTTAGTTAGAGCAAACCCTAGGGTACTTAATACTCTGTAGTCAATGTCACCAACGACTTTTAGTATGTTCGTTACAGTAACCAATAACGAAAAAAACTGGCACACGTATGATGAACAAATAACTGTGGAATCAATGGTTTTAATTTGGAATCATATTCTTCAATGAGCTTATATATTTCACAGGTAAAAAGTTTTCAATTAATCAACTTAGGTACTTTTTTTATTACAAGATTACACTAATTGCCACGTATGAACTCCTTTTACCCATGCTCTAATCTAATCTCTTTAAAATCGTTTCAATCTTTATTTTCTAGTGGCAAACAATCCCATACCCTCTCTTCTAAACAAGTTGTAAACACATCACTCATCGATCAACTTCATTATTCAATCTCCATTGGTGGATTTTCTACCAATTAATGCATTCCATTTGCTATTATGAACACACTATTAATCAACATTAATACGAAACTCGTTTAATTTCGATATAAGCTAAATTAATTAGTACATAAGTTCATTGATGAATCTCAAACTAAACTCATCCTTATTTTTCACAATCCATGGGATGTTCTTGCATGGAAGTAGAAAAATATCATTAAAATTGATGAACTCAAGAAGTCAAAGGGTTGCTCATTAGCTAGTCAACGATGGTTGTAAATGATAGGTTTGGTTGTATCCATTGAAACATCACGCACGTGCATCACACTTGGAATTTAGCCAAGATAAAATGTCAGGGTAACAAGAAGATCTGCAACACTGAATTTTGTTTGTACAGAAAGAAGCATCTCATTAATATTTTTAAAAGTTTGGCATAACATTTTTTACAAGTGTTAGAAATTAGCAAAGTTTAGGTGTTTTTTCATTACAAGTGTTTTTATGTGTCGGTATAATTTTGCAATTGATTGACAAGTTTCAAAATGTTGATGCTATGTTTTCAGAACTGTTGCTTCCCAATTCCTATGCATTTTGACTTCCTTATCATCCAACACTTACTTACGTATGTACTTACATACATAAACTTAACTAACTCTCCACTTCTCTCTCTTCGTCCTCGTCATCACTGAAAACTCTTTGGACATCACGACATCTAACTATCTATATATACTTTCTCTGTTTCTATATACTTACCAAGTTACAGTCATATCCTGCATTGAAACTAATCCAGCCTCACAACATCATGTATACTACTATAGTGTCAAAGTTAAATTTGCATTGGTAACAAATGATGTATATATCTTGTCCTTACTCAGTTATTATGTGAATTTAAAAGTGTCAAAGTCAAATTGAAATCAGTAACGAATGGTAAATGTATCTTATCCTTAGTAACTTATTATGTGAATTCAAAGTGTTTAAGTCAAATTGCAATCAATAACGAATGATGTATATATCTTGCCCTTACTAAGTTGTAGGAATTTAAATACTTATTTCGGTTTCGAGTGCTCTACTTAGCAAATTGAGTTTAGCAAATTGAGTTTCCAAATTCACTTTTATTATTTCTTTTTTGGTAAACTTTAATTTCTTACTACTATCGCCACTTATCCCACACAATTCTCAATTCTTTTCCTCATTCTCTTTCTTTAAATTCCTATAATCAAAGAGGATTCTTTTCGATTTTTTGTGTGCTGTTCACATATACCCCAACATATACTTTCAATTCAGTCTTTTTTATTTTCTTTTATTTAAAAATACAAACAATCAACTTTTATTTTTTGACAAACAAAAATCCACTTTAATGCTAGAGGATCCTCTCATACTCCACAACATTTATGAGGATCCTTTTAGATCGATCCTTAAAGAAAGCTAAAAAATTAGAAATTCTTCTTTGATGCCGGTGCTCTTATACTTTCAATTCCTTCCGTGTTTTTTTTAAGTGTTATGCGATCATGGTTTTTTAGTATAGTAATATTTTCTTTCTCTTATGGTCCCGCCCAAATCCACTACTACTTTTTGTATTACTAGTACTCCCTCCGTTCCCAAAACTTCGACCCTTTTGGGTTGATTTCGCGGTTATTAAGAAACTTAAATAAAAAGAAATAAAAACATATTGGAAAGATAAATTTACATGGAGTTTGTAAAAAAAGTAGAGAGAGAAAGTATTAAAAATACATGAAAAAACAAAATTTTATATGGGGAAGCTAATTTTGCACAAATATTGTTGTAAATTGGTGGGTATTTTAATGCAAATGGGTCGATCATTTTGGGAGTAAAATTAGGCCAAAAGGGTCGAAGTTTTGGGGACGGAGGGAGTATTTTTTTTCCTCTTACAACACATTCATTAATAATTCAATAATTATTAACCCTATTATCTTTCTTTTACATTTTTTTTAATATTCCAACTATCTCATTTATTGTATCTCATTATTTAAGTTAATTAAATTGTCTAAAACTATGTGCCTAACATTTAAGTCAATTTAATTGTGTGCCTAAACCTATGTGCCAGTCAATTTAATTCCTTATAACTATGTGCTGGTCAATGTAACACTTAAATAAAACAAAGAGAGTATAGGTCATTTATAGTATCTCGTATGTAATAAGATTTAACATTCAAGCCAAAAAATTTATTCTAACATTTTAACAACTCGAGAACAAAACTAGTATATATATATATATATATATATATATATATATATATATATATATATATATATATATATATATATATATATATATATCGCGTCCTTAGAAAGGTGTAATATCCTTTATATCTCCAACTCTCTCTAGGTGTATATCTCCTTATAGAAAGAAACTTTTAAAAATGATATCATTAAAAGATTTGTATAATGTGTTAGCAAATGTAGTACCCCTCTATGTTGCAATGATAGTAGCATATGGTTCAGTGAAATGGTGGAAAACATTTACACCAGATCAATGTTCAGGAATCAATAGATTTGTTGCTCTTTTTGCTGTTCCTCTTCTTTCCTTTCATTTCATCTCAAAAAACAATCCTTATGCAATGAACTACCGCTTCATTGCGGCGGATACTCTCCAAAAACTCATCGTCTTGTTTGTCCTATTTCTTTGGTCTATGCTTAGTCGTAGAGGCGGCGGCGGCGGCGGTGGTGGTGGTGCTGGCTCGCTCGAGTCGTCTATCACCTTGTTTTCACTATCCACTTTACCCAACACTCTTGTGATGGGTATTCCTTTGTTAAAGGGAATGTATGGAGATTCTTCAGGGGAACTGATGGTCCAAATTGTTGTGTTACAATGTATAATATGGTATACTATATTGTCTGTTATGTTTGAGTTTAGGAGTGCAAGGTTATTAATTTCAGAACGATTTCCTGGTAATTCGGAATTAATTACATCAGTTAAGGTTGATTCTGATGTAGTATCACTTGATGGGAAAGAGGGTTTGGAAACTGAGGCGAAAATTGGGGAAGATGGGAAAATTCATGTTAAAGTTAGGAAATCAATGAGTTTTAGATCAGAGGGTTTTAGGGTTCCTTCTAACTTGACTAATGTAGAGATTTATTCACTTCAATCTTCTAAGAGAGTGTCTAGTTTTAATGAGATTGATACTTTTTACTCTTTTGTGAATGATAATAGAAAGGGTGGTAGTAGTAGTAGTAGTAGAAGTCTAAGGGTTTCGAGTTTTCGAAATTTTGGGTTTGATGAGGAGAAACAATGTGGTGGTGTTGGTGGTGGGGAATATCCGAAGCCTTCAACGGGAGGGATGTTTGCACCGGTCGAGGAGCCGACACCGAGGAAGGAGGAGATGATGAAGAAGGGTGATGATAGTGGTGGGAGAGGTTTGCATGTGTTCAAAGGGAGTGATGAAAACGATCATGTTCATGAAGGAAAAAATGCTAACCCTAAAGGTATGCATGCATTCCTACTGTTTTTTTGGTTGTATGGCATAGTATTAATTCGTCATCAAGCCTAAGCTATATATCCGTATCATCAAAGAATCTAATCACGTATAATTTTATTCTTTAAAACCATCTGATAATAAGTTGAGTAACTCACCAGACTTATATGTTAATAATCCATGAAATTTGTACATGCAATTTTGGAATTTAGAGAAGAAATAATCCGTAATAAATGACTATTTTTTTTTTCTTTTTTGACAACATTTTCAGTGGAGCTGATATCATATTAATTATATTTGTTTTTTTAATGATGTAGATTATGATAATTATGGAAAGGATGGGCTCGAACTTGAGAACAAATGTGGCAAGAATGGGCAAGAAGTTGAAGGCCCAATGTTAAATCATTGTTCAATTAAGATTGCCAAGGCCCAACCCAAAATTGCTGCTCAATGTGAGCCCAAGCCCACTTCTATGCCACCTGCTACAGTGATGACTAAACTCATTTTGATCATGGTTTCAAGAAAACTTACCAGGAATCCTAACACATATTCTAGTATTATAGGCCTTGCTTGGGCCTTGATCTCATTCAGGTGGGTGACACTAAACACCTTATTAGACCTTGTTTACTTCACAAAGTAAAACGAAGTATAGTACTCATGAAAAATAATTTAAGTTTCAAAGAATAACAAGTTTTACTTAATAAAAAATAAAAAATAAAAAATAAATAAGGTTCAATTTGTATAGATAAAAAAGGTTTAAATTAGTTAAAATAAATTTTAACCATTAAAATTCGATAACTTTAAAAAAACAAACATAATTACGTAAAAAACAAGTTTTAGTGGGCAAAATAATTTAAGTTCAAAAAAATAATTGAATTTCAATCAGTTTATTTTAGGTTTATTAAATATAAAATATAATTCAATTTCAGGAAATAGTTTTACCATAGACTTTACTTTCTCTGCTTCAAAATAATTTATAGTGTTTATTTTGGGAGAAATTTTGCAGGTGGCAAGTTGAAATGCCTGTAATTGTGGCTAATTCCATCAAAATTCTTTCTGATGGAGGGCTTGGGATGGCAATGTTTAGTCTAGGTACCGTAATTTACTTCTAGTTGATCAAATCATACGAGAAACGTAGTGTTGTTACTTGTTGGTTTGTTACATTTCATAATTAAGTTTCATGTTATACGTCGAATTTGTAGGTTTGTTCATGGCATTGCAGCCAAAAATAATTGCTGGTGGGCATGCAATGGCCGCCTACGCGGCAGTGGTGAGGTTCTTCATAGGCCCTGCTATAATGGCAACTGCTTCGGCTATTGTTGGGTTGAAAGGAGTTCTCTTAAAGGTTGCTATTCTACAGGTAAATTGATCAACCAAAAATTTAGGAAGATATTTCAATAACTTAAAAGTGTGTTTTTGGTCAAATAAATTATATACTCACAATTCTGACCATATATTATTTTTGGTAATTTGATTCTCAGGCTACTCTACCACAAGCAATTGTCCCTTTTGTCTTTGCCAAAGAATACAATCTTCATCCTGAAATTCTTAGTACCGCGTAATCATTCTCTCTCAATCTTGTTCTTTTTAACTCTAGATTCACATAATCCTATCAAATGAAAACTTCTTGATTATTTCATAATTACAAGAATATTAAGGATCCATGCATGTAAAGTGTAACGTACTACTCCCTTTGTTTCTTTCATTATTACTCGAAATTATATATACTTCATATTTTTTTTTTTAAAAAAAAAGAAGTGTTATTCAGATTAAAATTAAAAGTATAAAGTTTATAGTATAAGAAAGTAGCATAATATTTTGGAAAATTAAAATACGCATATTATTTTTAAAAGTGTGTTTAATTGAATTTTATGTTGCTAATAAAATGTTCTCAATTTGGATGCAGGGTTATCTTTGGAATGTTGATAGCTTTACCAATTTCACTGGTTTATTACATTTTGTTGGGCCTTATTATTAAGTGAGGGAACTAGCAGCATGCAAAAAAAAAAAAAAGGCTAGAAAAAGCAAGTGGAGTACTTGGAATTGTTCTTAGAATTTTACCCCTATTTTGGTTGGTATATTAATAATAAAAAATTAATTTTATCTATTTTTTTGGGTGGTATATTAATAAAAATACTAGGTTAGTCCCGTGCGATGCACAGTTTTAAAATAAGAAATGAATTATAGACTCTTTAGCACATGTTGAGAGAAAACAACTACTTTCTCTGTATTACTTTCTAATTAAATATGAAAATACAATTTCCAAAAATCCATTATTTTCATATTTAATTAGGAAGAATCAATTAAACTATATTATTAACTATTTTTAACAACTATTTGTAAATAATAAAATAGCGTAATATGCGTAGAAAATCTAAAATTTAAAATTCAATTTGAATTTAATTTTCAAAACAATGTTAAATAGGGTAGCTCAAAAAGGGGGAAAAAACAATATGACATCATCCTTGTATTTTGACGGGAAAAAATTAAATAAGAAAGTGACACGTAAGCAGTCATGACGTCAGCGGTTGCTACTTTAGTAATATTTATAGATTGTTAATTCTAATAAATTCCATTACCATCCACAAAATTAGATACTCCTCCGTCCCTTTATTTTTGCCCCATTGCCATTTTTTGAGTTAAACTTTGAAAATTTTGATCATAAATTACCGTTAATCTATAAAAAAAAAGGTAATATAGTCATGGGTAGTCTTGTTAGATTCGTCCCATTATATATTTTATTAATACCACGTTTTTATAATTTTTACGTGTATGGAAATAAAAATATAAACATTTTAACACATGGCTTGGAGACCATGCATAGTCAAATGGAGCAATAAAATAGGGACACGGGGAGTATGATTTTAGCTATCCTTCACAGTAAATTTTTTAGGATGTGAAACAAAGTTTGGTTATCATTTTTTAATGAAAAAGTAGACGTGATGATAAACAATGATTTTTTTTTTTATTTTTTTTTTAATTTTTTGAATGACTTTGGGCTTGTTTGGTAAATGACTTTTTGATTGGCTTTTGGCTTTTTCAAAATGGCTTTTTCAGTCAGTTGAAAAGCTGGCTTTTAAGCCAAAATGAAAAGGTTATTTGAAGTAACTTTTGGCTACCTAAATTACTAATAACATCCAACAACCAATTTTACCAAACATGTTTTTAGACTAATAAAAAGTCAAACAGCCAACAAAAAAAGCCAATACAAACAGTCAGTCAAACCAACCCATCAAACCAGCCAACAGTTTACAGCCAATTGCCAAACAAGGCCTTTAAGTGTGAGACTCTGGCTTTTAGTAGCTACTACTCCTAGTAAGAATAAGTATTCCTATGTTTTTTCTCAAAAATAAAAGTATTCCCAAGTTAATTTTGATACATTATCAAATTCAAAAATAGGCATATTAAATGGAGATGATTGAAAAAAAAAAAAGAAAGGAGCATAATAAATTGAGAAAGTGGGGCCAAGAATGTCATGCACCAATGAGGAACTAGAACATGACATATGCCATGTACCATGACAAAGTCATCTCCATGTACCATGCATCAAATCAATGACACGATATTACAGAGTAACATTCAAGGCCATCCAATTTTATGACTAAGAGCAACTCTAATGATAAATTAATTGTCAAATTGACTTTATATGCCATATAAATATGTAACATATCAAACTATTATCTCTTCGTAACTAGAATTTGTTATAGAGAATCTCTCCTCTGTAACTAGTATGTGTCCACATTTATTTCATGACCAACTAAAAGAAAGGAAAGATCGACTACCCGAAAAAGTTCGACCCTTTCTCTCTCTAAACCCCCATCCTTATCTCCACCGCTTTCGCCGCCCCCCTTTTTCTCGCTCCCTGCTCGCCGGCGACTGGCGCGCTTCGCCTAACCGTCTAGCCGTCGTCGGCGAGCCCAACCTTTCCGTTTTTCTCCTTCCCTGTTTGTTAATTTTCGTTTTTTGTGTTTGTTGGTGAAGAATTGAGGGTTTCTCTTTGGTGGTTCCGCTTATTTGGGTTCATCGTCAAGTGTTTTGCGACTTACTTCAACAAATCAAGAACCAAATGCTAGTTTTAACGTCGCCGTCAAAAGGAATTTCGTTAATTAATTCCCAGCAGTAAAGGTGAAGTTAAGATTAGGATTTCCTCG
Source organism: Chenopodium album (assembly GCF_948465745.1). NCBI lineage: Eukaryota > Viridiplantae > Streptophyta > Magnoliopsida > Caryophyllales > Amaranthaceae > Chenopodium > Chenopodium album. The sequence goes on from NC_137848.1 coordinate 50,330,093, forward strand.
CGTATCCACGGTTAGGGTTAGTGAGGGGTTCTTTGCGTAGCCATTGATGATTGTTCTCGGTGTTAGGTTGGATTTCTACCGGTGAGGTTTTTCAAGTTTCGTTGCCTTTCCTCAGTTCTCTCGCTAGTTTGTGTTGGTTTTCTTTTAGTTGTTGCTTTTAGTTTTGGTTTAGTTTTTTTATGTTGTTTTTGTTTAAGCTGTTTTATTTGTTGCTTGGGTTTCTGTTTTTTAATAAGTCTCTTTCTCTGCTTGGACTTGAGTTAGTTCATGAGATAGTGATGCATAGAGTAGTTCTAGTTATAAAGGGTTATGAAGTGTTGTTGTTCTTGGAGCCTTGTTGGTTGGTTTTAGGGGTTGTAAGGTTAAGCAATCCCTTGCTAGTTTGGTTGGTGGCCCTTTTAGTTGCTTGTTCGGGGTGGGATCGTGTTATGGGGGGTTGTCATGTTGCATGTGTGGCTTCCCTCTTTGATAGTTTGGGCGCTGTCTTCTGTGTTTGTGCTCTTTTCGAGAGTCTAGCGGTATTTATGCAAGAAGAAATTATCCCCTACATTTGGAATTTGCAGGGAGAAGGTAAGTTTGAGGGGAGAGGTTTGTTCGCTTGTCTTGTTGCTTCTTGGTTGCAGGATGATTTGGGTCTTCATTCATAAACTATCATCCCAGTGTCGGTGTTGATGTTGGTGATGACAAAGACAGTCATCATTAAAAATTACAATCTTGAAGGAGGCTCCATATCTTTAATGTTTGGGGTAAGTAAAGTCCTCCATTTTCTTGCATTCTATATAGGTAGAATTGCAGGAAAGAAACGTGCATTTTGTTGTAAGGTTTCACTTGGCAGAGTCGTGAAAAACTTCGACTCTAGAGGTTTGGCTCCTGCACTCTTAGGAGGTGGCTATGCTTTTCAATCCCTAGGAGTGGAGTCGTGTGATGGGTCTTTTTTTCGACAACAAAGTGCTTTCGACTTTCGGGTGTATAGTCACTACACTACTTTCCACCGGGATTTTGCATAGGTTTTATAGCAAGTTTCGGTTCCCTTCTTTAGTGTTTGCTTGCATTATCTGTCCTTCTCCAAGGTTTTGGTTCATTTGGCAACTTTTGGTCCAAGAAAAGGTTTTAGTCAAAACCTTTTGGTTATCCGAGCTCCGAGGTATTTGGTATGATGCACAAGGGTGTAATCATTCACTTCGTTTTCCCTCTACTGGTTTTGCGAATTGGGTTTTGTTGTTTTTATTTTCTTGTGTTTAGATCTCCTAAGTTGTAATCTGCCCTTTATTTATGAAGTTCTCACTGTCAAAAAAAAAAAAAAAACTAGTGTGTGTCCTATATGTTATAGTTTGTTATTTAAACGAGTTCCACTTTCTTAATTACGAGTAGTTTATTTTCTAACTTAAATTTACTTGTACAATATTAATTACCATTTGCTCCAAAGTAATTGATTATAATTTAGGTTCAATGGTCATGCTTGTAGCTAGAGACTTAAATTGCAAGTAAATTCCTAAATACAACCATTGAAGTTGCTTTAAATCAATGTCTTTTCTTTTATCTTTTAGATAATACTCCGTGTAATTCAGTCTTATTCATATCGCGGATTGTTGTACAGAGTATAGTGACTATAGTCTACAAGCTTACTTAAAAGATTGAAATATTCGATACACCTTTATATATATAACATCATGTTACATGTCATAAAGGCATAAAAGATGCATCTAAGCAAATAACATCACTTACATGCTTGTCAAAAAAAAAAAAAAAAAAATCACCTACGTGAATCATAAGTCAAATCAATATTTAGAAAAAATATATATTTACGAAAATATCCAAAAAAACAAAAAAAAAAAGTTATGCATCTCTCGTAACCATGAAACAACTTAGCAACTACAAACAAAACTAGGTCCTGCCTAAAGCACACATTCGGGAGGCAACTGGGCACTTTATCCTACAATATTGAACACTTGATGTATACGTCTAGCATTAGCTTAGGGAAATGGCATTAATCAGTCGATCTTTAGCATAGCTAAAATAGACCCTTTTTTTTAACGGAGTATTTTTTTCAAGAGTAGCGGCTGGTACAATAAAAGAGAGAAAAACAAAAATTTAATCTTGACATCAGTTGGGTAAGGTTGAATGGCGTTATAACATTGAGTATTAGTGGATCCAAAAGTATTTTGGAAAAAAATTTAAGCTATAGGAAACAAAATATTTCAAAGGATATAACATTGATAACTAGGAAAGAAAGCTATATGCAACTTTATTGAGATATAAAAAATGAATGCTTTTATTGGTCTTTTGAAGTTTAAGATGAGTTGGAGTTTGCAAGGAGTTAATCAAACAATCGAATTTTAGATGTACAAAACCAATGAAGTTGACTAATAATACAAGCCTCTAAAAAGTTCAGAGTTTTTGACAAAACAAACGAGTAACAAGAAAGCACAATTAGTTGCTTTGGAACCAACGAAGCTCTTAATTTGCGGTGAATAATCAGTTTAAATCACCAATGCATTTGTACATCATGTCAAGTTGTCAACATGAAGAGAACGAATGTAACTTTCAGCCGAAGAACATTACAAATGTTACAGAAGCAATGTTTCCATTCTATCCAGTGAAGAAAGCAAGAAACACACATGATTTATCTCAGTAGAGTTAAAAGCAAATAATCAAATACCTAATGATAGAGATATTCTTCCTTATTTATTTGTTGCTAGAAAAACGCAAAAGCTACTTTAATTTAAGATAATATGCAACAAAACTTTGTAAAAAGACGATGAAATGGTAACAAATCAACGTAGATTCTCGAAAGAATTAGGTTTATCAGTATTTCACCTTGTGCCAAAAAATTTAAACTCAACAATTTCTCATAACGTTCCTAAACTAGTGATTAACCAGAACCACCACCAATCCCCATAGCCACTGGCTCACGACCTTTAGACTCTAGCTAAAAAAGAGAAACACCCTTAACCCATCTCTTTTTTATTGGTTCTACGAATTGATGCCTGGATGTGATATGAGAGTTAGAAAAGAAAGCCAAACAGTTATAGGAAGTACTTTCATCTAATGAGAGAAATCTGTGGCTCGATGCAATGAAGGAAGAGCTGCTTTCGCATTAACTCACTATTTGGTGATTTGGTTCCTATCCTATCCGATTTCGAGTTTGATATCTTAAGAAAAATTGATTTCGAGTTACAACACTACCTCAGCAACAAATTATAACACACACTCCGCAAGTTGATACCTTGACATATATTAGCAAAAACCGAAGAACTTAACAAAACATGAAACATGAAACATGAAACATGAAAATACAATACGTAATACTATAGTTACTTCTACCAATACACAATCAAAGATTTTGATACTCAGTCAAAGTTATGATAAAAGTCAAAGCATGTCAGATATTCAGGTATGGATGGAGGAGTATTATTTTTGGTATGAGAATAAATGTTCACCGTAGATAATATCCAGATCTGATGGATGACATTATATTCGTTTGATTAAATTTCCCGATTTCATCTTCATATAATTTCAGTTTAATTTTTCTCCCAATTGGAGCTTTTCACTTTTACGCTGCAACTTCTCTCTCTTTCTCTCTCCTCCATTGAAGCATACTCTTCACTTCTCCATTGAAGCGCACTTCCAAGCTTTCTCTCTCCTCCATTGAAGCCACCTTCTAAGGTAATAACACAACTTTTCTTTTCTCATCTTAATTTCAATCATCGAATACTAATTTCACAATCTAGGGTTTAATTTTCACACTATCGTTAATTTAATTGTTAGTTTTAGGGTAAGGTTGATTCTCAGATCCGAAGTCAACAAGAGAATCGCTTCAGAACTAACTGTATACCTGAAGTTTGCTTGTTTCCGGGTTATCGGACTCCTCAGATCCAATTTCAGCGAAAGCCGGGTTCTTTTAAAGTGGATTATTGAACTATTTGGTTGTGATTATTCAAGTTATGATTGCTTATTATTAGTGATTTTGTTGCTGCAATTTTGCTATCTGCAATTTGTTTTATGTGATTTTCTTGGAGCCTAATTTGATGATTGAGTGGTCAAATTTGGTTGTTAATGTGTTGCATAATCGAGCCGAGTTTATTCTGTCGAATTCGAGTTGAGTTAGGCTCTAATGAACCTATCTTAAATTTTAGTTTGCGCAGGTTGAGGTATTTGGGCATTAGGTTGAAGTATTTGGGCTTATATGACATTGTCTTAATGTGCACTATGTTTTTGGTATGGTGTTGCCATTGTGCCCTGAGTTTGCTCGATGTAATAGTTGGAGACTGATTTTGTTATTGATCAGTTTTATTTGCCAGTCCGAGCGTGTATGTTTAGTCACTAACTTGTTTTTGATGCTTTGTTGACTGCTGATTTTTTATTCACTGATATTGGATGATAAGATGATTTGGGACTGTAGAGATTAATATTTGACAATGAAAGTTATGTAGACAGTAGACAAAATATGCAAGTTTTTATGTGGTGTGCCAATGGGAACAGCCTATTATATGTTACCATTACTCCCTGCCCCTGTTGTCATGGTAGTGATGGAAAAAACTTGCGGATTTTATGTCTTGCTAAAACAATTATTGTGAGATTCTTACTCTTGACTTCTTCTAGAAATCTAAAACACCCAACACTAGTACCTTGAAATTTCTGTTTATTGATATACCTTACCTTGCTGATATTTGATTGGAAGTGATGAATTATGAGGAGGGGGGTGTTTACATGTGCGGGTTTTGAGATGTAGGTTGGTGTAGTGGTGAGTTGCGAAAGATTGTCGGTGAGAAACCAACCGTATATTGACCCAAAAGCCCCAAGCAATTGGTCATCGTAGATTAGACCACTGTAAACAAAATTTGACAGATGAAACCCAAACCTGAAGTGTTCCCAGTGCTAGAAAAATCTCAATCCTCATTCTATGTGGCTTATATATGAACACAACCACTATCCTAAGAAAAAATGAAAACCCAATTGAAGTCAATGTGTTATTTACTAAATTTGATTAAAACCTCAAACTCAATTGAACCATTGAAAGTTGAAACTGATTATTATTAATTGGAAGTGTTAAATTCCGACCGAGAAATTAGTTTTACACTTATACTCATTACATTTTCCAACTCACTTTGTTCAACTTGAATTTATTCAACATGGCTTGACCTTTATTGACATGATAATATTAGTAATAATTTGATTAAATTTCACCTGTGCGACCACATTGGCTTGACAATTGCTGCTAGTCGATAAGGCTTGAAAGTGCGATATTTGCCCTAATTATCGGAATCTGAATGCACTCAAATGGTTAAAACTGACCCAGATTCCCAGAATAACACAAACATGACATGATCTGATGGCTATGGGTGATCACATGTGGTGGCTGATTGATTTCTGTGTAGCAAGTTCTAGGTCTAAGTCAGTGATAGGATTGTGAAGATTTGTCTATTCCCTCTCTCTCTCTTTTTTTTTTTTTTTTTTTTTTTTTAATTCCCCCACTATAAATCTATAACATTTGGGGGGGGGGGGGTGTTGCTCAGGGTTGTGGGGCTTCCTTATGTTTGCTAACTTTTTTTTGCCCATTTAGATGGGGATTGCGGAAAAATTATCAAATCACATTTTGTAAGATAACGCTTCCCAATCCATAGTGATATAATGCCCACGTATAACTTATTTAAATGAATGTGGCATCTCCTTTTGGAGTTGTTAGTCTTTGAAAATGAGAAAGTTAAGGGCTCTTTTAGAAGTAAAGTTTGTATAAAGATGAAGTAAGTGTTTGGAAAACTTGCTGTAAATAGCTAAATTACAAATTGACAGAAAAGTAATTTGTATCTATGTCTACATTTTTACCAGTCTTTTCAATAATTCTTGCTTAAAATGGTGCATAATTGAAGTGTTTGTATCATCTGGACTGTTACAGAATTCTATAACTTTTATGTCAATATGAATTGCTTATACTCACTTCTTTTCAAATCATTTCTGACAGTTCAAGAATATTTGACAAGTTATAGCTGGAAAAAAACTGAATCTTTTCTGAAATTAATGTCACAGGTTTATGAATGTATGTGAGAAATGGGATCCCGTGGGAGGCCATTATTTGATCTTAATGAAACCCCCGCGGAAATTGATGAAGAGATTGATGTTTCACCTGGTGTCCAGCCTCAAAAAGTTCTCCCCTCTCTAAATTCCTGCACTTCTGATCTTCTTGTGTCATCAGTTGCCCCACCCAGCATTGTAAATAACAATGCCTTTTCTCATGCTTCTTCTGTTTCTGGTTTTCAACCTTTTGTTAGAATAAAAGAGTCCAGATTAGATAGAATTGATGATCAGAAAAGGGCTGGAGATATGGATTTTAACACAGCCTCATTGCCCGAAGTAGGTGAAAATAGTGATAGGAAAGAGGTGACAATGGTAAATTTAGGCAATAAAAATTCTCAAGCTATCGAAAAAGAAGAAGGAGAATGGTCTGATGGGGAATTTACTGAGCCCCTTTTAAGCCAAAGTGTGGAAGAAAAATCATCTCCTAGCAGCAACAAAGACTTAAATGAGCAAGGAGTTGCTGGTGTAGCAGTAAATAAATCTTCTTCTGGGAAGTCCTTGAAGAGAAATTCCCGTGATTCTAGTCCTGCTGATTCCAAGAAAAGTCATCATGATTATTCTTCAGCTAGATCGGATGCTTTAGCAAATGATATTGCAGGTGGCACCAGCCAGAATTTGAATGGAAATGTTGAACTTAATTCTTCCATGGATATTCAGGGAGATTTAGAGCCTGTCCCTAAACAAAAGGAAGTAAAAGGAGTTGAAGCGATTCATGCTTTGAAATGTGCTAATAGTCTAGGTAAACACAAGCTTGATGAGCATAAAGAAGCAATGCTGGGCAAAAAGCGGAGCCGGAAAACAATGTTTCTAAATATAGAAGATGCTAAGCAAGCTGGTGCAGTAAAGTCTCCAACTCCTAAAAGGCAGACTGTTCCAATACCTATTGGCACTCGTCCGGTCAAGGGAACCCGAAGTTTACGGTTATCTGCAGAGCGTAATGGAGAAAAGCAGAATGAGCAAGCAACTAAGGATCAAAATCAGGTTGATTTGCCGTGCAATGAAGAACGTAGTTCCATGGAACCTATTGATCGTAAATCTGAATCCAACAGTGATTTGAATGCAGGGCTTCTAGCTAGGCCTAGAAGATTAAATAGTTCGAATGATCTCTCAGCAGAGGGAAACAGTAAGCCTAATTTGTGGAAACAACCTACTGATTCAAGGCAGTCTAAGGATTCACAGACCCAATCAAGGAAGCTAGCTTCAAGTAGCCATGGCTCAAGCTCAGTTGATGTAAAACTGTTAAACAAAAAAAATCCTCCTAAGAGGCAACTTGTGACCAATAACCAATATCAAGATACTTCAGTGGAGCGTCTTTTGCGAGAAGTGACTAGTGAAAAGTTTTGGCATAATCCAGGTACATATATTTAAGTATTTTGTTTGTATGCTCGTGTATTAATCAGGCTGGCTTTTTTTTTTTTTTTTTTAATATAATTTTTAATATTTATTTTTTGTTTATTTTACACTATCTATCATCTTAGACACATTTTTTGTTGTCTTAAATTTGTGGTTGTACAATTTTATTTTGCTATTCAATTTCATGTTCTAAACATTAGAGGTGATGCAAATAAGAACTTGGTATTAAATGATTTAAAATTGGTTATGCATTCCATTATCCTTTGACAAATGGAGAAAATTATTACAATGGCTATTGCATCGTCATTTTTATAAAAAAAATATTTTTAATGTTAACTTTTAGATATTTTAGAATCCCAAACAATCAACTGATAGTTCTTCCTAGGCCATTATATACTAGGAGTAGTTGATTGAGCATTGAAAATGGAAGTGCATTCTGTATAAATAAAAGCATACATGTGCACTTTTATGAAGTGACTCCTAGACAAGTATATAATGGATATCCTTGATTCGTTTTGCGGAACAAAACCCTCTTTTTTTTTGTTCTATGTATAATTTATTGCTTCAATTCCTGACTGGTCTTTTTTTTTTTTTGAATTTTTGGCAGAGGAATCTGAACTTCAATGTGTCCCTGGTCGGTTTGAATCAGCAGAAGATTATATTAGGGTTTTCGAGCCTTTGCTTTTTGAGGAGTGTCGAGCGCAGCTATACAGCACATGGGAGGAGTTAACTGAAACATCTTCGAGAGATGCGCATGTGATGGTCCGTGTGAAATCTATCGAAAGGCGTGAAAGAGGTAAATGGATATTTCTTTTCCTACATGTGATTTAGTAAGAGCAGCAAGTTTATACTTCTTAATGTAAAAGCAAATGTTTAAGCTGCTGGGTTGATTCTCCAACCTTTGGTGATTAGTCAAGGAACTTGGTGCAATTTAATCAGAATAGCTACATCAGCAGTTATTGCCTAAACTTTGGCTCCTACATCATGTGTTGACATGAATCAACGCACAGCCAGGTATATAATATGGCTTAGACATTGGAAGCTGCACTTTGGCATGATTACTTTAGAGAAGAAAAAAAAACAGGAAGAGGGAGAGTAATATGTGTAGACATTCTACCTTGATCATTTCTGCGTTGCCTTTTGGCTATGAGCTGTAGCAATGTTACTTGGAATCAGGTATTTGTGATGTCTGTCTAAGTGTCTGTCCGACTGCTATTTGGTGAAACTTTACTTGATTCTGGCCCAAAATGAAATGTCAAAGTGTCCTTACTCATGCTGGAGTGTTGAGGATCCAACACGGGTACATGAAGTAAAAAGTAGGAGTAACATAGAGTGCTAGTGTCGTACTCTAGGTGATGGTACATGAAGTGAAGTGAAAAGTATGAGTAACATAGAGTGCTAGTGTTGTACTCTAGTTGATGGTACTGGATATTTTAAAGTTTGAGAAGAAAACTTGGATCTTTCTTTCAAACAGAGTATCTTATGCAGCAGTTGTTATGATATCTTTATTATATGTAGTTTTTAAATGTGGCACTTTGTATATAAAATCTAGTTCTCCATAAAATTGTCTTTTTACCTGTGTTCCAAATTATGGAAGGCATCTTTATATTCATTATTTCCAAAATTAATGTATCAAACACCCAAATCTGTTTCTGATACCAATTTAGCAATACCTGATTCCATGATATGTTGGTCACTTTGTTGTTTTTCTTTCTCTCTAGTTCTTCCTGGAAAAATGTGTCTTATCTCTGAAGTGTAATAATATGCTGTCTGCCTGTGACAAGAAAAAAATATTAATATTTAATAATAATAATGAGGTTACTATTAGATTTATCTGTGTATACTTGGCTCCTTACCTGTTTTTATCTTTTGTGGAGCTAGGATGGTATGATGTGGTGGTTCTACCTGCAAATGAGACCAAATGGACTTTTAAGGAGGGTGATGTTGCAGTTCTTTCTTCTCCAAGGCCTGGTTCAGGTTTGTCCTTATCTTATTTGTGGTTTTTTGCTTCATCTGTACATACAGTACATATTTATAATTTTTTATTTGTTGTTTGGAGCAGCCAGATCTAGGAGAAACGGTAATTCATCTGCTGAAGAACACGAAGAGCCTGAAGGTAGTGCGCGTACTGTGGGTACAGTCAGAAGACACATTCCTCTTGACATTCGCGATCCTCAGGGTGCAATACTTCATTTTTTTGTTGGGGATTCTTATGATCCAAATAGGTCAGTTAAAAGACATCAAATTTGTCTCAAGTTTATTTATGCTCTGCATATTATACCGTTGTATTCCATTGACTACTATTCTTGCAGAGTCTAAAATAATCTATACTTCCTGTACAGCACTGATAATGATCATGTAGTGAAAAAGCTTCAGCCTAGAAGCATCTGGTTCTTAAGTGTACTTGGCTCCCTTGCAACAACACAACGGGAGTATGTTGCACTGCACGCCTTTCGTCGCCTAAACGTTCAGGTGAAATTTATTTTATTTTGTGTTTGATTAGAAAGCTTGAAGGGAAAGGGAGGACAGTGAGAGTGAGGGGTCTATTTTCTATTTTTTGGAAATAGTAAGGGCAGAGAATAGGGAAAAGAATTGGAGGGATCCGTCCTTTCCCTTTTAATAAACCAAAACTTTCATCTTTTTTCCTCTGATTCTGAAGGAATATAGAAGCATACTTCTTCCCTTGCTTCCTCATTTTCTCTTTTCACTGTCCCTACCCTTTATCCCTTGTCCTCCTTCCTGTCCCTTACCTCCCCCTCCCCTTTCCTTCCCTTCCCCTCCCTTCCCTTCATGAAATCTTAACTGAACACATTGTTATGTTTTTGATGTTTTAAATGAAATATGTGCTGAGTGAATTCTTCAATGTTATGATAAACCAAATTTCAACTCAACTATTACAGATGCAAAATGCAATACTAAAGCCAAGTGCTGAACAATTCCCCAAATACGAAGAACAAACTCCTGCAATTCCTGAATGCTTCACTCCAAATTTTGTCGATCATCTTCATAGGACTTTTAATGGTCCTCAGCTATCAGCAATTCAGTGGGCTGCAATGCACACAGCGGCTGGTACTAGTAATGGGTTGACAAAAAGACAAGAGCCATGGCCATTTACTTTAGTTCAAGGTCCTCCTGGAACTGGAAAGACACATACAGTGTGGGGAATGCTGAATTTGATTCATCTGGTTCAATATCAACATTATTATACAGCTTTGCTGAAAAAATTGGCACCTGAAAGCTATAAGCAAAATAATGACAGAAATGCTGACAATAGTTCTTCGGGATCTATTGATGAAGTTTTGCGAAGCATGGATGAGAATCTTTTTCGCACTTTACCAAAACTTTGTCCAAAACCTAGAATGCTGGTATGTGCTCCATCTAATGCTGCTACAGATGAATTGCTTGCACGTGTTCTTGATCGTGGATTCATAGACGGAGAGATGAAGGTTTATAGACCAGATGTAGCACGTGTTGGTGTTGATACACAGTCACGAGCAGCACAAGCTGTCTCTGTCGAACGTAGAACTGAGCAGCTTTTGATCAAAACTCGTGATGAAATCTTTGGATGGTTACAGCAGCTGAGAGGCCGTGAAGCTCATTTGTCTCGCCAGATGACTACTCTTCAGGTGCAACTGAATTCAGCTGCAGCTGCTGGCCGTTCCCAAGGTTCTGTTGGAGTAGATCCTGATGTTCTTATGGCTCGGGACCAGAATCGTGATGCTTTATTGCAAAATCTTGCTGCAGTAGTTGAAGAAAGGGACAAAGTCCTGGTTGAAATGTCTCGTCTTCTCATTTTAGAAGGGAAATTTCGTCCCGGCAGCGGTTTTAATTTGGAGGAAGCTCGTGCCAGTCTAGAAACGAGTTTTGCTAATGAGGCTGAGGTTGTGTTCACTACACTCTCAAGTAGCGGTCGCAAGTTATTTTCACGCCTTACTCATGGCTTTGATATGGTTGTGATTGATGAAGCAGCACAGGCCAGTGAAGTGGGTATCCTTCCTCCTCTTGCTCTTGGAGCAGCCCGTTGTGTTCTTGTAGGTGATCCTCAGCAGCTTCCTGCTACGGTCATCAGCAAGGCAGCTGGAACTTTACTGTATAGCAGAAGTCTTTTTGAGAGATTTCAGCAGGCTGGCTGTCCAACGATGTTATTATCTGTGCAGTATAGAATGCATCCTCAAATCAGGGACTTTCCTTCAAGGTACTTTTATCAGGGGCGGCTTACAGACAGTGAAAGTGTTGCTAGCCAGCCTGATGAGAAATACTACCAAGATCCTTTACTTAGACCATATGTGTTTTTCGATATCACTCATGGTCGTGAGTCACACAGAGGTGGATCGGTGTCGTATCAGAATGTACATGAAGCTCAATTCTGTCTTCGTATGTATGAGCATCTTCATAAAACAGCAAAATCATTGGGATTGGGTAAAGTCACTGTGGGTATAATAACACCTTATAAGCTGCAGTTAAAATGTCTGCAACGTGAGTTTGAGGATGTCCTCAATTCCGAGGAAGGAAGAGATCTGTACATAAATACTGTGGATGCTTTTCAGGGGCAAGAACGTGATGTCATTATTATGTCTTGTGTTCGTGCCTCTAATCATGGAGTTGGTTTTGTTGCTGATATTCGTCGAATGAATGTTGCACTTACTCGAGCACGAAGAGCTCTTTGGGTATTGTAAAAACTTTTTTTTTTAGTATTGATTTATTCTGAGTCGTGTAATGGGAGAGGATTGTTTATTCATTTTAGTATGCGCTGATTTTGTAATTCATTTTTTGACAGGTCATGGGGAATGCTAATGCTCTGATGCAATCTGACGACTGGGGAGCCTTGATTACAGATGCAAAAGCTCGAAATTGTTACATGGATATGGATTCACTTCCAAAAGAATTTTTGATAACCAAAGGACCTCCTTACAACTCTTTTTCTAGTAAATTTTCCTCTGGTGCTAGGAGCTCACGCCCAGGTGGTCCACGACCTAGGTTGTATGATATGCACGCAGAGTCCAAGGCCGGGCCGGTTTTAGATGAAGAAAAACCAAAGCATTTCTCTAATCGCAAGGACTAAGAACCTCTTATCACTGGTGACATTGATCAGGATTTCCTCAAGGACATTTTTTTAACCAGGAGGTCCCGGTATTTTGGCATTCAGAAGAAGCAGACATGCTAAGGATTAAGTGGAAGCACTTGACTGGTCGTCAAGCCGTTGAAAAAGTCTGTGCTGTCAGAAATAGTTGCTACTGATTTGACTACATCTTTTTCGTGTACGGAACTTTCTGGAAAGAATCAAATCAGCTGAAAGATACTGATTCGTCTCTTGGCATTGTGAATTTTTAGTGGCTCTTTGCCAGCATTGATGGCTCAGTGCGTTACTTGGCCATGAAGTTTTGCTGCATGGCAAGCACTTTGCTTCAGCACAAGTCGTGCATGCTTTGGTTGAACCTCTCCAATTACTTCAACATGATCGATTGGTAATGAGGGACTTCAGAGGAGACATGATTGTCTCGCTTTCTGGAGTAACTATTGGCAAGTATAGAGAGCTTTGATTTTGTTGGCTAGCTGCTGATGTTATTCCTCAATGGAATTTAGCGGTTTGATGACTTTGTACTCGTGCCGAGGCTGGTGACTTCAATTATCTGTGCTGCTGGCCTGCTGCTATACAGAGCTTGCTGCAATTGCAATTTGAGGATGCTATGCATATATTTGGAACGTGCATGGGCATTATGATCGTTTGTTTAATCTCAGTTATAGCAGGAAACTACCTTTTATTCATATTTTTTGCATTTATTAAAAGAAATTTATAGAAAAAGTACATGATTTGTACAAGAAAATTCTACTAGTCAACAGGCAAAAAGTATGCTTGTGGAACAATTTTGTACATACACAATTCAGCAATAGATGAAGAATTCTTTCTTTTGCAGGTCTGGTGATTTAGCTTTTAATTATTCTTGCTTTGAAGTACTACTGTATTAATTTTCTTTCCGTTTCCTTTTGTTCTTCCCATTTAAAATCTGATACTAATCATGTTTAAAAATAATCCTAGGGAGTTTGTATGCATGAAAATCTGTATCGTACTCATGTGCACGAGTGTCTGCACTGATTATGCAATTCATTTTAGACACTATAAGATACTTGGTATTTTGAGGATATACGCTGTACATGTTGGTTAGGGCCTGTTCTGATTGACTGAGCTGAACTGAATATTTTATGAGAGAAGGAAATTAAGAACTGAACTGAATTGAAAATAGTCTGAAGAGAACAGACCCTTACTCCCCTCTCTCCTGACATATATAATCAAGCTGATTTTTTTGTTTTTTTAATGTGACAATTGAATATACAACTAAATCTAGAAGATATTGATAGTAGAGTACAACTTGTGCTTAGATCAGAGTAATTTTTTTTTGTATTCCATAGTCCATAAGATGAAAATTTATAGAGGCATACCCGCAAAAAGCCAAGTGCTGAGAAATAATGTGCTATGTCTAACTTGCATTGTGGATTGTGGTTTTGGTCCATGAATACAGGGAGAAAATTTAATACAGGATATAAAAAATATAGGCGAATCTATTGAAAGATTTTAGGTTAGATAAATCTTTGAGCAATACAAAATTTCAAATAATAAGATACTCAAATGTCTTCCCCATTTTTCAGTTTTAGGGTCATTCTAACATATGACCAATTTTATCATAGATGACTTTTGATGAAAATCAAGTGAATGCTAGATCTTTCGTAAAGTTTGGTTTTCAACAATAGCCCAAAAGTCGATATATTGGGGATTTGGGGTTGTTTCTTTCCATATTTTCAATCTTTAATTTGTTTTTAATTTATGTAGCCGAAGTTTCCTTATGAGGTGGAATCCACTTACCAATCCCTTTCTAAAAAAAAAAATTCGTAATCTAGTTAATGAAAAGTCGAAAATTGTTACTCCACTATTTGACAAAACCCAAAAGAAATGAATAAAATCTATAGTAAAACATGCATGCATGCTCAACCCAAAAGAAAAGAACATAAACATCTTCAAAAGTTTATGTTACTTTAAATTAGAATTTCACAGTTAAAAAAAAAATGAGATGCACAAATAAAGTATCAATTCACCAAGAACACACAAAAGCTATTTTATTTTATTTTATTGGAAATAACTTAAAAAAATCTAAACTAGTTCAAACTATGTGTGCTGATGAGAGTGATTAAATTAGTGAAAAGTTGAAAAAAAAAAAAAAAAAAAAAAAAAAAAAAAACAAGTTGACATAGGCAGGCAGGATGCAACAGCAAATTGTCTGGTTTGATTAAGATGTTATGATAATTAATCACCATCATTAAAATCAATTGTGATAAGTACTGCTACAGCATAGTACTATAATTAATATTATTATAATTTTTATTTTACTCCGTATAATATACTTCCTCCGTTTCTTTTTACTTGCAACACAACCTTGTGACACGTGTTTTAAGGTCGGATTTATGTAATGTAAACGGATAAATTGTTCATTATAATTTTTATAAATGATACTTAACCATATTCTAATCTTCGTGTATAAATTATATTGATAAAATCGCTCGTTTACCCTCACTAATCATCTCCTAAAACTGCGTGCCTAAAAGGTGTGTTGCAAGTAAAAGAAAACGGAGGAAGTATGCTTTTTACTATTGGTGTTTCATGAAATCCTGCATGCTTTTGTAAACAGATGTTACGGCTTTTTAGGAAGAGTAATTATGATTACTTTTTTTGACACAAGTAATTATGAATACTACTCACTGAGTCACTGTTGTACTATTGCAGCCTCTAATGTAGCCGACCTAAACCTAAAACCTTGCCTTTTCATATTGTATTAAAGACTCTTTTTCCTCCCTCTTTATTACCCTTTTTCTAGTCTTTTACATGGTACCATTATTTTATTTATCGACGAATTAGAAATAGTTACTACTCAATTTAGTTGTTAAAAAGCGCTTGATTCGACATTTCATTATCAGTAGTTTTTATTGATCCTCTTTTCTTATTAATCTATAATTTCAGATGATTTTTGAAAATAGATGAGAAAAACTAAATACGTATGCTTTACTCCCTCTATCCTTATTTGATAGTCACGTATTTCATTTTTAGTGTCTGTTCTCATACGCTGAACTCAGTTGAACTGAACTAAAAATTAACTGAACTGAACTTATTAATTAGTGATTTTTAACTACGGATTAGTGACCTTTGATTATTTATTATTATACATATGTGTATATACAAATATACATATTAAAATATTTAAGAAAAATATACTATATAATTATAATATTAATGGAAAATATATTAAAAACATAAAACCCCAAAATATTTTAAAAACATATACTATTTAATTAAAAAATAAAATATATTATTATGAAAAAAGAACACAAAACACTTTGTAAAAAATTAACACAATTAAAAAAAAAAGGAAAAGAAAAAAAAAAGTAAAAGCTGGAACGAAATTATTATTATTATTAAAGATTAATTTATTATTATTATCAAAGATTAATTTATTATTATTATTATTATTATTATTATTATTATTATTGTCGTAATAAGAGCTTAAAAGAAAGAAATTTGGCTTTATATCATTAGCAATATCATTAGACATAAACTGAAAATAAACTGAACTGAACTGAAATTCAACGTATGAGAACAGACCCTTAGTGCCTTAAAATGTTAGTGACATTTGCTTTTTTCAAGTACCATTAATATTAATTTTTTTACCAAAATTCTCTCCAATTTGCAAAAATATTTGTGCAAATTTAACTTTCTCATGTAAATTTTGTTTTCCCATGTATAATTACTTTCTCTCTCTACTTTTTGCATACCCAATATAAATTTACTTTTTCAATCTACGTTTTTTTCAATGTACTTTTGCTGCTCTTATTATGTTTATTAATTCTCGTAAAAATTGCCCAAAAATAACTATCAAATAAGAACAGAAGGAGTATTATATTCTACTCCGTATTTTATAGCCTTACTTACAAAGTAATAGGAGTATTTTTTTTTTGTAAAACCAAGTAATCATTTAAAAAAGATAAGTTCAAATAAAAAAGCACAATTTAATGATGAGAAAATCTAATGGGATTACCACATATCAATGTTGATATGATTAAATTACCACATATTTTATAGAATAACACATGCAATAATTTTCAAGTATAGAGTTAGAGATTCTAACAAAAGAATAAGAAAAGAGATATGGAGTAAGAAAAGTTAAATGGTTAATATGTTAGGCCATACTCTTTTGAGCTTCTGGACATGACAGAGCAGATCAGAACAGAGCTAAATTTCCACACACTGCGAAGTAGAATAGGGCCTTAGTCTATTAAAAAATGCGAAATACTTAGCTTTTCTTTTTTGAGGGGATGTTTAGTTTGGTAATTAAAAGTTTAAAATCCAACTATATCATATTGCATACATCAAAACTACATTATCCATTCCCTTTTTTTTTCCTTTTTATTTTCATACAAAAGAGATTCTAGCACCTTGATGGTGAAAGTAAATGTAACCCTTAAGTACAGACAAAGCTTTACCACTTTTTTCTTCACAAAAAAGATCAAAAATAAAGCACCAATTTTAAAGAGGGGTTAACAATTGAAAAAAACAAACATGTTAACATACCACCAAAAACCAAAATTAATATTCTCCCCCAAAGTCAGCTTTTTTCATTTTTCATCAGAGATTGTCTTTTCTTTTATCTCTCTTTAATTCTCATCTACCCTTTTTTTTCTTCGTTTTTCTACCTTGAAATTCTTCTATGATCTCCCAGTTAGATAATAAATTACAAAATAGGCTTCTTCTAAAAATTTAACCAAAAAAAAAAAAAAAAATTGCTGCCAAAAGTTAAGAATCTACTACTAATACTACTGTAAAGTGGCACTGCCTTAAGCCATCCTTCTGTGTTCCACCAGCTTTTTTTAATCATATCATAGCTGGCTTTGCTGCTTCTGCTATTCATCTGAATAGCCCCAGTATGATGTAATATACCAGTGTTATTGGTAGAGCTATCAGCATTCCAAAGATCACACTGCATTTTGATTTCAAGCATGTTAGTGATTTACGAGATTGATATGAGTCCAGCTATTTGCCTAACAGTTAAAACGTGCAATAGAATAGGGGCGAAGGGCAAACATTTGATAAGTACTCTTAAGTCTTAAACCCATTTTAGTGTTTTACTACATGTTAAGTGTATCTTATGAATATGACCACTATATGTTGTTTTAGGCCAAAAATGTAATACGATCACTCATGATTTGAAGGTAGTAGGGAGAGAATTAGTACGCTGTGCTGAGGATATCAGGATGGACATTGTACTCCTTGGCAAAGACAAATGGTACGATTCCTTGAGGTAGAGCAGCCTGAGGATCAAAGCAAACAATAGTAGTAGTGAGCCACATTACATTTATCCGACAATTCACCAAATAAATGGTTGATAGTATGGATGTAATTTCAATTACCTGCACTATGGCGATGTGTAAGAGGGTTCCTCTTAGCCCAACTGCAATGGACGCAGCTGCCATGACAGCCGGTCCAGTGATGAACCTCACTGCTGCAGCAAACGTAGCCACTGAATTCCCACAAGCTATTATCTTCGGTTGCAATGCCATGAACAATCCTACAATTCAACATATACAGTGAGAACCCAGCATAGAAATCTAATCACTTTCTAGGGTGAATTGATCTCATGTTAAACTCCTCTAGTACACTCGACACTTCATTTTAGATCAAACAATGTATGCGTACTCCTTAAAAAATTCATGATATAGCCTTGGAACTTTGGAAGGCTTCGTTCTTATCACCTAAATGAAACTTGCCTGATATTGTTTCTCCTTATAAAATAAACTCGAATAGCCTTTATCAACATTCTAAACTAATCAACCTCAGCTTTATGACCCATATTTAGATTAACTTTCCTCATCGAAATAATCTTTCTGGATCCCATATTAAAATTGCAAGTAAAGAATATTAAACAGGCCGAATGATCAAATTACGCTTAGAAGCTAGAGAGTAGAGAGGAACAAGCAGTGTTTACCGAGACTGAACATAGCCATTCCTAGCCCAGCATCCGAGAGAATTTTGATTGAACTCGCAACAATCGCAGGCATTTCAACATGCCACCTACAAAATATACCATAAAACATCAACACACATTCAGAATTTTGACATTATGATAGTTAAAATAAATTATAAAATCCAGTTTTACAGAGGTACACACCTAAAACAGATCAAGGACCAACAAAGACCAATAAGACTTGAATAAGTGTTAGGGTTCCTGATAAGTTTCCTCCAAACCATTATCAATATAAGCCTTGTCATCACACTAGCCGGAGGCATGCTAGTCGCCTTAGCTTCACCCTGAGCAGCGGCTTTGAGTCGGAGCTCGGTTGTTGAACTCGAACCCAGCTTCGACAGTGTGGGACCATCAACTTCAGGTCCATTCCCACCATTTTTATTACCAAAGCTAAACTCATCTCTTCCATAATCATCATAATCTACATTATGGTAGAAACTAACCCAATATTAATTAATGTAATGTAAAACCCATTAATTAATGAAGCTTTCATTAATACCAAATTACCAACCAACAATATATTGCTAAAAAAAACAACAAATAAGGCCGAATCTTGAACAATCATAGAATCATGCTTCCTAATACCTCAACATTTTGAACAAGAAAGAGCCAAATTACTACAATATCCCCAACATAACTCACCAAAACTCCCGTAGATTATGGAGAGATTTAAACACATTACATCAATCCAAAAACACATGAATAAACTCCCAAAAAATTGAATCATTTAAAATAACGAAAACAACATAAATAACAACATCAACAACTATAATATACTTCCCTAACTATAAAAATTAAAAATTACAACACCAAAATCACATGAAACCAAACACACCCAATTAAAAAATAAATAAATAAATAAAATAAAACAATCTATCAATCCATCAATATACATAAAACAAGCAACATTGAAATACTAACTAACACACAAACAATCCAATTAATACTCACTTTTGTATAAAGTATATTAATCTACCATATCATAAAATAAAAAGATGCATTAATAAAAAGTTTGAAATTAGACCTTTAGTATTAGGAAGCGCTCCATGATCATGATTAATAACATTATTGCTATTAATATTATTATTATTATTATTATACCCACCATTGCCACCTCTAAAAACATGTAATCCTCCTTCAGAAACAGGTGAAGCACTTGAACTCCATACAAACATATGAAGATCTTTCCCACCACCAGCACCGTCAGCAACGGTTGCACCACCACTCTTTTTCTTTACACCACCGGCACCAGACACCGCATTCGGCCCGGCAGCAGGAGAAAATATCCCAGCCGTAGGCGGTGCCGGGTAACCCGAACCAGTACCACCTCCTCTGGCTCCAAATGCAGGGACCCCAGAACCAATTTCCTCATCGAATGCAACATTTCCATAATTCGAAGTCCTAGGACTAACAGTACTCAAACCCTTTCCATTCACAAATGAGTAGAAATCAGTGTGATTAAAACTAGACCCTCTTGGAGTCTGATTCCTTGAAGATTGTAAAGAGTAGATTTCAGCATTTGTTAGGTTTGATGGTCTTGGTGTCATGGAATTAAGTCCATGAGAATGTCTAGAAAACACTTCAGATCTTGAACTAGTCGATTTCCGAACTTTGACATGAATCTTCCCATCCTCTCCAATGGCCGCCTCGGTTTCGAGGGGCTCCTTCCCATCAAGGGATAAGATGTCGGAATCGACCTTGAATGAGATAATCGAACCAGCCGAATCAGGAAATTGTTCTGAAATTAGAAGCTTAGCACCTCTGTACTCAAACAAGAACAACATTAATGTGTACCAAATTATGCACTGTAATACCACAATTTGCACCATTAATGTTCCGGAATCATCTCCATACATTCCCTTTAACAGGGGAATCCCCATTACAAGAGTGTTTGGTAAAGTTGAGAGGGAAAACAGGGTAATTGACCATTCTAAGGAGCCTCTTGAGCTGAGCTTAGACCAGAGGAAAAGGATGACTAAAACGATGAGTTTTTGCAGAGTATCTGCTGCAATGAATCTGTAATTCATGGAATAAGGGTCGTTTGTTGAGATGAAATGGAATGAAAGAAGTGGAACAGCAAAAAGTGCAACAAATCTGTTGATTCCAGAACATTGATCTGGTGAAAATATTTTCCACCATTTTACAGAGCCGTAAGCTAAGATCATAGCAACATACAGTGGAACTACTGCTGTTAAAACATGGTATAAATCTATCCATTTTATCATTTTTGTTGCTCTGTTTTTTTGAGTTTTTTAAGTGGGTTTTTCTGGGGTTTTTGAGGTGAAAAAGATGAGATGTTTTGGTGTTTTTGAGAAAATGGGGATTAACCCATTTGAGGTGGGGGTGAATGGATGAAGAAAATGTGCCGGAAATTCACCGGAAAATTGATTTTCCGGCGAAAGATTGGAGCTTTAAAAGAGGGGGGAAACACAGGGCTCAAAAAAGAGGAGAGAGAGAGAGAGAGAAATGGTGTTGGTGTGAGATGGTGGAAGCAAAGGAAAGTGAAGGTGTGAGTATATTTATGGAGGGATTGGTTGTATGGCAGACAAAGAAATTAAAGTTGGGTCTTTGTGTCTTTTGCCAATGCCATGCGTTTTTTATTTACCAAAAAAATTATTAAAAAAAAATAATGAAATTTTAATTTTTTGGGATTGGAAAAAATGAAAAATAACAAAATATCTAATGGTGTTGAAGATTGTAAATTTGTTTGGATTTGGATGATAAAACCGCTATTCAAATGAATTCCAAAAATAGTGATTTCCATGGTGTGATGGAGAATGGAATTTTTGTCTAGGGGGAAATCTTGTATGAAATGGAAAGAAAAGGAATTTTTTTTTTTTTTTTTGTTTAGAAAAAAGGATTTAATTTTGGATACTCTGTAGTACTCGTAGTACTATCTCTAATATGTATTGCCAAACAAATCTAATATAAGTGTTACCCCATATAAACATTCTAAAGAGACAATTACTCAAGATTTCCAATTCAATTGACTAGATTAGTAGCTTGAATTTGTTTCATCTTCTCCATTATTAGCTTTGCAATTATGGTAATCATATGCGTTTTCATTAAAGAATATCTCTTAAGCAAAAATAGTTTTGATTAGACCTGAAAAAAAAATAAAGAATTTCAAACCTGATCTAGATGTTTATAAGGTTTTGAAACTTTGGACTAGGTTTTTTCCTAGAACAAGAGTTGGTAAAGTACTATCTTATTTGTTCAAATATACTACTACCTCTGTTTTATATTATTTGCAACTGTGAATTATTATTTGTAATATATAAAATATTTCAAAGTTGCAAATAATATGAAACTAAGGTAGTATTGCTACTCACTTTATTCCAATTTAGCTATTATAGATGGGTTTTTAAGATGCACATTTGTTATATAATATACTTCTAATTTATTATAATTTTTAAAAATTATCTTGATAATGTATACTATAAAAATTTGACAATATCCCCATGTGAGAATATATTTCATTATGGTGGAATTGTGGTTTTAAAAAGTCTAGTGGAGCAACTAATTTGAAAATGTGAAATATTATTTTACACAACAATAAGCAATGAAGGTCAAGAAAAAAATATCAAAGTTAATTTATGAAAAACTTGGAAAATATATATATTTTTTTCATATGTAATTAAAAAGTTACAAAAGGACTAATACAAAGCTCTTGTAAATGGAAATTTAGTCACAAAATTCTCCAAATTAAACACTACATACAAATTAGAGGAACAAAAAAAATTAAATTCTAATACTCGTAATAAAAAATAAATAAATAAATAAACACTCTCAAAAGTAGTGTCGTATGCTTGCAATCTTGCAATTTAGCTGTATCACTTGTAGAGGTGTCAATTCGGATAAACGGATGGAGTTTGGATCAGGTCTATTCGGATCGAGTCTGTTCGGGTCGGATGTATTCGGGTCAAAATTATTCTTTTAATTCGAATCGTGTCAGATCGGGTCAAATTCGAGTCGGATCAATTTCGGATCATGGTCTATCCAGTCCGGGTCGGATGGGTCGGGTCAACTCCAGGTCGGTTCATGTTCGGTTCGGATAAATTCAAAACGGATTTAACCGGGTTAATTTCGGGTCGGATGAATTTGGGTCGGGTTAATTTCGGTTCAGACGATTTCAGTTCGGTCAAGTTCGGTTTGATTAAAATAAGGTTAATCTGTTGATTCATTAATTGGTCAATTTCAATTCAATTCCTTTCTGTGTTTGGCTGGATTTTAATCGAGTTGACCCAATTCATATTCAAATAAGATTATTTTTAGACTAGAGTTATTATTAAGTTTTACCTTATTATTGGGTCAATATGAAGTCATTCATGTATCATATTTTTTATCGAGTTGAAAGAAGAGGTTTTAATGTTCAAGTATTACAAATTATATGTAGCAAATTTTAGATGAGACGAATCACGAATATAAAGCTTAGAAAGTAATTTTATATAATTGGTATATACATGAAGTAAACTTGTTACTCCGGATTATTTCTTTGTAGTAAAAACACATTAACTTATTAATAATTAGTAAATATAGTAGTATAAGAACTTGAATAAAAAGGTCAATAATTAATTATGGTCGGGTTAAATTCGAATCGGGTAAAAATCAAATCGAGTTAAAATCGGGTCGGGTTAATATAAGTTCGGGTCAAAACAGATCGGATTAGATCGGTTATTTGCCGGGTCAATTTCGGATCGAGTTGAGCTCGGGTCGGACCAAATCGGTTCGATTTGAGTTCAGGTCGGGTCAAATTGGATTCGGGTTGAGTTCAAGTCAGATCAAATCGGTACCGGGTCAAGTTCGGATTCAGGTTGAGTTCAGTTCGGTTACAGATCGGGTTTGGGTCTTGAATTTCTCGGATCAAATCGAATCGGTTACAGTTCGAAACGGATAATTTTTTTCGAATCGGTTCGGTTTTGACACCTCTAATCACTTGTATGTAGTAAAATTTTAGGTCACTTGAAGTGATATACAAGGTATTATTTTAAGTGTCTTGTATAGTTGTGCAAATAGCTAGATTATATATTGAATTATATGCTAGTTCAAATGAGTTACTTAACTAGTAAATTAAGATACATCTATATGTGGATTTGTGGGTGGTTGGGAGCAACATGAATAAATTTATCAACCCCAGTATTTCCTCAAAAGTTAGATTAGTAAACACAAAGTATCTAACTTTAAATTACTTTTTTAAATCCTCTTTAGAACTTGCGTATAAATAAAAACATCAAAGTCACTCCAAAATAAATACTTAAAAGTAGAAAGTCACATATGGATGTTATTACTTCTAAATATTACGAAATACTTTGTAGAGTATACTTAAAATTACATCGTTTATATCATGTAGCCCTCTCATGCAACAATTATTAGTCCTTATTTCAATTTATTTTATAGATGAGCAAAATGCATTATACTGAATCGGAATCTCACACAAGACAATTATTTGACTAAGATTAGCGGACAAGACCCCTTAATTATGACTCACCCTTAAAATATCACTAGTGGAGATTGATTCTACAATCCCCGTATTTCAAAATGAGCACTCGTTATCGGGGTCTATACGTATCGGGGCGATGGGGATTTAAGGGGAGAAAAGTGAGACTTTCTGCAATTGGGAAAAGACGAAAGGAAGCCTTCTTTAAGCACAATGCAATGCATGGAAAATAGAGAGAAGAAGAAAAAAAAAAGTGTGTGTTATTTGTTAAAAAAAAAAGGTTGGGTTTGTAAAAAAGTGACAATGAAATCCCGGTGAACTTCAAAAGAGATTCTCTACTTTCTGCAAATGTAAACCCACCTTTTTTTTTACACTTTATAGGAGACATTTTTTAAACATAATCTGATTTGTTTTTCTGCTTCTTTCTTTTTTTTCTTGTCACTTAATTCCTTTGACTCAGAATTCACTGTCTTTAATTATTTTGATTTTTTATTTTTTTTTTAATAAACACAAACATATTTTTGTTTAGACTGTTCTTATTTTCTCCCACTTTACATGCTTGAAAACAATAGTATAATTTGAATTTATATAATTAGTGCAAAGCACGTAGTGTTTAAATTTAATTTTATACACGAGTAATTAACACATAAAATAGGAGTAATGTGCTTTGCTTAAAAAAATAAAAATAGGAGTAATGTGACTATTAAAAAGTAACACTTTTTTTTATAGATGGCTAATTGACCAATAAAAGATTAGTTCTATTAAGAAAAAGGGAGATAGAAAAATTTATAGTTGGAATAAACAGCTCTTTATGATTGCTTAAACAAAGTTTATTTTCTTCTTCTTTTGTTTTATTTCGTTTGTTTATGAAAAGTGTAGGCATGACTCCATGAGATGGATGTTTACAAACTTGTTTGAAGCTTGATCCTTGCTTATTATACACACATATTTACAGGATTCAATTGTCACCTCATCGAGTAAGGACTAGTACGTGTTGATCGATAGCCATGTTAGATACGGAGTACATGGTATTTCTTGGCTTTTTCATTGTTTTTTGTCTTTTTTTTTCAATGGAGAAAACAAAAGGAATATATAAAGAGTCTTTTAAATGGCTTACTTGACCTATTCACTCAATGATTCTTTTTACAATATTAAGAAATCCTCATAACCTTTCAATATTCCTCAAGCAATATGTTATTAGTCGTCATAAACAAATATAATATACTTCTTATGGTACAAGCTAAATTCAAGGGTTAAGATGAAAACCCATCATAAAAGCATAAAATTTTGGGCACTAAAGTGCTCAAGCAACCAAGTTGAGGTTGAGCATTTCGTGGCACTAATAACACTTTTTATTCGAATTGCTTAGGCAAGTATAAAATCTCGCGCAAACTGTTTAACCAAGTGATTGACTTCCAACTATACCTTACCCGTATACTACACATTTACACAAACATCCTTCAACGAGGATTCGAGACACATGACAATATGTCCTAAACAATAAGTTAAAGACAAACATAGAACATTAAAATCAACCATATTTAAATTGTGTTTAGTCTATCATAAATTATGTTAATCTTAACAGCTTATATATAGGTATCAAAGGTTAGGACTTAAGATTAGCTACTCTCGATTTCGTACTTGTTACTCCGTATTTAATAAAAATATATACTTTGCATAAGATATTTGAAAATGTTCAATTCTGATATATACAAGTAGTTTTATAAAGCTTTTCAACTAAGCTAGCTTGTTTTATTTCACTCTCAAATACTCTAAAGGAGTATATACTTATCATTTCATGATTCCAAATAGATTCTTTGATTTGTCTTCAATTGCTTTGAAAATTTTCTCCATTGTAAATATTCTTTGAAAAAATTGTGAAAAGAGGGAAAATAGTAGGGCAAAAGTTGGCTAAAGCACTGGAGTGCTTGCGCACCACTATCTCCAATCTCCATCATCACAACATATGACCACCATTTGATGTGGGACCCTCCAGCTTCCCCATCTTCCATGCCTAATGTACACCATCCCCATGCAATTGACTCTAAAACTATGTTTAGTTGATCTTATTTTTGCTTATTTGAGTTGAATTTGACTTATTGTTTATGATCTGTTTCAATTGTTTGATTTGACTAAATTGGACATCATATTGAGTGGAGTCTTGTTAATTTCGTATTAATATGTATTTTATAAATATTTAATTTTATAATATTTTCATTACGAAATTAAAAATATTTGATGATAATAGACTGCACATAAAGTAAAAAATCATGATATCATTGATATAGATTTTTTTTTTTTTTTGTCAGATTTAAAATAAGTAAAAATAAAGTTACTTAAGCATAGCTTAAAATTTGAAAGAACTAAAATACATTTGTGCTAATGCAAGAAATCTAATATATATATATATATATATATATATATATATATAAAGGGGAGTTTTTTTCCCGAGTTTTTAGAGAGCCATATATGATTTAATTTTCTTAACACGCCACGTAGGATTATAAATTTTAATTGTAGCCAATAAAATAAGAGATTATTAATTTCTTTTAAAATTAAATAATTCAAATGTCATGTAAGCAAAATTGTCGAATGAGATTTTTAAGTTTAAATTAATTAAATATAAAATATTATCTTTTGATATTATGAATTTTATCTAAATATGTAAAAAAATTTAGCACATACATAAAAAAAAATATATTTTTAAAAATTCAAACAAACCATGCATCGCATGGGTTTCATCTAGTATACTAAATTATACTCTTAATACTTGCACCCAACAAAATAATGACAAATGTTATTGGAAGTTATTATGAGAATTTATCATTACCTTTTGATTTTATTTAAAAATTAAATTTGTGAATTAGTAATTTAAACGTTTGTGGTGAAAAGTACAAAATCCAACTCTTTTATTATTATATTGATTTTATTAATTTTTTATTCGAAAAAATATTTTTTATAAATTTTGGTAAAAACTTTAGTTCAACATCAAACATCACTAGTAGCATACATATTTTAAAGGGTTGGATATTTTCAAAAAATAGATTAAGGACAAGAGAGAATCTAAAAAGTGTTGATGAAGCTCAATGATTACCGTGGATTGTTAAAGAAAAACAACTCGTGGATTTGGACATCAAATGTTATGTTGGGTGCATATGTTAATTTGACACGACTATTACTCAATAATTTTACTCTCTTTTATTAGATCAACTTTTACGATTTCATGTGGGGAACTTGGCATGGCTATAAAACAGTTCTTGAGTTTTTGCTTGTGCACGTTTTAGATTTGACTCGATGTGTGCATTTGAAATGATCTAGATTATACAATAAGTCCGTTTTAAGTTGTGATATTAATTAATCTTGACGAGGTAGGGTCGAATTAGGAGAAAATACAAGTTGATTTTCATAATAAATATCTGGTGACATTTCTGTAAATAAGTTAACAATTTTTAGTAAATACGGATTCCACAAACATTGATTTATAAGAAGGTTTTGCATAAAACAGATTCACGTGAATCCGATTTATAATGCACACATTCATCCCCACCCAATGCCACTGCCTAGTCCCCTATCGGCGGCCGGCAACCTTATCCCTCCCATCCCGACGCCTGCAATTTGTTTTGTTTCTTCAATTAGCATTGAAGTTGTAGCAATGGCGTTGGAATTGAGCTCAAAACTGAATTTGGATTTGATTCTACCAATTTCAAGCTCAATCGTCCCAGAAATCATGGCGGAAAACTTGTGCTGATTGCTTCTACTACCGATTCCACCGTTTCGACTCAATCCAATTTTGGTCGAAGTCAGCGAAACGACTTTCATCTGCATTGTCGTATGTCTCTAATGGAGGCTTCCTTGCATTTCCATGGCGTCAAAGCTGCTATCAATCCCAAATTCGTCCCTTCTACACCTTCGTTGAAGAACTTAGGTTTCAATCGTTGTCCCTTACAACATCAATTCAAGGTATGTAAATCAATGGCAATTGCGAAGAACACGAAGACGAATCATTCATTCACAGTTAGATGTTTGAAGGTGGAGGAAGAGAGACATACTAGCAAATTCTGGTCTACTTTTTATAATATTATCTAATGTCTGACGAATATTATCTAATACCTAACCAATATTATATTATCAAATTTCTGATACTTATTATCTAATACTTAATCAATATTATCTAATTTCTGGCACTTATTATATAATTTCTGATACTTATTATCTAATATCTGACCATTATTATTTAATTTCTGACACTTATAATCTAATATATGATATTTATAATCTAATATCTGACCATTATTCTCTAATTTCTGATAATTTTTTTTCCCCGTTTGTATGATTGGACTCGCGTGAGTCCGTTCTACACAATACTTTTCCTATTTTCGAAAATGTCATGCTGATTGGGATATATTGTTGATTTATTTTCGATGATTAACCAGGGCTAGCTCCATCTCGATTTAGGACTTTTTAAATGTATCCAATATTATCCTTTATTTTAATGAATGAAACCTATTATTAAAGTGGAGTATTGAAAAAGTGTTCTTAGAGGATGGTGTGAAAATAATAAGTTCATAATAGTATGAAATCTGCATATTCGTTGCTCCTGCAAATTCTACTTTGAATTTAAAATCCTAGTTCCAGTTAAAACTCATTTTTCATGTTAAATATCAATATTGTGTACATTAATAATTTTAGTAATTTATGTGCTAGAGACAAGTTCAATTTTTAATTGATTGTATTCTTAAGGTCTAAAATTAAGTAATTTTTTCTTAGCTTATTGAATGATTTAAATATGTGACAATGACCATTTGACATATTTTCATGCTTGTCTTTCATACTAATTAACTAAATAGGTGACAATGACCATTTGACATAATTTCATGCATGTCCTTCGTAGAAACCAATAGTGTATGTATTCTATCATTCATTTATATAATCACTTGATTAGCCATTGACGACATAATTTGTTTGTGGTTTAATTTTAGTGAATAAGTAATATGCATGCTTAATCACAAATGTTATAAAGTAAATGAGATAAGATAAGAGGTGCGTCTATTCAATCGAAGTGGAATCTACTACTATGCGCTAAAACGAAGAATTATCCATGAATATCAAGTGTTAATATAGTAAACTAACTAATCAAAGTCTCGTACTGTTGTAATGTTGAAGCTTTAGGTTGATTCCATTTTTTAAAAAATCAAGACATCTCTTACTCTAATAATAGGGTTTTGAAAAATAAAATCACCTTTTTCAAGTATGGCAAGTAAATACAGTGTAAAGCTCTAACTGCAATCGATCAACTTCACATTTTCTTAAGGATAAATTATCAATAACTACTCGCTTAACATGTTAATTTGTGTACAAGTACAACTACTCGTTAAAAAGTTTTATTAAACAAACTACCCCCAAAGTAAAAAGTTTTGGTAGAACTACTTTTTTCATTTTTCGGCAACTAATTCCAACGAGTGGGATACATTTGTTATTTTCTCTCCAAAAAACATACACCTTCACCCTTGTATATATTAAGTTATTAACCAACCCTCCTCTTCTTTGTAAAGACCAAATCCAAAAAACCAAATCTTTGTGAAAATCATAAAACGATTTGTTAATCACAAAGATTTGGTTTTTTGGATTGAGTTTTTGCAAAGAAGATGAAGATTGGTTAATATATACGAGGGTGAGAATGTTTTTTTTTTTTCGGAAAATTACATATGGACCTCACTTGTCGGAATTAGTTGCCAGAAAATGAAAAAGGGTTAGTGTTACCCAAACTTTTTAGTAAAATTTTGGAGGCGGTTTTTTTATACAACTTTTTAGCGAGTAGTTGTTCTTAAATTGACTTGTTAAGCGTGTAGTTCCCGATAATTTCCTTTTTTAAATCATATTTGCACTATTAGCTTAGAGCATGATTAGAATATGCGACAATGATTGGACCATTATGTTGATTAATGCAGAATTTTACCAATAATATCATTAATTATCAATAAATATAAATTATAATAATTGAATATTAATTATCTATTTATTAAGACGATTCTAATAAATATTTACAATAATACAGATTATGTTTGTGAAACATTATAATCTGTATTATTACATCATTAAGTAAGTAGTGGCAAAAGACTTACTCTAAAAAAAAAAAATGTTTTTTCTTATGTATGAATCACAAACATTATAGGTTAAGTAAATAATGCAAAAAGACTCAATGGAACGCTTTAAAAATAAATAAATAAAAGGTACTTCCTTTGTCTCTTTTGTAAGGTTATGTTTGAGATTTTACGCGAGTATTGAAAAAAAAAAAGTTTGGGAAGATTTATATTTGGGAATAAGGAGTGTGTAAATATTTTGGTTAATGAAAATATTAGCTTTAATATTTGTTTTGAAAGATCAAATAATAGTTTCATTGAAAGTATGTACTCTCTCCATCCCTAAAACTTCGACCCTTTTGAGTTGATTTCGCGGTTATTATGAAACTTAAATAAAAAGAAATAAAAACATATTGGAAAGATAAATTTACATGGAGTTTGTAAAAAAGTAAAGAGATAAAGTATTAAATATACATGAAAAAACAAACTGTAATATGGGGATGCTAATTTTACACAAATATTATTGTAAATTAGTAGGTATTTTAATGCAAATGAGTCGATCATTTTGGGACTAAATTTAGGCTAAAAGGGTCGAACTTTTGAAGATGGAGGGAATAATATACAAGGATAAACAAACATAAGTACTCCATAAATATACTATTAATAATTATACAAGGATAAACAAACGCAATTACTACGTATATTGAATATTGAATGCACAAACATAACCATAAAAAGAAAACATTAAAAAAATAAATAAATAAAATAAAGGTAGACTCCAAATCATAATGATTTTGGTTAACCTTTTTAATACTCCTTCAATTCCTATTTTTTTGCCCCATTTGACTATATGCGATCTTCAAGAAGCGTCTTAAAACGTCTATATCTTTATTTCCATATACGTAAAAATTATAAAAACATAATATTAATAAAATATACAATGAGACGAATCTAACAATACCACTCATGACTATATTATCTTTTATAGATTAACGGCAAATTATGGTCAAAAAATTTAAAATTTGACTTAAAAAATGACAATGGGACAAAAATAAAAAGACAGAGAGAATATTAACTACGAACAAGGAGCAACTATCCAAAAGTTAAATTCATATTACTCCATACTTTTTTTTTGACACACAAATTCGTACTCCGTGTTACTTAAGGACCTCATGTTTTGGATATTTATACTTGAAATCTACAAATCGAGATGAATGAACAAACCAAAATTATCTTATCTTAATTTTATTTTTATTTATTTATTTATTTTGACGAATATCTTATCTTAATTAAACCACCAAGACATTGAACATGTAAAATGCTACATTTTCTGGTTTTACTCGCTTGAAAATCCACCCACTAGAACTCTAGAAACAAAGAATAAAAAAATTAGTACTCGTTTGTGTACATTATTAAGGAGAGTTTTTATTTTTTATTTTTTTTATTTATAGTTAATAGATACTTTATGAAACACTCATATTTATTTATTTACTAGTTTAGTCCCATGCGTTGCTCGGATTAAATAGCTATTATTTGTTTAAATAGCTGGCAATTTTATATTCGAAAAAAATTAATCATAATCTCATTAATTAATTTTGAAAGAAGTATTGTATCTTTGTATTTATTTAGTTTTAGAATATAGGAGGGAGAAAAAGGAGGAAAAAAAAAAGGATGATGTCAAAAATAGTTTAGGCGGAAAATTTTTTAATAAGAAATTGACATGTGTCCCTTAATGATGTCAGCGTGTTTTGTTTTAGTAATAGTCAATAGACTTATTTATTGAGCTAACATCTACTATCACAACTAGCAGCTACCTCTACAGCTACATTTTGCCGAACATGTTCTAGTTATTTAATTTGAAGGCAGTTCATTTAATTCCACGAGTCGGTATAAATTATTAAATCGTGAAAAGAAGAAATGGACAAAAGATTAGAATTAAGCAAACAAATTTGTTTTCCTCAAGATAAATACTGGGTTTAGAATTAGGAGGAAAAAAAAGACAAAAATAGATGAAGAAGAAATGAGAATTTAAAACTTGGGGGAAAGGGAAATTAAAAAAAAAAAAAAAAAAAAAAACGGCCAACAAAAACAGAGGAAAAGGCGTTATTGAAAACACAATTTGCCGGAATGAAAGCGGCCATTCCACTGGGAATCTCATTATCTTGCTTATTTTGATCTTTCATTATGGGCCCTTGTCCCTATACTATGGCCCACTTTATAGGCTTTCTTACCTAGGCCCAAGTCTACATTATTTGACCCGTTTTTATTTTATCCGGGTCCATATTATTTACTTGAAAAGGTTGGATCCATGTTTTGGGGTTAAAGGTTGGTTGGTTTGATGGTTTGACCCTTTCTTTTTACCCTTGTGAGTTGTGTCATGATTTCATTTGAGAGATCGTGTGAAACATTAATGTAAGTTACTAGAGATTTACATCTCTACAACTCCTAACTAGAGATTTACACCTCTATACTAGACTAATAGACATAATAGTCCTATTTATTTACTGAATACGGAGTGTTAAGTGCCAATTATTATTAATTGTTAGTTCATTTACATACATTTTTATCAGGAAATCAGGGATAATATGATGCTATGTTTAGTTTACTTGATCTGATTTAACATGAAATAGATAGACAGTTGACTTTTTATCGCATAAAAGACCGAAAGTCAATAAAAATTGCAAATTGTGCAAAGTGTGTAATACTTTGTGTTTTTCTCATAGAGAATATACAAACCTTAGGCTCTGTTATTATAGAGAAATTAACAAATTTTCAATTTTTTGGTTAAAAGACTTTTAAACTCATACGATACGTATAAGTATATTACATGCATACAATAGTAAACTACAGGAGTACTCGTACTACAGAAAACTCGATCAAACTTACACGAATCATTTTTACTTAAAAAATTGAAACAAAAAGGCAAAATCAAGCCTAAAATTGTAATGCGAAAAATAGGAAAGAAATTATGCAAGTAACCATTATAGCCTAGTCCTAGAACTTTAAATTGTTACCAAATTACCACAAGTTCATAACATAAACTTGTACTAGTATGAAATACATAGAGGTTTTTTGAAAGAGACGTTGTTTGAGACACTGCGACAAGCAAAGGATCAATTGTCAAGAAAGAGAGAGAAAAATGGCAAAATCAATGTTTGTCAATAAATTCCTTGAACAAATCATTCCCCACCAAACCCCCCTATTTATAGCTATTAGCTGATAGCGTTTTAGTGTAAAAAACACATCATTTATTTATGTGGGATATAGGTCACAGAGTAGTCTGTTTTCATCAGATGTAAGTCATAATAATGGTAATATCGTCCTTACGCAGTACCTTTCATTAAATTGGTTAATGTTATTCAATTTAATGCATTTTCTCCCCCTATTTCTATGCCACAATATATTGGACACAAGTATAACCAATTGATTTTATTATGTGGTTTATTTGGCTTGTTTGACCGGTTAGTGATCTCGATGTTTTCTTGAGTTAAGAATTTACAAAAATGTTTGGTAAATTATTAATTTATCATATTGAGTATGTAACGCTTTATATGCAATACAAATCATTTTATGGCAAGTTAACCATTTGCGGGGAGTTAAAGTTGCTCAGCTAGCTTTTGTAAATTTTATTGAAAATGTTACTCCCTCTGTTCTTATTTTTTAGTTACATATTGATTATGCACGATTGTCAATGCACTTAATTGACTAATAATATCTTTCATTGAATATTTGTAAAAATTATAACGATTTTAATACTAAAATACTCATTGAGACGAATCACATAGGACCCAACATGACTATATTATATCTTATATATTAGGAGTAGATTAGAAAATTCCCTTAACTTATGAATAGTGAAATGTAGCCAATAAAAAATAATAGAGGAATTAGCTTTTAAGTCGGTCAATTATAAAGTCTTTAAACCACAAATCATGTGAATGATGTGATATATGGAGTAATAAAAGGAATGAATGACATTAGGAAGTATTTCAATTCTATTTATGTAGTCTAGCTAGACAAGATTCATAGGTTATTTGGTTGACACAAATTTATCTAGAATTATCTAGTTGAACTAATATCAGAAGTAAGTTTCACTCTATGAAATTTAAGAAGTCACTTACCCGACTCTCTTATGTAAATACGAAGTAGAATTTTTCACGAAAAGAATACTTCTCATATTTAACCAAAAAAGCAGTTATTTGTAAAGAAAGATACAAATGTATAGGTCTTATTGATTAAAGGAGAATCGAAGCTGATAAGGGCATAAGGCTATGATCTCCTAGTTTATCTTTGGTAAATTGATTAAACTTATTCTTGCTTAATAATTTGACTAAGTTTTGCCAAATAGTATATAAAAAAGCATAAT